>NW_027640944.1:0-326000 GCF_949752795.1 Hyperoodon ampullatus | reverse complement strand
CAAGAGGTAAATTGGAATCGCCTTTAAAGCACAGGAAAAGCATCCCAACGTGGACAGAGATGCACTTGGCCAAAAAGGGCGTATGCCTTTTCTCCTGAATATATTCAGAAGAAAACGCATACGCCCTTTTTGGCCAATCAAGCAAGCGCACAATACAAATACACACTACAAAGAATTGTCACTTACCACCGGTCAAAAGGGACATCCGAATATCTGTAAAAACCAGAAAGGCAAGAGAGAGATGGCAAGGGCATGAAGCAATGTGATCCCAATGGTCATGGAGGATTGTGATGACAAGCGCATGGAGAATTGTGATGACAAGATTATGTACCATTTTGTTGACAAAGGCAAGGAGCATTATGATGACAAGGTTCATGGAGCACTGTGATGACAAGCATCACGGAGCATTGTGATTACAGGGGTCATGGAGCATTGGGATGACAAGCGCATGGATCATTGTGATGACAATGGTCATGGAGCATTTTAATGACAAGAGTCCCGGATCATTGTGTTGTCAGGGTTCATGGAGCGTTGTGATGACAGTGGTCATGGAGCATTGTGATGACAGGGGTCATGGCGCATTGTGATGAGAAGGTCATGGAGCATTGGGCTGAAAATGTCCATGGAGTACTGTGATGACAGGGGTCATGGAGCATTGTGATGACAAGGTACTGGAGCACTGTGATGAGAAGACCATGGAGCCTTGTGATGACAAGTCTCATGGAGCATTCTGATGAAAAGTGCCATGGAGCATTGTGATTACAGGGGTCTTGGAGCATTGTGATGACAAGGGCATGGAGCATTGGGATGAGAAGGCCATGGAGCATTCTGATGACATGCATCATGGAGCTTTGTGATGACAAGGGCATGGAGCATTGTGATTACAGCGGTCTTGGAGCACTGTGATGAAAAGGGCATGGATCATTGTGATGAAAAAGGCATGGAGCCTTGTCATGACAGGGTTCAAGGAGCAAACTGCCAACAAGTGTCAGGGAGCATTGTGATGAAAAGTGTATTGAGTATTGTGATGACAAAGGTCATGGAGCATTGTGATGAGAAGACCATGGATAATTGTGATGATGAGCGTCATGGGGCGTTGTGATGATAAGTATTATGGAACATATTGATCTAAAGGATTTGGACCATTGTGATGAGAGAGGTCATGGAGCATTTTGGTTTCATTGTGATGACAATAGCCTGAAGCATTATGATGGGCATGGTGCATTGTGAAGACAGGGTTCATGGAGCATTGAGATGAAAAGGGTCATGGAGCACTGCGATTACAAGAGTCTTGGAGCATTGTGATGACAAAGGCATGGAACATCGTGAATGAGAAGGCCATGGAGCATTCTGTTGACATGCGTCATGGAGCTTTGTGATGACAAGGGCATGGAGCATTGTGATTACAGGGGTCTTGGAGCATTGTCATGACAAGGGTCATGGAGCTTTGTGATGACAAGGCTGTGGAACATTGTGATGGCAGGGGTCATGGAGCATTCTTATGACAGGGGTAATGGAGCATTGTGATGACAAGGGCATGGAGCATTGGTCTGAAAAGTTTCATGGATTATTGTGATGAGAGGGGTCAAGGAGCATTGTGATGACAAGGGCATGGAACACTGTGATACATGGGTCATGGAGGATTGTAATGACAAGCGCATGGAGCATTGTGATAAGAATGGCATCGAGCATTGTGATGAAAAGCATCATGGAGCCTGTGATGACAAGGGCATGGAACAATGTGATGAGAGGGTTCATGGAGCATTGTGCTGACAATGACATGCAGCATTGTGATGACAAGGGTCATTGAGCTTTGTGATGACAAAGGTCTTGGAGCATTTTGATGACAAGGGTGTGGTGCATTCTGTTGTGAAGGGCAGGGAGCATTGTGATGACAGGGGTTATGGAACATTGTGATGTCAGGGGAATGGAGCATTGTGATGATAAAGGCATGTAGCATTGTTGTGACAAGGGTCATGGAATATTGTGATGACAGGGGTGAGGGAGTATTGTGTTGACTAGTGATGGAACATTGTGATATCAGTGGTGAGAGAGCATTTTGATGAGAAGTGCATGGAGCAGTGTGATGACAAGGTTTATGGAGCATTGTGATGACAAAGATGTGGAGCATTGTGATGACAAGCGCATGGCACATTGTGATGCCATGGGTCATGGAGTATTGTGCTAACAAAGGCATTGAGCATTGGGATGACAAGGGTCAACAAGCATTGTGATGAAATGTTCATGGAGCACTGTGGTGACAAAGGTCACAGAGCCTTGTGATGATGAGGGCATGAACCATTGTGATGACAAAGGTCATGAAGCATTGTGATGACTGGAGTCACGGAGCATTGTGATGACAGGGGTCATAGAGCATTGTGATGAAAGGGCATGGAGCATTGTGATGACAGGGGCATGTTGCATTGGTTTGACAAGTTTCAGGGATTATTGTGATGACAGTGGGCATGGCGCATTGTGATGACAAGGGCATGGAGCATTGTGATGAGAAGGTCATGGAGTATTGTGAAGAAGGGTGTCAGGGAGCATTGTGATGACATATGTCATGGTCCATTGCGATGACAATGGAATGGAGCATTGTGATGCCAAGTGTCATGGAGGATTGTGATGACAAAGGTAATGGAGCATTTTGATGACAAGCGCTTGGAGCATTGTGATGACAAGGGTCATGGAGCATTGTGATAACAAGGGCCATTGAGAATTTTGATGACATGTTCATGAAGCATTGTGATGACAATCACATGGAGCTTGCTGTGACAGGGATCATGGAGCATTGCGATGTCAAGTGCATAGAGAATTGTGATGACAAAGCATGTAACACTGTGATGAAAAGCCTCATGGAGCACAGTGCTGCCAAGAACGTGGAGAATTGTGATGACAGGGGACATGGGGCATTGTAATGACCAGGGCATGGAGTATTGTGATGGCAAGACCGTGGAGCATTGTGATGAGAAGACCATGGATAATTGTGATGATGAGCGTCATGGAGCACTGTAATGACAAGGGGTATGGAGCATTGTGATAACAGGGGTCATGGAGCATTGTGATGACAAGTTTCATGGAGCATTCTGATGACAAGCTTGTGGAGTATTTTGATGACAATGACATGGAGCATTTTGATGAAAATGGCATGGGGCATTGTGATGAAAAAGACATGGAGCCTTTTCATGACAGTTTTCAGGGAGCATTCTGACGACAAGTGTCAGGGAGCATTGTGATGACAAAGGTCATGGAGAATTGTGACGACAAGGGCATGGAGTATTGTGATGACAAGCACATGGAGCTTGCTATGATGGGGTCATGGATCATTGCGATGACAAGTGCATAGAGAATTGTGATGACAAATCATGTAACACTGTGATGAGAAGTGTCATGGAGCATAGTGATGCCAAGATCGTGGAGAATTGTGATGACAGGGGACATGGAGCATTGTGATGACCAGGGCATGGAGCATTGCGATGGCAAGATCGTGGAGCATTGTGATGAGAAGACCATGGATAATTGTGATGACGAGGGTCATGGAGCACTGTAATGACAAGGGGTATAGAGCATTGTGATGACAGTGGTCATGGAGCATTTTGATGACCGGTGACATGGAGCATTGTGATGCCCAAGGCATGGAGTACTGTGATGGCAAGACCGTGGAGCATTGTGATGAGAAGACCATGGATAATTGTGATGAGGAGCATCATGGAACACTGTAATGACAAGTGGTATGGAGCCTTGTGATGACAGGGGTCATGGAGCATTGTTATGACAGTGGTCATGGAGCATTGTGATGACAAGGGTCATGGAGCATTTTGATGACAAGGGCGTGGAGCATTGTGATGAGAAGACCATGGACAATTGTGATTACGAGTGTCATGGAGCACTGTAATGACAAGCAGTATGGAGCATTGTGATGACAGGGGTCATGGAGCATTGTGATGACTGGGGACATGGAGCATTGTGATGACCAGGGCATGGAGCATTGTGATGGCAAGACCGTGGAGCACTGTGATGAGAAGACCATGGATAATTGTGATGACGAACATCATGGAGCACTGTAATGACAAGGGGCATCGAGCATTGTGATGACAGGTGTCATGGAGCATTGTGATGACAGGGGTCATGGATCATTGAGATGACAAGGGTCACGGAGCATTCTGATGACAAGCTTGTGGAGTATTGTGATGACAATGGCATGAAGCATTGTGATGAAAAGGGCATGGATCATTGTGATGAAAAAGGCATGGAGACTTGTCATGACAGGTTTCAATGAGCATACTGATGACAAGTGTCAGGGAGCATTGTGATGACAAGTGTATTGAGAATTGTGATGACAAAGGTCATGGAGCATTGTGATGAGAATTCCATGGATAATTGTGATGACCAGCGTCATGGGGCGTTGTGATGACAAGTGTTATGGAACATTGTGATCACAAGGGTTTGGAGCATTGTGATGAGAGAGGTCATGGAGAATTTTGATTTCATTGTGATGACAATAGCATGAAGCATTATGATGATGGGCATGGTGCATTGTGATGACAGGGTTCATGGAGCATTGAGATGAAAAGAGGCATGGATCATTGTAATAACAAGGGTCTTGGAGCATTGTGATGACAAGGGCATGGAGTATTGTGATGAGAAGGCCATGGAGCATTCTGATGACATGCGTCAGGGAGCTTTGTGATGACATGGGCATGGAGCATTGTGATTACAGGGGTCTTGGAGCATTGTGATGACAAGGATCATGGAGTCTTGTGATGACAAGGCCGTAGAACATTGTGATGGCAGGGGTCATGGAGCATTGTTATGACAGGTGTAATGGAGCATTGTGATGACAAGGGCATGGAGCATTGGTCTGAAAAGTTTCATGGATTATTGTGATGAGAGTGAGCATGGAGCATTGTGATGACAAGGGCACGGAACACAGTGATACATGTGTCATGGAGGATTGCAATGACAAGGGCATGGAGCATTGTGATGAGAAGCGTCATGGAGCTTTGTGATGACAACGGCATGGAGCAATGTGATGAGAGGTTTCATGGAGCTTTGTGATGACAATGGCATGGAGCATTGTGATTCCAAGGGTCATGGAGCTTTGTGATGACATAGGCCATGGAGCATTTTGATGACAAGGGCGTGGTGCATTGTGATGAGAAGGGCAGGGAGCATTGTGATGACAGGGTCATGGAGCAATTGGATGAAAAGGGTCATGGAACATTTTGATGACAGTGTTTATGGAACATTGTGATGTTAGGGGTCACGGAGCATTGTGATGATAAGAGCATGTAGCATTGTTGTGACAAGGGTCATGGAACATTGGGATGACAGGGTGGAGGGAGTATTGTGTTGACTAGTGATGGAACATTGTGATATCAGTGGTGAGAGAGCATTTTGATGAGAGGTGCATGGAGCATTGTGATGACAAGGCTGTGGAGCATTGTGATGAGAAACGCAGGGCACATTGTGATGACATGGGTCATGGATCATTGTGCTGACAAACGCATGGAGCATTGTGATGACAAGGTTTGTGGAGGATTGTGATGACAACGATGTGGAGCATTGTGATGAGAAGCGCATGGCACATTTGATGCCATGTGTCATGGAGTAATGTGCTGACAAAGGCATGGAGCATTGTGATGACAAGGGTCACCGAGCATTGTGATGAAATGTTCATGGAGCGTTGTGGTCACAAAGGTCACAGAGCCTTGTGATGACGAGGGCATGGACCATTGTGATGACAAAGGTCATGAAGCATTGTGATGACTGGAGTCACGGAGCATTGTGATGACAGGGGTCATAGAGCATTGTGATGAAAGGGCATGGAGCCTTGTGATGACAGGGTCATGGAGCATTTTTCTGACAAGTTTCATGGATTATTGTGATGACAGTGGGCATGGCGCATTGTGATGACAAGGGCATGGAGCATTGTGATGAGAAGGTCATGGAGTATTGTGAAGAAGGGTGTCAGGGAGCATTGTGATGACATATGTCATGGTCTATTGCAATGACAATGGAATGTAGCATTGTGATGCCAAGTGTCATGGAGGATTGTGATGACAAAGGTAATGGAGCATTTTAATGACAAGGGCTTGGAGCATTGTGATGACAAGGGTCATGGTGCATTGTGATAACAAGGTCCATTGAGAATTTTGATGACATGTTCATGAAGCATTGTGATGACAATCACATGGAGCTTGCTATGACAGGGGTCATGGAGCATTACAATGACAAGTGCATAGAGAATTGTGATGACAAAACATGTAACACTGTGATGAGAAGTATCATGGAGCATAGTGATGCCAAGAACGTGGAGAATTGTGATGACAGGGGACATGGAGCATTGTGATGGCAAGACCGTGGAGCATTGTGATGAGAAGACCATGGATAATTGTGATGACGAGCGTCATGGAGCACTGTAATGACAAGGGGTATGGAGCATTGTGCTGACAGGGGTCATGGAGCATTGTGATGACTGTGGACATGGAGCATCGTGATGACCAAGGCATGGAGCATTGTGATGGCAAGACCATGGAGCATTGTGATGAGAAGACCATGGATAATTGTGATGACGAGCGTCATGGAACACTGTAATGACAAGGGGTATTGAGCATTGTGATGACAGGGGTCATGGAGCATTCTGAAGACAATGATCATGGAGCATTCTGATGACAAGCTTGTGGAGTATTGTGATGACAATGACCTGGAGCGTTGTGATGAAAAGGGCATGGAGCATTCTGATGAAAAAGGCATGGAGCCTTTTCATGACAGTGTTCAAGGAGTATTCTGACGACAAGTGTCAGGGAGCATTGTGATGACAAGTGTATTGAGAATTGTGATGACAAAGGTCATGGAGCATTGTGACGACAAGTGCATGGAGTATTGTCATGACAGTCATCATGGAGTGTTGTGATGACAAGTGTTATGGAACATTGTGATCACAAGGGGTTGGAGCATTGTGATGACAGAGGTCATGGACCATTTTGATTTCAAGGAGCATGGAGCATTGTGATGACAAGGGCATGGAGCAATGTGATCCCAAGGTTCATGGAGGATTGTGATGAAAATGGTAATGGAGTATTGTGATGACAAGCTCATGGAGCATTGTGATGACAAGGTCATGTAGGATTTTGATGACACAGGCATGGAGAATTGTGATGATAAGTGTCATGGAGCACTGTGATGATAAGCGTCACGGAGCATTGTGATTACAGGGGTCATGGAGCATTGGGATGACAAGGGCATGGATCATTGTGATGACAAGTGTCATGGAGCATTGGGCTGAAAATGTTCATGGAGCATTGTGATGACAAGGGAATGGAGCATTGTGATGACAAGAGTCCTGGATCATTGTGTTGTCAGGGGTCATGGATTGTTGTGATGACAGTGGTCATGGAGGACTGTGATGATATGGGTCATGGAGCATTGTGATGAGAAGGTCATGAAGCATTGGGCTGAAAATGTTCATGGAGTATTGTGATGACAGGAGTCATGGAGCATTGTAATGAGAAGGGAATTGAGCACTGTGATGACAAGGTCCTGGAGCATTGTGATGGGAAGTCCATGGAGCCTTGTGATGACAATTCTCATGGAACATTCTGATGAAAAGGGGCATGGAGCATTGTGATTACAGGGGTCTTGGAGCATTGTGATGACAAGGGCATGGAGCATTGTGATGAGAAGTCCATGGAGCATTCTGATGACATGCGTCATGGAGCTTTGTGCTGACAAGGGCATGGAACATTGTGATGAAAATGGCATGGATCATTGTTATGAAAAAGGCATGGAGCCTTGTCATGACAGGGTTCTAGGAGCATACTGACGACAAGTGTCACGGAGCATTGTGATGACAAGTGTATTGAGCATTGTGATGACAAAGTTCATGGAGCATTGTGATGAGAAGACCATGGATAATTGTGATGAAGAGCGTCATGGGGTGTTGTGATGATAAGTTTTAAGGAACATTGTGATCACAAGGGTTTGGAGCATTGTGATAACAGAGGTCATGGAGCATTTTGATTTCATTGTGATGACAATAGCCTGAAGCATTATGGTGATGGGCATGGTGCATTTTGATGACAGCGTTCATGGAGCATTGAGATGAAAAGGGGCATGGAGCATTGTGATTACAGGGGTCTTGGAGCATTGTGATGACAAGGGCAAGGAGCATTGTGATGAGAAGGCCATGGAGCATTCTGATGACATGCGTCATTGAGCTTTGTGATGACAAGGGCATGGAACATTGTGATTACAGGGGTCTTGGAGCATTCTGATGACAAGGGTCATGGAGCCTTGTGATGGCAATGGTGTGGAACATTGTTATGGCAGGGGTCATGGAGCATTGTTATGACAGGGGTAATGGAGCTTTGTGATGACAAGGGCATGGAACAATGTGATGAGAGGGTTTTTGGAACATTGTGATTCCAAGGGTTATGGAGCTTTGTGATGACAAAAGTCATGGAGCATTTTGATGTCAAGGGCGTGGTGCATTGTGATGAGAAGGGCAGGGAGCATTTTGATGACAGGGTCATGCAGCAATTTGATGAAAAGTGTAATGGAACATTTTGATGACATGGGTTATAGAACATTGTGATGTCAGGGGTCATTGAGCTTTGGGATGAAAAGGGTCATGGAGCATTTTGATGACAGGGGTTATGGAACATTGTGATGTCAGGGGTCATGGAACATTGTGATGATAAGGGGATGTAGCATTGTGATGACAGGGGTCATGGAACATTGTGATTACAGGGGTGAGGGAGTATTGTGATGACTAGTGATGGAACATTGTGATATCTCTGTTGAGAGAGCATTTTGATGAGAAGTGCATGGAGCATTGTGATTACAAGGTTTATGGAGCATTACGATGACAAGGTTGTGGACCGTTGTGATGAAAATCACGTGGCACATTGTGATGACAAGGGTCATGGAGCATTGTTCTGACAAAGGCATGGAGCATTGTGATGAGAAGGGTCACGGAGCATTGTGATGAAAAGTTCATGGAGTCTTGTGGTTACAAAGGTCACAGAGCCTTGTGATGATGTGGGCATGGACCACTGTGATGACAAATGTTATGAAGCATTGTGATGACTGGAGTCACAGAGCATTGTGATGACAGGGGTCATCGAGCATTGTGATGACAAGGGCATGGAGCATTGTGATGACAGGGGCATGGAGCATTGGTCTGACAAGTTTAATAGATTATTGTGATGACAGTGGGCATGGGGCATTGTGATGACAAGGGCATGGCGCATTGTGATGAGAAGGTCATGGAGTATTGTGAAGACAGGTGTCAGGGAGCATTGTGATGACATATGTCATGGTCCATTGCGATGACAATGGCATGGAGCATTGTGATGCCAAATGTAATGGAGGATTGTGATGACAAATATAATGGAGCATTGTGATGACTAGGGCTTGGAGCATTATGATGACAAAGGCCATTGAAAATTTTCATGACAAGGTCGTGAAGCATTGTGATGACAAGGTGCTGGAGCATTGTGATGAGAAAACCATGGAGCCTTGTGAGACAAGTCTCATGGAGCATACTGATGAAAAGGGGCATGGAGCATTGTGATTAGAGTGTCTTGGAAAATTGTGATGACAAGGGCATGGAGCATTGTGATGAGAAGGCCAAGGAGCAGTCTGATGACATGCGTCATTGAGCTTTGTGATGACAAGGGCATGGAGCATTGTAATTACAGGTGTCTTGGAGCATTGTGATGAAAAACGCATGGATCATTGTGATGAAAAAGGCATGGAGCCTTGTCATGACAGGGTTCAAGGAGCATACAGAGAACAAGTGTCTGGGTGCATTTTGATGACAAGTGTATTGAGCATTGTGATGACAAAGGTCATGGAGCATTGTGATGAGAAGACCATAGATAATTGTGATGACGAGCGTCATGGGGCATTGTGATGACAAGTGTTATGGAATATTGTGATCACAAGGGTTTGGAGCAGTGTTATGACAGAGGTCATGGAGCATTTTGATTTCATTGTGATGACAATAGCCTGAAGCATTATGATGATGGGCATGGCGCATTGTGATGACAGGGTTCATGGATCATTGAGATAAAAAGGGACATGGAGCTTTGTGATTACAGGGGTCTTGGAGCATTGTGATGAGAAGGGTCATGGAGCCTTGTGATGACAAGGCCATGGAACATCGTGATGGCAGGGGTCATGGAGCATTGTTATCACAGGGGTAATGGAGCATTGTGATGGCAAGGGCATGGAGCATTCTGATGACATGCATCATGGAGCTTTGTGATGACAAGGGCATGGAGCACTGTGATTACAGGGGTCTTGGAGCATTGTGATGACAAGGGTCATGGAGCCTTGTGATGACAAGGCCGTGGAACGTTGTGATGGCAGGGGTCATGGAGCATTGTTATGACAGGGGTAATGGAGCATTGTGATGACAAGGGCATGGAACATTTGTCTGAAAAGTTTCATGGATTATTGTGATGAGAGTGGGCATGGAGCATTGTGATGACAAGGGCACGGAACACAGTGATACATGGGTCATGGAGGATTGTAATGACAAGGGCATGCAGCATTGTGATGAGAAGGGCATCGAGCAGTGTGATGACAAGCACCATGGAGCTTTTTGATGACAATTGCATGGAACAATGTGATGAGAGGTTTCATGGAGTATTGTGATGGCAATGGCATGGAGCATTGTGATGCCAAGGGTCATGGAGCATTTTGATGACAAGGGCGTGGTGCTTTGTGATGAGAAGGGCAGGGAGCATTGAGATGACATTGTCATGGACCAATTTGATGAAAAGGGTCATGGAACATTTTGATGAGAGGCGTTATGTAACATTGTGATGTTAGGGGTCATGGAGCATTTTGATGAAAAGGGTCATGGAGCATTTTGATGACAGGGGTTATGGATCATTGTGATGTCAGGGATCATCGAACATTGTGATGATAAGTGCATGTAGCATTGTGATGACAGGAGTCATGGAACATCGTGATGACAGGTTTGAGGGAGTATTGTGATGAATAGTGATGTAACATTGTGATATCAGTGGTGAGAGAACATTTTCATTTGAAGTGCATGGAGCATTGTGATGACAAGATTTATGGAGCATTGTGATGACAAGATTGTGGAGCACTGTGACGACAAGCGCATGGTGCATTGTGATGACATGGGTCATGGAGCATTGTGCTGACAAGCGCATGGAGCATTGTGATGACAAGGGTCATGGAGCATTGTGCTGAGATAGGCATAGAGCATTGTGATGACAAGGGTCAAAGGGCATTGTGATGAAAAGTTCATGAAGCATTGTGGTTAAAAAGGTCACAGAGACTGTTGATGACAAGGGCATGGACCATTGTGATGACAAAGGTCATGAAGCCTTGTGATGACTGGAGTCACGGAGCATTGTGATGACAGGGGTCATGGAGCATTGTGATAACAAGGGCATGGGGCATTGTGATGACAAGGGCATGGAGCATTGGTCTAATAAGTTTCATGGCTTATTGCGATGACAGTTGGAATGGCGCATTGTGATGACAAGGGCATGGAACATTGTGATGACCAGGTCATTCATTATTGTGAAGACAGGTGTCAGGGAGCATTGTGATGACATATGTAATGGCCCATTGTGATGACAATGCCATGGAGCATTGTGATGCCAAGTGTCATGGAGGATTCTGATGACAAAGGTAATGGAGCATTGTGATGACAATGGCTTGGAGCATTGTGATGACAAGGGTCAGGGAGCATTGTGCTGACAAGTGCATGGAAAATTGTGATGACAAGGGACATGGAGCATTCTGATGACAAGCTTGTGGAGTATTTTGATGACAATGGCATGGAGCATTGTGATGAAAACGGCATGGTGCATTTTGATGAAAAAGGCATGGAGCCTTTTTGTGACAGGGTTCAAGGAGCATTCTGACGACAAGTGTCAGGGAGCATTGTGATGACGAGTGTATCGAGAATTGTGATGACAAAGGTCATGGAGCATTGTGATGAAAAGGGCATGGAGTAATGTGATGACAGGCATCATGGAGCATTGTGATGACAAGTGTTATGGAACATTGTGATCACAAGGGTTTGGAGCATTGTGATGACAGAGGTCATGGATCATTTTGATTTCAAGGAGCATGGAGCATTGTGATGACAAGGGCATGGAGCAATGTGATCCCAAGGTTCATGGAGGATTGTGATGGCAATGGTAATGGAGTATTGTGATGACAAGTGCATAGAACATTGTAATGACAAGGTCATGTAGCATTTTGCTGACAAAGGCATGGAACATTGTGATGACAGGTGTCATGGAGCACTGTGATGACAAGCGTCAAGGAGCATTGTGATTACAGGGGTCATGGAGCATTGGGATGACAAGGGCATGCATCATTGTGATGACAAGTGTCATGGAGCATTGGGCTGAAAATGTTCATGGAGTATTGTGATGACAGGCGTCATGGAGCATTGTGATGACAAGGGAATGGAGCATTGTGATGACAAGAGTCCCGGATCACTGTGTTGTCAGGTGATATTGAGCGTTGTGATGACTGTGGTCATGGAGCATTGTGATGATATTGGTCATGGAGCATTGTGATGAGAAGGTCATGGATCATTGGGCTGAAAATGTTCATGGAGTATTGTGATGACAGGGGTCATGGAGCATTGTGATGATAAGGGAATGGGGCATTTTGATGACAATGTCCTGGAGCATTGTGATGAGAAGACCATGGAGCCTTGTGATGACAAGTCTCATGGAGCATTCTGATGAAAAGGGGCATGGACCATTGTGATTACAGGGGTCTTGGAGCATTGTGATGACAAGGGCATGGAGCATTGTGATGAGAAGGCCATGGAGCATTCTGATGATATGCATCATGGAGCTTTGTGATGACAAGGGCATGGAGCATTGTGATTACAGGGGTCTTGGAGCATTGTGATGAAAATGGCATGGATCATTGTGATGAAAAAGGCATGGAGCCTTGTCATGAAAGGGTTCAGGGAGCATACTGATGGCAAGAGTCAGGGAGCATTGTGATGACATGTGTATTGCGCATTGTGATGACAAATGTCATGGGGCATTGTGATGAGAATTCCATGGATAATTGTGATGACTAGCGTCATGGGGTATTGTGATGACAAGTTTTATGGAACATTGTGATCACAAGGGTTTGGAGCATTGTGATGACAGAGGTCATGGAGCATTTTGATTTCATTGTGATGACAAGAGCATGAAGCATTATGATGATGGGCATGGTGCATTGTGATGACAGGGTTCATGGAGCATTGTGATGAAAGATGGCATGGAGCTTTGCTCTGACATGTTTCATGGATTATTTTGATGACAAGGGCATGGAGCATTGTGATGACAAGGTCATGGAGTATTGTGAAGACCGGTGTCAGGGAGCATTGTGATGACATATGTCATGTTCCATTGTGATGACAATAGCACGGAGCATTGTGATGCCAAGTGTCATGGAGGATTATTGTGACAAAGGTAAAGGAGCATTGTGATGACAAGCGCATGGAGCATTGAGATGACAAGGGCCATTGATAATTTTAATGTCCATATCGTGAAACATTGTGAGGACAAGCACATGGAGCATTGAGATGACAAGGGCCATTGATAATTTTAATGTCCATGTCGTGAAACATTGTGATGACAAGCGCATGGAGCTTCCTATGACAGGGGTCATGGAGCATTGCGATGACAAGTGCATGGAGTATTGTTATGACAAGAGCATATAACATTGTGATGAGAAGTGCCATGGAGCATTGTGATGACAAGGACGTGGAGAATTGTGAGGACAAGGGACATTGAGCTTTGAGATGACCAGGGCATGGAGCATTGTGATGGCAAAACCGTGGAGCATTGTGATGAGAAGACCTTGGGTAATTGTGATGACGAGCATCATGGAGCACTGTAATGACAAGGGGCATGAAGCGTTGTGATGACAGGTGTCAGGGAGCATTGTGATGACAGGGGTCATGGAGCATTGTGATGACAAGGACATGGAGCATTGTGATGACAAGGGTACGGAACATTGTGATGAAAAGTGCCATTGAGAATTTTGATGATAAAGTCGTGAAGCATTGTGATGACAAACACTTGGAGCTTGCTATGACAGGGGTCATGGAACATTGCAATGACAAGTGCATGGAGAATTGTGATGAAACGAGCATGTAACTTTGTGATGAGAAGTGTCATGTAGCATTGTGATGACAAGTACGTGGAGAATTGTTATGACAAAGGACATGGAGCATTGAGATAACCAGGGAATGGAGCATTGTGATGACAGGGGTCATGGAGCATTATTATGACAAGGGCCATGGTGCATTCTGATATAAGATATCACTTATGAAGGGAATGTAAACCTGGCTACATATGAACTGAATTAGGAAAGAGAACAGAGTCTCAGATTTAGAAAACACTCTTATGCTTGCTTAAGGGTGAAGGAGAGGTGGGGAGACACACAAAACCAGAGCTTGATATTAACACAGGTACCGTTCCATAATCCAAATACAGAAGAGACAAGCCCGACTCCTTCCTCAGTGAATGGGACTCAAAACCCCTATTCCCCACAGAGAAATATATCTGACTAGTAAGGATCTTAAAACCTATGTATTGATATGTCTCCATAAGGGAACCAAGTGTGTCTAGAATGACATAAACACGGCAGTGAGAATCAGCTCAAACCCACTATAAAAAGGAATTTCAAAAAAAAAAAAAAAGTGAAATTCTTACACAATACCTTCAGGGGTTCTGATGAAACTTGGAATGACCCTATCTACAACAACAGCTGGATGTTGCATAAGGCTGTTCACTTGGGACTGAGAGGATTGGTGAGATTGGGTGAGAAAATGCAGATGCTTTAAAGCAATAATGCCTGCAACTGATTCCATGGTTCCCAACTCTCCAGGTAGACGGGAATATCACTACAGTTATAACATGTATGGGAAACCTAGAGAATGGACACCCTCTGATGGTGAAAGGTTTCTAAAACTCTACTAATTTTTTTCTCTCCATGTGCTCCAGCTTGACATTCCAACTGCTTTAATATCAATCTCCCAACTTGGAGAGTCAGCCCCTATAACCTCCTGGTTCGCACAGTTGGCCCATTGTGCAGAGGATATAAGGGAAGAGGGAGAAGCAATGAGAGAGTAGCTGTAGGTATTTGAACGGCCACATGTAACTCTAATTTCCCATCAAGAAGAAGAATTAACCAAACTCTCAGCCTGCCACACCCCCATAACTTGTATAGGTCCTGAAGCAAAATTGTGGGTTTGCAGTCAGCTCACAAAAACACAAGTTGAAAAATGGAGCTCAGGGGCACAGCAATTCACTAACTTGCAGAGTTATACAGGGCTACTCTCTGCCAAAAATCTGTTGAGGAAAAGCCAAGAGGCGGACTTGAAAATGAGGGAGATTTGCACGAAACAGATTTCCAGAAGTACATTGGAATCGCCTTTAAACACAGGAAAAGCATCACAACTTCGACAATTATGGAATTGTCCATAAAGGGCGCATGCGTTTTCTCCTGAATATATTCAGGAGAAAACGCATACACCCATTTTGGCCAACCAAGCAACCGCACAATGCAAATCTGCAATACAAAGAAGTATCAATTCAAACCAGTCAAAAGGGATATCCGTAAAATGTGTAAAAACCAGAAAGGCAAGAGGGGCTCTGGAGAACAGGGAGCCTTGTTATGCTGATGGGTGGGATGCAGATTGCCAACAGCCACTCTGGAGGAGTGCATTGTGTTCCCTAAAATAATTAAACAACAGAGCTTCACAACCTAAGGCACTTCCAGTCATGGGAATATACCTTGGGGAAATTGAAAATCAATAAGACACAGCCAACCCAAAATATAGGGCAGCACTGCTTACAAGAACCTCGACTTCGGGACACCTTAAATATCCCAAGAAAGACAAAAATAGTAAAGAAATTGTGGTACATACGTACGATGGAATATCCCTCAGCCATGAAATCAATGTCATAAGGCCAGTAGCAGCATAATGAGTGGATTCATGTACGATGATTCTAACTGAAATAAGTCACACAGAAAAAGAAACTTATCATAAGATATCACTTATGAAGGTCTTGTAAACATAGCTACACATGAACTGAATTAGGAAAGAGAAGAGTCTCACATTTAGAAAACACTCTTATGCCTGCTCAAGAGGAAAGGAGAGGTGGGGTGATGCATAAAACCAGAGTTTGATATTAGCACAGGTACGGTTGCATAATCCAAATACAAAATAGACAAGACCTACTCTTTCCTCTCTGAACGAGGCACAACACCCCTATTCCCCGCAGAGTAGTATATCTGACTCGTAAGAATCTTAAAACTTATGTATTGTTATGTCTCCGTAAGGGAATCAAGTGTGTCTAGACTGGCATAAACATGGCAGCGAGAATCAGCTCAAACCCACTATAAAAATGAATTTCAAAAACAAAACAAAAAAACTGGGAAATTCTTTACAATTCCTTCAGGGTCTCTGATGAAACCTGGAATGACCCTATCTGCAACGACAGCTGGATGTGGCATAAGGCTGGACACTTGGGACTGATACGATTGGTGAGATTGGGTGAGCAAATGCAGACCATTTAAAGCACAAATACCTGGCACCCATTCCAAGGGTCCCAACTCTCCAGGTTGAAGGGAATATTACTACAGCTATAACATGTACAGGAAACCTAGAGAACGGACACACTGTGAATACGAAAGGTTTCTAAAACTCAACGAATAGTCCCTCTCCTGGTGCGCCTGTTTCACTTTCCATCTGCTTTAGTATCAACCTCCCAAACTGGAGAGACAGCCCCTTTAACCTCCTGGTTCGCACAGGTTGCCAATTTGGCAGAGGATGAAAGGGAAGAGGGAGAACCAATGAGAGAGTAGCTGTTAGGCATTTGGACGGGCACATATCACTCTAATTTCCCGGAAGGAAGGAGAATTATTCAAAGTCTCAGCCACCCATGGGAACCAGCATAGCTCCTGAACCAAAGTTTTGGACATGCGGTCAGCTCACAAAAAACGAGTTGAAAAAAGGAGCTCAGGGGCACAGCAATGCACAAACTGGCCGAGTAATAAAGGACAACTATCGTCCAAAAATCTGCTGAGGGAACGCAATGAGGCGGACGTGAAAGCGAGGCAGAATAGCAGGAAACAGATTTCAAGAGGTACGTTGGAATCGCTTTTAAAGCACAGGAAGAGGGGCACAACTTCGACAATGATGCACTTGGCCAAAAAGGCCCTATACGTTTTCCCCTGAATATATTCAGGAGAAAACGCATACGCCCTTTTTGGCCAAGCAAGTAAGCGGGCAATGCAAATCTGCACTACAATGAAGTATCACTTCCCACCGGTCAAAAGGTACATCCACACAATGTGTACAAACCAGAAAGACAAGACAGGCCCTGGAGAACAGGGAGCCTTGTTATGCTGACGGGCGGGATATAAATTGCCAACTGCCTCTCTGGAGGAGTGCATTGTGTTCCCTAAAACAAGTAAACAACAGAGCTACAGAGCCAAGGGCACTTCCAGTCTAGGGAATATACATTGGGAAAACTGAAAATCAATAAGACAGAGCCACCCCAAAATTTAGGGCTGCACTGCTTACAAGGACCTCAACTTGGGTACACTTTAAATATCCCAGGAAATATAAAAATGGTTCAAAAAATTGTGGTACTTACGTACGATGGAATATCCCTCAGCCATGAAACCAAGGTCATAAGACCAGTAGCAGCAAAATGCGTGGATTCAGGTACGACGATTCTAAGTGAGGTAAGTCACAGAGAAAAAGATACTTATCATAAGATATCACTTATGAAGATCCTGTAAACATGGCTACACTTGAACTGAGTTAGGAAAGAGAACAGAGTCTCACATTTAGAAAACATTCTTATGCCTGCTTAAGGGGGAAGGAGAGGTGGGGTGATGCATAAAACCAGAGTTTAATATAAGCACAGGTCCCGTTCCAAAAACAACTATGGTATAGACAAGACCTACACCTTCCTCAGTGAAAGGGACTCAAAACACCATATTTCACACAGAGGAATATATCTGACTAGTAAGAATCTTAAAACCGATGTATTTATATGTTTCCGTAAGGGAATCAAGTGTGTCTAGACTGGCATAAACATGGCAGCGAGAATCAGCTCAAACCCACTATAAAAAGGAATTTCAAAAACAAAACAAAAAAACTGGGAAATTCTTTACAATTCCTTCAGGATCTCTGATGAAACCTGGAATGACCCTATGTACAACGACAGCTAGTGAGGCATAAGGCTGGACACTTGGGACTGAGAGGATTGGTGAGATTGGGTGAGCAAATGCAGACTCTTTAAACACAAATGCCTGGCACCCATTCCATGGTTCCCAACTCTCCACGTTGAAGGGAATATTACTATAGTTATAACATGTACGGGAAACCTAGAGAACGGACACGCTGTGAATACGAAAGGTTTCTAAAACTCAACGAATAGTCCCTCTCCTGGTGCTCCGGTTTGACTTGCCATCTGCTTTACTATCAACCTCCCAACTTGGAGAGACAGCCCCTTTAACCTCCTGGTTCGCACAGGTTGCCAATTTGGCAGAGGATGAAAGGGAAGAGGGAGAACCAATGAGAGAGTTGCTGTTAGGCATTTGGACGGGCACATATCACTCTAATTTCCCAGCAGGAAGAAGAATTAACCAAAGTCTCAGCCATCCACCCGGAACCAGTATAGGTCCTGAACCAAAATTTTGGACTTGCGGTCAGCTCACAAAAAACGAGTAGAAAAATGGAGCTCAGGGGCTTCCCTGGTGGCGCAGTGCTTGAGAATCTGCCTGCCAATGCAGGGGACACGGGTTCGAGCCCTGGTCTGGGAAGATCCCACATGCCGCAGAGCAACTGGGCCCATGAGCCACAACTACTGAGCCTGTGCGTCTGGAGCCTGTGCTCCGCAGCAAGAGAGGCCGCGATAGTGATAGGCCCTCGCACGGCGATGAAGAGTGGCCCCCGCTTGCCGCAACTACAGAAAGCCCTCGCCTAGAAACGAAGACCCAACACAGCCAAAAGTAAATATAAATAAATAAATAAATAAATATTAAAAAAAAAAAAAATGGAGCTCAGGGGCACAGCAATTCACAAACTGGCCGAGTAATAAAGGACAACTATCGTCCAAAAATCTGTTGAGGGAAGGCAACGAGGCGGACTTGAAAGCGAGGCAGAATAGCAGGAAACAGATTTCAAGAGGTACGTTGGAATCACCTTTAAAGCACAGGAAGAGGGGCACAACTTCGACAATGATGCACTTGGCCAAAAAGTGCGTATGCGTTTTCTCCAGAATATATTCAGGAGAAAACGCATACGCCCTTTTTGGCCAAGCAAGCAAGCGGGCAATGCAAATCTGCACTACAAAGAAGTATCACTTCCCAGCGGTCAAAAGGGACATCCACAAAATGTGTAAAAACCAGAAAGGCAAGACGGGCCCTGGAGAACAGGGAGCCTTTTTATGCTGATGGGCGGGATGTAAATTGCCAACTGCCTCTCTGGAGGAGTGCATTGTGTTCCCTAAAACAAGTAAACAACAGAGCTACAGAGCCAAGGGAACTTCCAGTCTAGGTAATATACCTAGGGAAAACTGAAAATCAATAAGACAGAGCCACCCCAAAATTTAGGGCTGCACTGCTTACAAGGACCTCAACTTGGGTACACCTTAAATATCCCAGGAAATATAAAAATGGTTCAAAAAATTGTGGTACTTACGTACGATGGAATATCCCTCAGCCATGAAATCAATGTCAAAAGACCAGTAGCAGCAAAATGGGTGGATTCAGGTACGATGATTCTAAGTGAAATAAGTCACACAGAAAAAGAAACTTATCATAAGATATCACTTATGAAGATCCTGTAAACATGGCTACACTTGAACTGAGTTAGGAAAGAGAACAGAGTCTCACATTTAGAAAACACTCTTTTGCCTGCTTAAGGGGGAAGGAGAGGTGGGGTGATGCATAAAACCAGAGTTTGATAAAAGCACAGGTACCGTTCCAAAAACCAACTATGGAATAGACAAGACCTACACCTTCCTCAGTGAAAGGGACTCAAAACCCCATATTTCCCGCAGAGGAATATATCTGACTAGTAAGAATCTTAAAACCTATGTATTGATATGTCTCCGTAAGGGAATCAAGTGTGTCTAGACTGGCATAAACATGGCAGTGAGAATCAGCTCAAACCCACTATAAAAAGGAATTTCAAAAACAAAACAAAAAAACTGGGAAATTCTTTACAATTCCTTCAGGGTCTCTGATGAAACCTGGAATGACCTTATGTACAACGACAGCTGGATGAGGCATAAGGCTGGACACTTGGGACTGAGAGGATTGGTGAGATTGGGTGAGCAAATGCAGACCCTTTAAAGTACAAATGCCTGGCACACATTCCATGGGTCCCAACTCTCTAGGTTAAAGGGAATATTACTACAGCTATAACATGTACGGGAAACCTAGAGAACGGACACACTGTGAATACGAAAGGTTTCTAAAACTCAACGAATAGTCCCTCTCCTGGTGCTCCGGTTTGACTTGCCATCAGCTTTACTAACAACCTCCCAACTTGGAGAGACAGCCCCTTTAACCTCCTGGTTCGCACAGGTTGCCAATTTGGCAGAGGATGAAAGGGAAGAGGGAGAACCAATGAGAGAGTAGCTGTTAGGCATTTGGACGGGCACATATCACTCTAATTTCCCAGCAGGAAGAAGAATAAACCAAAGTCTCAGCCATCCACCCGGAACCAGTATAGGTCCTGAACCAAAATTTTGGACTTGCGGTCAGCTCACAAAAAACGAGTTGAAAAATGGAGCTCAGGGGCACAGCAATTCACAAACTGGCCGAGTAATAAAGGACAACTATCGTCCAAAATTCTGTTGAGGGAAGGCAACGAGTCGGACTTGAAAGCGAGGCAGAATAGCAGGAAACAGATTTCAATAGGTATGTTGGAATCGGCTTTAAAGCACAGGAGGAGGGGCACAACTTCGACAATGATGCACTTGGCCAAAAAGTGCGTATGCGTTTTCTCCAGAATATATTCAGGAGAAAACGCATACACACATTTTGGCCAAGCAAGCAAGCGGGCAATGCAAATCTGCACTACAAAGAAGTATCACTTCCCACCAGTCAAAAGGGACATCCACAAAATGTGTAAAAACCAGAAAGGCAAGACAGGCCCTGGAGAACAGGGAGCCTTGTTATGCTGATGGGCGGGATGTAAATTGCCAACTGCCTCTCTGGAGGAGTGCATTGTGTTCCCTAAAACAAGTAAACAACAGAGCTACAGAGCCAAGTGCACTTCCAGTCTAGGGAATATACCTAGGGAAAACTGAAAAGCAATAAGACGGAGCAACCCCAAAATTTAGGGCTGCACTTCTTACAAGGACCTCAACTTGGTACACCTTAAATATCCCAGGAAATATAAAAATGGTTCAAAAAATTGTGGTACTTACGTACGATGGGATATCCCTCAGTCATGAAATCAATGTCATGAGACCAGTAGCAGCAAAATGGGTGGATTCAGGTACGATGATTCTAAGTGATATACGTCACACAGAAAAAGAAACTTATCATAAGATATCACTTATGAAGATCCTGTAAATATGGCTACACTTGAACTGAGTTAGGAAAGAGAACAGTGTCTCACATTTAGAAAACACTCTTATGCCTGCTTAAGGGGGAAGGAGAGGTGGGGTGATGAATAAAAGCAGAGTTTGATATAAGCACAGGTACCGTTCCAAAAACCAACTATGGAATAGATAAGACCTACATCTTCCTCAGTGAAAGGGACTCAAAACCGCATATTTCCCGCAGAGGAATATATCCGACTAGTAAGAATTTTAAAACCTATGTATTGATATGTCTCCGTAAGTGAATCAAGTGTGTCTAGTCAGGCATAAACATGGCAGCGAGAATCAGCTCAAACGCACTATAAAATGGAATTTCAAAAACAAACCAAAAAAACTGGGAAATTCTTTACAATTCCTTCAGGGTCTCTGAAGAATCCTGGAATGAACATATCTACAATGACAGCTGGATGTGGCATAAGGAGGGACACTTGGGACTGAGACGATTCGTGAGATTGGATTAGCAAATGAAGACCCTTTAAAGCACAAATGCCTGGCACCCATTCCATGGGTCCCAACTCTCCAGATTGAAGGGAATATTACTACAGTTATAACATGTACAGGGAACCTAGAGAACGGACACACTGTGAATACGAATGGTTTCTAAAACTCAATGAATAGTCCCTCTCCTGGTGCTCCGGTTTGACTTTCCATCTGCTTTACTATCAACCTCCCAACTTGGAGAGACAGCCCCTTAGCCTCCTGGGTCACACAGGTTGCCAATTTGGCAGAGGATGAAAGGGAAGAGGGAGAACCAATGAGAGATTAGCTGTTAGGCATTTGGACGTGCACATATCAATCAAACTTCCCGGCAGGAAGAAGAATTAACCAAATTCTCAGCCCCCCAACGGGAACCAGCATAGGTCCTGAACCAAAATTTTGGACTTGCGGACAGCTCACCAAAAACGAGTTGAAAAATGGAGCTCAGGGGCACAGCAATTCACAAACTGGCCGAGTAATAAAGGACAACTATCGTCCAAAAACCTGTTGAGTGAAGGCAACGAGGCGGACTTGAAAGCGAGGCAGAATAGCAGGAAACAGATTTCAAGAGGTACGTTGGAATCGGCTTTAAAGCACAGGAAGAGGGGCACAACTTCGACAATGATGCACTGGGCCAAAAAGGGCGTATGCGTTTTCTCCTGAATATATTCAGGAGAAAACGCATACGCCCTTTTTGGCCAAGCAAGCAAGCGGGCAATGCAAATCTGCACTACAAAGAAGTATCACTGCCCACCGGTCAAAAGGGACATCCACAAAATGTGTAAAAACCAGAAAGGCAAGACAGGCCCTGGAGAACAGGGAGCCTTGTTATGCTGATGGGCGGTATGTAAATTGCCAACTGCCTCTCTGGAGGAGTGCATTGTGTTCCCTAAAACAAGTAAACAACAGAGCTACAGAGCCAAGGGCACTTCCAGTCTAGGGAATATTCCTAGGGAAAACTGAAAATCAATAAGACAGAGCCACCCCAAAATTTAGGGCTGCACTGCTTACAAGGACCTCAAATTGGGTACACCTTAATTATTCCAGGAAATATAAAAACGGTTCAAATAATTGTGGTACTTACGTACGATGGAATATCCCTCAGCCATGAAATCAATGTCATAAGACCAGTAGCAGCAAAATGGGTGGATTCAGGTACGATGATTCTAAGTGAAATAAGTCACAGAGAAAAAGAAACTTATCATAAGATATCACTTATGAAGATCCTGTAAACATGGCTACACTTGAACTGAGTTAGGAAAGAGAACAGTGTCTCACATTTAGAAAACACTCTTATGCCTGCTTAAGGGGGATGGAGATGTGGGGTGATGCATAAAACCAGAGTTGGATATAAACACAGGTACCGTTCCAAAAACCAACTATGGAATAGACAAGACCTACACCTTCCTCAGTGAAAGGGACTCAAAACCCCATATTTCCCGCAGAGGAATATATCTGACTAGTAAGAATCTTAAAACCTATGTATTGATATGTTTCCATAAGGGAATCAAGTGTGTCCAGACTGGCATAAACATGGCAGCGAGAATCAGCTCAAACCCACTATAAAAATGAATTTCAAAAACAAAACAAAAAAACTGGGAAATTCTTTACAATTCCTTCAGGGTCTCTGATGAAACCTGGAATGACCCTATCTACAACGACAGCTGGATGTGGGATAAGGAGGGACACTTGGGACTGAGAGGATTGGTGAGATTGGGTGAGCAAATGCAGACCCTTTAAAGCAATAATGCATGGCACCTATTCCATGGGTCCCAACTCTCCAGGTTGTAGGGAATATTACTACAGTTATAACATGTACGGGAAACCTAGAGAACGGACACACTGTGAATACGAAAGGTTTCTAAAACTCAACGAATAGTCCCTCTCCTGGTGCTCCGGTTTGACTTTCCATCTGCTTTACTATCAACCTCCCAACTTGGAGAGACAGTCCCTTTAACCTCCTGGTTCGCACAGGTTGCCAATTTGGCAGAGGATGAAAGGGAAGAGGGAGAACCAATGAGAGAGTAGCTGTTAGGCATTTGGACGGGCACATATCACTGTAATTTCCCGGTAGGAAGAAGAATAAACCAAAGTTTCAGCCACCCACCGGGAACCAGTATAGGTCCTGAACCAAAATTTTCGACTTGCAGTCAGCTCACCAAAAACGAGTTGAAAAATGGAGCTCAGGGGCACAGCAATTCACAAACTGGCCGAGTAATAAAGGACAACTATCGTCCAAAAATCTGTTGAGGGAAGGCAACGAGGCGGAATTGAAAGCGAGGCAGAATAGCAGGAAACAGATTTCCAGAGGTACGTTGGAATCGCCTTTAAAGCACAGGAAGAGGGGCACATCTTCGACAATGATGCACTTGGCCAAAAAGGGCGTATGCGTTTTCTCCAGAATATATTCAGGAGAAAACGCATACGCCCTTTTTGGCCAAGCAAGCAAGCAGGCAATGCAAATCTGCACTACAAAGAAGTATCACTTCCCACCGGTCAAAAGGTACATCCACAAAATGTGTACAAACCAGAAAGGCAAGACAGGCACTGGAGAACAGGGAGCCTTGTTATGCTGATGGGCGGGATGTAAATTGTCAACTGCCTCTCTGGAGGAGTGCATTGTGTTCCCTAAAACAAGTAAACAACAGAGCTACAGAGCCAAGGGCACTTCCAGTCTAGGGAATATACATTGGGAAAACTGAAAATCAATAAGACAGAGCCACCCCAAAATTTAGGGCTGCACTGCTTACAAGGACCTCAACTTGGGTACACCTTAAATATCCAAGGAAATATAAAAATGGTTCAAAAAATTGTAGTACTTACGTACGATGGGATATCCCTCAGCCATGAAATCAATGTCATGTGACCAGTAGCATCATAATGGGTGGATTCAGGTACGATGATTCTAAGAGAAATAAGTCACAGAGAAAAAGAAACTTATCATAAGATATCACTTATGAAGATCCTGTAAACATGGCTACACTTGAACTGAGTTAGGAAAGAGAATAGTGTCTCACATTTAGAAAACACTCTTATGCCTGCTTAAGGGGGAAGGTGAGGTGGGGTGATGCATAAAACCAGAGTTTAATATAAGCACAGGTCCCGTTCCAAAAACGAACTATGGAATAGACAAGACCTACACCTTCCTCAGTGAAAGGGACTCAAAACACCATATTTCACACAGAGGAATATATCTGACTAGTAAGAATCTTAAAACCGATGTATTTATATGTCTCCGTAAGGGAATCAAGTGTGTCTAGACTGGCATAAACATGGCAGCGAGAATCAGCTCAAACCCACTATAAAAAGGAATTTCAAAAACAAAACAAAAAAAGTGGGAAATTCTTTCCAATTCCTTCAGGGTCTCTGATGAAACCTGGAATGACCCTATCTACAACGACAGCTAGATGAGGCATAAGGCTGGACACTTGGGACTGAGAGGATTGGTGAGATTGGGTGAGCAAATGCAGACTCTTTAAACACAAATGCCTGGCACCCATTCCATGGGTCCCAACTCTCCACGTTGAAGGGAATATTACTATAGTTATAACATGTACAGGAAACCTAGAGAACGGACACGCTGTGAATACGAAAGGTTTCTAAAACTCAACGAATAGTCCCTCTCCTGGTGCTCCGGTTTGACTTTCCATCTGCTTTACTATCAACCTCCCAACTTGGAGAGACAGCCCCTTTAACCTCCTGGTTCGCACAGGTTGCCAATTTGGCAGAGGATGAAAGGGAAGAGGGAGAGCCAATGAGAGAGTAGCTGTTAGGCATTTGGACGGGCACATATCACTCTAATTTCCCGGCAGGAAGAAGAATTAACCAAAGTCTCAGCCATCCACCCGGAACCAGTATAGGTCCTGAACCAAAATTTTGGACTTGCGGTCAGCTCACAAAAAACGAGTTGAAAAATGGAGCTCAGGGGCTTCCCTGGTGGCGCAGTGCTTGAGAATCTGCCTGCCAATGCAGGGGACACGGGTTCGAGCCCTGTTCTGGGAAGATCCCACATGCCGCAGAGCAACTGGGCCCATGACCCACAACTACTGAGCCTGTGCGTCTGGAAACTGTGCTCCGCAGCAAGAGAGGCCGCGATAGTGAGAGGCCCTCGCACGGCGATGAAGAGTGGCCCCCGCTTGCCGCAACTACAGAAAGCCCTCGCATAGAAACGAAGACCCAACACAGCCAAAAGTAAATATAAATAAATAAATAAATAAATATTAAAAAAAAAAAAAATGGAGCTCAGGGGCACAGCAATTCACAAACTGGCCGAGTAATAAAGGACAACTATCGTCCAAAAATCTGTTGAGGGAAGGCAACGAGGCGGACTTGAAAGCGAGGCAGAATAGCAGGAAACAGATTTCAAGAGGTACGTTGGAATCGGCTTTAAAGCACAGGAAGAGGGGCACAACTTCGACAATGATGCACCTGGCCAAAAAGGGCGTATGCGTTTTCTCCTGAATATATTCAGGAGAAAACGCATACGCCCTTTTTGGCCAAGCAAGCAAGCGGGCAATGCAAATCTGCACTACAAAGAAGTATCACTTCCCAACGGTCAAAAGGGACATCCACAAAATGTGTAAAAGCCAGAAAGGCAAGACTGGCCCTAGAGAACAGGGAGCCTTTTTATGCTGATGGGCGGGATGTAAATTGCCAACTGTCTCTCTGGAGGAGTGCATTGTGTTCCCTAAAACAAGTAAACAACAGAGCTACAGAGCCAAGGGCACTTCCAGTCTAGGTAATATACCTTGGGAAAACTGAAAATCAATAAGACAGAGCCACCCCAAAATTTAGGGCTGCACTGCTTACACGGACCTCAACTTGGGTACACCTTAAATATCCCAGGGAATATAAAAATGGTTCAAAAAATTGTGGTACTTACGTACGATGGAATATCCCTCAGCGATGAAATCAATGTCATAAGACCAGTAGCAGCAAAATGGGTGGATTCAGGTACGATGATTCTAAGTGAAATAAGTCACACAGAAAAAGAAACTTATCATAAGATATCATTTATGAAGATCCTGTAAACATGGCTACACTTGAACTGAGTTAGGAAAGAGAACAGTGTCTCACATTTAGAAAACACTCTTTTGCCTGCTTAAGGGGGAAGGAGAGGTGGGGTGATACATAAAACCAGAGTTTGATATAAGCACAGGTACCGTTCCAAAAACCAACTATGGAATAGACAAGACCTACACCTTCCTCAGTGAAAGGGACTCAAAACCCCATATTTCCCGCAGAGGAATATATCTGACTAGTAAGAATCTTAAAACCTATGTATTGATATGTCTCCGTAAGGGAATCAAGTGTGTCTAGACTGGCATAAACATGGCAGTGAGAGTCAGCTCAAACCCACTATAAAAAGGAATTTCAAAAACAAAACAAAAAAACTGGGAAATTCTTTACAATTCCTTTAGGGTCTCTGATGAAACCTGGAATAACCTTATGTACAACGACAGCTGGATGAGGCATAAGGCTGGACACTTGGGACTGAGAGGATTGTTGAGATTGGGTGAGCAAATGCAGACCCTTTAAAGTACAAATGCCTGGCACACATTCCATGGGTCCCAACTCTCCAGGTTAAAGGGAATATTACTACAGCTAAACATGTACGGGAAACCTAGCGAACGGACACACTGTGAATACGAAAGGTTTCTAAAACTCAACGAATAGTCCCTCTCCTGGTGCTCCGGTTTGACTTTCCATCTGCTTTACTATCAATCTCCCAACTTGTAGAGACAGCCCCTTTAACCTCCTGGTTTGCACAGGTTGCCAATTTGGCAGAGGATGAAAGGGAAGAGGGAGAACCAATGAGAGAGTAGCTGTTAGGCATTTGGACGGGCACATATCACTCAAATTTCCCGGCAGGAAGAAGAATTAACCAAAGTCTCAGCCATCCACCCGGAACCAGTATAGGTCCTGAACCAAAATTTTGGACTTGCGGTCAGCTCACCAAAAACGAGTTGAAAAATGGAGCTCAGGGGCACAGGAATTCACAAACTGGCCGAGTAATAAAGGACAACTCTCGTCCAAAAATCTGTTGAGGGAAGGCAACGAGGCGGACTTGAAAGCGAGGCAGAATAGCAGGAAACAGATTTCAAGAGGTACGTTGGAATCGGCTTTAAAGCACAGGAAGAGGGGCACAACTTCGACAATGATGCACTTGGCCAAAAAGGGCGTATGCATTTTCTCCTGAATATATTCAGGAGAAAACGCATACACACTTTTTGGCCAAGCAAGCAAGCGGGCAATGCAAATCTGCACTACAAAGAAGGATCACTTCCCACCAGTCAAAAGGGACATCCACAAAATGTGTAAGAACCAGAAAGGCAAGACAGGCCCTGGAGAACAGGGAGACTTGTTATGCTGATGGGCGGGATGTAAATTGCCAACTGCCTCTCTGGAGGAGTGCATTGTGTTCCCTAAAACAAGTAAACAACAGAGCTACAGAGCCAAGGGCACTTCCAGTCTAGGGAATATAACTTGGGAAAACTGAAAATCAATAAGACAGAGCCACCCCAAAATTTAGCGCTGCACTGCTTACAAGGACCTCAACTTGGGTACACCTTAAATATCCCAGGAAATATAAAAATGGTTCAAAAAATTGTGGTACTTACGTACGATGGAATATCCCTCAGCCATGAAATCAATCTCATAAGACCAGTAGCAGCAAAATGGGTGGATTCATGTACGATGATTCTAAGTGAAATAAGTCACACAGAAAAAGAAACTTATCATAAGATATCACTTATGAAGATCCTGTAAACATGGCTACACTTGAACTGAGTTAGGAAAGAGAACAGTGTCTCACATTTAGAAAACACTCTTATGCCTGCTTAAGGGGGAAGGAGAGGTGGGGTGATGCATAAAACCAGAGTTTGATATAAGCACAGGTACCGTTCCAAAAACCAACTATAGAATAGACAAGACCTACACCTTCCTCAGTGAAAGGGACTCAAAACCCCATATTTCCCACAGAGGAATATATCTGACTAGTAAGAATCTTAAAACCTATGTATTGATATGTCTCCATAAGGGAATCAAGTGTGTCTAGACTGGCATAAACATGGCAGGGAGAATCAGCTCAAACCCACTATAAAAAGGAATTTCAAAAACAAACCAAAAAAACTGGGAAATTCTTTACAATTCCTTCAGGGTCTCTGATGAAACCTGGAATGACCATATCTACAATGACAGCTGGATGTGGCATAAGGCTGGACACTTGGGACTGAGAGGTTTGGTGAGATTGGGTGAGCAAATGCAGACCCTTTAAAGCAATAATGCATGGCACCCATTCAATGGGTCCCATCTCTACAGGTTGAAGGGAATATTACTACAGCTATAACATGTACGGGAACCCTAGAGAACGGACACACTGTGAATACGAAAGGTTTCTAAAACTCAACGAATAGTCCCTCTCCGGGTGCTCCGGTTTGACTTTCCATCTGCTTTACTATCAACCTCCCAACTTGGAGAGGCAGCCCCTTTAAACTCCTGGTTCGCACAGGTTGCCAATTTGGCAGAGGATGAAAGGGAAGAGGGAGAACCAATGAGAGAGTAGCTGTTAGGCATTTGGACGGGCACATATCACTCTAATTTCCCGGCAGGAAGAAGAATTAACCAAAGTCTCAGCCATCCACCCGGAACCAGTATAGGTCCTGAACCAAAGTTTTGGACGTGCGGTCAGCTCACAAAAAACGAGTTGAAAAATGGAGCTCAGGGGCACAGCAATTCACAAACTGGGCGAGTAATAAAGGACAACTATCGTCCAAAAATCTGTTGAGGGAAGGCAACGAGGCAGACTTGAAAGCGAGGCAGAATAGCAGGAAAGAGATTTCAAGAGGTACGTTGGAATCGCCTTTAAAGCACAGGAAGAGGGGCACAACTTCGACAATGATGCACTTGGCCAAAAAGTGCGTATGCGTTTTCTCCAGAATATATTCAGGAGAAAACACATACACACATTTTGGCCAAGCAAGCAAGCGGGCAATGCAAATCTGCACTACAAAGAAGTATCACTTCCCACCAGTCAAAAGGGACATCCACAAAATATGTAAAAACCAGAAAGGCAAGACAGGCCCTGGAGAACAGGGAGCCTTGTTATGCTGATGGGCGGGATGTAAATTGCCAACTGCCTGTCTGGAGGAGTGAATTGTGTTCCCTAAAACAAGTAAACAACAGAGCTACAGAGACAAGGGCACTTCCAGTCTAGGGAATATACCTTGGGAAAACTGAAAATCAATAAGACAGAGCCACCCCAAAATTTAGGGCTGCACTGCTTACAAGGACCTCAACTTGGGTACACCTTAAATATCCCAGGAAATATAAAAATGGTTCAAAAAATTGTAGTACTTACGTACGATGGAATATCCCTCAGCCATGAAATCAATCCCATAAGACCAATAGCAGCAAAATGGGTGGATTCAGGTACGATGTTTCTAAGTGAAATAAGTCACACAGAAAAAGAAACTTATCATAAGATATCACTTATGAAGATCCTGTAAACATGGCTACACTTGAACTGAGTTAGGAAAGAGAACAGTGTCTCACATTTAGAAAACACTCTTATGCCTGCTTAAGGGGGAAGGAGATGTGGGGTGATGCATAAAACCAGAGTTTGATATAAGCACAGGTACCATTCCAAAAACCAACTATGGAATAGACAAGACCTACACCTTCCTCAGTGAAAGGGACTCAAAACACCATATTTCCCGCAGAGGAATATATCTGACTAGTAAGAATCTAAAAACCTATGTATTGATATGTCTGCGTAAGGGAATCAAGTGTGTCTAGACTGGCATAAACATGGCAGTGAGAATCAGCTCAATCCCACTATAAAAAGGAATTTCAAAAACAAAACAAAAAAACTGGGAAATTTTTTACAATTCATTCAGGGTCTCTGATGAAACCTGGAAGACCCTATCTACAACGACAGCTGGATGTGGCATAAGGCTGGACACTTTGGACTAAGAGGATTGGTGAGATTATGTGAGCAAATGCAGACCCTTTAAAGTACAAATGCCTGGCACCCATTCCATGGGTCCGAACTCTCCAGGTTGAAGGGAATATTACTACAGCTATAACATGTACGGGAAACCTAGAGAACGGACACACTGTGAACACGAAAGGTTTCTAAAACTCAACGAATAGTCCCTCTCCTGGTGCTCCGGTTTGACTTTCCATCTGCTTTACTATCAACCTCCCAACTTGGAGAGACAGCCCCTTTAACCTCCTGGTTTGCACAGGTTGCCAATTTGGCAGAGGATGAAAGGGAAGAGGGAGAACCAATGAGAGAGTAGCTGTTAGGCATTTGGACGGGCACATATCACTCTAATTTCCCGGCAGGAAGAAGAATTAACCAAAGTCTCAGCCATCCACCCGGAACCAGTATAGGTCCTGAACCAAAATTTTGGACTTGCGGTCAGCTCACCAAAAACGAGTTGAAAAATGGAGCTCAGGGGCACAGCAATTCACAAACTGGCCGTGTAATAAAGGACAACTATCGTCCAAAAATCTGTTGAGGGAAGGCAACGAGGCGGACTTGAAAGCGAGGCAGAATAGCAGGAAACAGATTTCAAGAGGTACGTTGGAATCGCCTTTAAAGCACAGGAAGAGTGGCACAACTTCGACAATGATGCACTTGGCCAAAAAGGACGTATGCATTTTCTCCTGAATATATTCAGGAGATAACGCATACGCCCTTTTTGGCCAAGCAAGCAAGCGGGCAATGCAAATCTGCACTACAAAGAAGTATCACTTCCCACCGGTCAAAAGGGACATCCACAAAATGTGTAAAAACCAGAAAGGCAAGACAGGCCCTGGAGAACAGGCAGCATTGTTATGCTGATGGGCGGAATGTCAATTGCCAACTGCCTCTCTGGAGGAGTGCATTGTGTTCCCTAAAACAAGTAAACAACAGAGCTACAGAGCCCAGGGCACTTCCAGTCTAGGGAATATACCTTGGGAAAACTGAAAATCAATAAGACAGAGCCACCCCAAAATTTAGGGCTGCACTGCTTACAAGGACCTCAACTTGGGTACACCTTAAATATCCCAGGAAATATAAAAATGGTTCAAAAAATTGTGGTATTTACGTACGATGGAATATCCCTCAGCCATGAAATCAATGTCATAAGACCAGTAGCAGCAAAATGGTTGGATTCAGGTACGATGATTCTAAGTGAAATAAGTCACACAGAAAAAGAAACTTATCATAAGATATCACTTATGAAGATCCTGTAAACATGGCTACACTTGAACTGAGTTAGGAAAGAGAACAGTGTCTCACATTTATAAAACACTGTTTTGTCTGCTTAAGGGGGAAGGAGAGGTGGGGTGATGCATAAAACCAGAGTTTGATATAAGCACAGGTACCGTTCCAAAAACCAACTATGGAATAGACAAGACCTACACCTTCCTCAGTGAAAGGGACTCAAAACCCCATATTTCCCGCAGAGGAATATATCTGACTAGTAAGAATCTTAAAACCTATGTATTGATATCTCTGCGTAAGGGAATCAAGTGTGTCTAGACTGGCATAAACATGGCAGTGAGAATCAGCTCAAACCCATTATAAAAAGGAATTTCAAAAACAAAACAAAAAAACTGGGAAATTCTTTACAATTCCTTCAGGGTCTCTGATGAAACCTGGAATGACCTTATGTACAACGACAGCTGGATGAGGCATAAGGCTGGACACTTGGGACTGAGAGGATTGGTGAGATGGGGTGAGCAAATGCAGACCCTTTTAAGCACAAATGCCTGGCACCCATTCCATGGGTCCCAACTCTCCAGGTTGAAGGGAATATGACTACAGCTATAACATGTACGGGAAACCTAGAGAACGGACACACTGTGAATACGAAAGGTTTCTAAAACTCAACGAATAGTCCCTCTCCTGGTGCTCCGTGTTGACTTTCCATCTGCTTTACTATCAACCTCCCAACTTGGAGAGAGAGACCCTTTAACCTCCTGGTTCGCACAGGTTGCCAATTTGGCAGAGGATGAAAGGGAAGAGGGAGAACCAATGAGAGAGTAGCTGTTAGGCATTTGAACGGGCACATATCACTGTAATTTCCCGGCAGGAAGAGGAATTAACCAAAGTCTCAGCCACCCACCGGGAACCAGTATAGGTCCTGAACCAAAATGTTGGACTTGCGATCAGCTCACCAAAAACGAGTTGAAAAATGGAGCTCAGGGACACTGCAATTCACAAACGGGCCGAGTAATAAAGGTCAACTATCGTCCAAAAATCTGTTGAGGGAAAGCAACAAGGCGGACTTGAAAGCGAGGCAGAATAGCAGGAAACAGATTTCAAGAGGTACGTTGGAATCGCCTTTAAAGCACAGAAAGAGGGGCACAACTTCGACAATGATGCACTTGGCCAAAAAGGGCGTATGCGTTTTCTCCTGAATATATTCAGGAGAAAACGCATACGCCCTTTTTGGCCAAGCAAGCAAGCGGGCAATGCAAATCTGCACTACAAAGAAGTATCACTTCCACTGGTCAAAAGGGACATCCACAAAATATGTAAAAACCAGAAAGGCAAGACAGGCCCTGGAGAACAGGGAGCCTTGTTATGCTGATGGGCGGGATGTAAATTGCCAACTGCCTCTCTGGAGGAGTGCATTGTGTTCCCTAAAACAAGTAAACAACAGAGCTACAGAGCCAAGGGCACTTCCAGTCTAGGGAATATACCTTGGGAAAACTGAAAATCAATAAGACAGAGCCACGCCAAAATTTAGGGCTGCACTGCTTACAAGGGCCTCAACTTGGGTACACCTTAAATATCCCAGGAAATATAAAAATGGTTCAAAAAATTGTGGTACTTACGTACGATGGAATATCCCTCAGCCATGAAATCAATGACATAAGACCAGTAGCAGCAAAATGGGTGGATTCAGGTACGATGATTCTAAGTGAAATAAGTCACACAGAAAAAGAAACTTATCATAAGATATCACTTATGAAGATCCTGTAAACATGGCTACACTTGAACTGAGTTAGGAAAGAGAACAGTGTCTCACATTTAGAAAACACTCTTATGCCTGCTTAAGGGGGAAGGAGAGGTGGGGTGATGCATAAAACCAGAGTTTGTTATAAGCACAGTTACTGTTCCAAAAACCAACTATGGAATAGACAAGACCTACACCTTCCTCAGTGAAAGGGACTCAAAACCCCATATTTCCCGCAGAGGAATATATCTGACTAGTAAGAATCTTAAAACCTATGTATTGATATGTCTCCGTAAGGGAATCAAGTGTGTCTAGACTGGCATAAACATGGCAGCGAGAATCAGCTCAAACCCACTATAAAAATGAATTTCAAAAACAAAACAAAAAAACTGGGAAATTCTTTACAATTCCTTCAGGGTCTCTGATGAAACCTGGAATGACCGTATCTACAATGAGAGCTGGATGTGGCATAAGGAGGGACACTTGGGACTGAGAGGATTGGTGAGATTGCGTGAGCAAATGCAGACCCTTTAAAGCAATAATGCATGGCACCCATTCCATGGGTCCCAACTCTCCAGGTTGAAGGGAATATTACTACAGCTATAACATGTACGGGAAACCTAGAGAACGGACACACTGTGAATACGAAAGGTTTCTAAAACTCAACGAATAGTCCCTCTCCTGGTGCTCCGGTTTGACTTTCCATCTGCTTTACTATCAACCTCCCAACTTGGAGAGACAGCCCCTTTAACCTCCTGGTTCGCACAGGTTGCCAATTTGGCAGAGGATGAAAGGGAAGAGTGAGAACCAACGAGAGAGTAGCTGTTAGGCATTTGGACGGGCACATATCACTGTAATTTCCCGGCATGAAGAATAATTAAACAAAGTCTCAGCCACCCACTGGGAACCAGTATAGGTCCTGAACCAAAATGTTGGACTTGCGGTCAGCTCACCAAAAACGAGTTGAAAAATGGTGCTCAGGGGCATAGCAATTCACAACTGGCCGAGTAATAAATGACAACTATCGTCCGAAAATCTGTTGAGGGAAGGCAACGAGGCGGACTTGAAAGCGAGGCAGAATAGCAGGAAACAGATTTCAAGAGGTACGTTGGAATCGCCTTTAAAGCACAGGAAGAGGGGCACAACTTCGACAATGATGCACTTTGCCAAAAAGGGCGTATGCGTTTTCTCCTGAATATATTCAGGAGAAAACGCATACGCCCTTTTTGGCCAAGTAAGCAAGCGGGCAATGCAAATCTCCACTACAAAGAAGTATCACTTCCCACCGGTCAAAAGGGACATCCACAAAATGTGTAAAAACCAGAAAGGTAAGACAGGCCCTGGAGAACAGGGAGCCTTGTTATGCTGATGGGCGGGATGTAAATTGCCAACTGCCTCTCTGGAGGAGTGCATTGTATTCCCTAAAACAAGTAAACAACAGAGGTACAGAGCCAAGGGCACTTCCAGTCTAGGGAATATACCTTGGGAAAACTGAAAATCAATAAGACAGAGCCACCCCAAAATTTAGGGCTGCACTGCTTACAAGGACCTCAAATTGGGTACACCTTAATTATTCCAGGAAATATAAAAACGGTTCAAATAATTGTGGTACTTACGTACGATGGAATATCCCTCAGCCATGAAATCAATGTCATAAGACCAGTAGCAGCAAAATGGGTGGATTCAGGTACGATGATTCTAAGTGAAATAAGTCACACAGAAAAAGAAACTTATCATAAGATATCACTTATGAAGATCCTGTAAACATGGCTACACTTGAACTGAGTTAGGAAAGAGAACAGTGTCTCACATTTAGAAAACACTCTTATGCCTGCTTAAGGGGGATGGAGATGTGGGGTGATGCATAAAACCAGAGTTTGATATAAACACAGGTACCGTTCCAAAAACCAACTATGGAATAGACAAGACCTACACCTTCCTCAGTGAAAGGGACTCAAAACCCCATATTTCCCGCAGAGGAATATATCTGACTAGTAAGAATCTTAAAACCTATGTATTGATATGTTTCCATAAGGGAATCAAGTGTGTCCGGACTGGCATAAACATGGCAGCGAGAATCAGCTCAAACCCACTATAAAAATGAATTTCAAAAACAAAACAAAAAAACTGGGAAATTCTTTACAATTCCTTCAGGGTCTCTGATGAAACCTGGAATGACCCTATCTACAATGACAGCTGGATGTGGGACAAGGAGGGACACTTGGGACTGAGAGGATTGGTGAGATTGGGTGAGCAAATGCAGACCCTTTAAAGCAATAATGCATGGCACCTATTCCATGGGTCCCAACTCTCCAGGTTGAAGGGAATATTACTACAGTTATAACATGTACGGGAAACCTAGAGAACGGACACACTGTGAATACGAAAGGTTTCTAAAACTCAACGAATAGTCCCTCTCCTGGTGCTCCGGTTTGACTTTCCATCTGCTTTACTATCAACCTCCCAACTTGGAGAGACAGTCCCTTTAACCTCCTGGTTCGCACAGGTTGCCAATTTGGCAGAGGATGAAAGGGAAGAGGGAGAACCAATGAGAGAGTAGCTGTTAGGCATTTGGACGGGCACATATCACTGTAATTTCCCGGTAGGAAGAAGAATAAACCAAAGTTTCAGCCACCCACCGGGAACCAGTATAGGTCCTGAACCAAAATTTTGGACTTGCAGTCAGCTCACCAAAAACGAGTTGAAAAATGGAGCTCAGGGGCACAGCAATTCACAAACTGGCCGAGTAATAAAGGACAACTATCGTCCAAAAATCTGTTGAGGGAAGGCCACGAGGCGGAATTGAAAGCGAGGCAGAATAGCAGGAAACAGATTTCCAGAGGTACGTTGGAATCGCCTTTAAAGCACAGGAAGAGGGGCACATCTTCGACAATGATGCACTTGGCCAAAAAGGGCGTATGCGTTTTCTCCAGAATATATTCAGGAGAAAACGCATACGCCCTTTTTGGCCAAGAAAGCAAGCAGGCAATGCAAATCTGCACTACAAAGAAGTATCACTTCCCACCGGTCAAAAGGTACATCCACAAAATGTGTACAAACCAGAAAGGCAAGACAGGCACTGGAGAACAGGGAGCCTTGTTATGCTGATGGGCGGGATGTAAATTGCCAACTGCCTCTCTGGAGGAGTGCATTGTGTTCCCTAAAACAAGTAAACAACAGAGCTACAGAGCCAAGGGCACTTCCAGTCTAGGGAATATACATTGGGAAAACTGAAAATCAATAAGACAGAGCCACCCCAAAATTTAGGGCTGCACTGCTTACAAGGACCTCAACTTGGGTACACCTTAAATATCCAAGGAAATATAAAAATGGTTCAAAAAATTGTAGTACTTACGTACGATGGGATATCCCTCAGCCATGAAATCAATGTCATGTGACCAGTAGCATCATAATGGGTGGATACAGGTACGATGATTCTAAGAGAAATAAGTCACAGAGAAAAAGAAACTTATCATAAGATATCACTTATGAAGATCCTGTAAACATGGCTACACTTGAACTGAGTTAGGAAAGAGAATAGTGTCTCACATTTAGAAAACACTCTTATGCCTGCTTAAGGGGGAAGGAGAGGTGGGGTGATGCATAAAACCAGAGTTTAATATAAGCACGGGTCCCGTTCCAAAAACGAACTATGGAATAGACAAGACCTACACCTTCCTCAGTGAAAGGGACTCAAAACACCATATTTCACACAGAGGAATATATCTGACTAGTAAGAATCTTAAAACCGATGTATTTATATGTCTCCGTAAGGGAATCAAGTGTGTCTAGACTGGCATAAACATGGCAGCGAGAATCAGCTCAAACCCACTATAAAAAGGAATTTCAAAAACAAAACAAAAAAAGTGGGAAATTCTTTACAATTCCTTCAGGGTCTCTGATGAAACCTGGAATGACCCTATCTACAACGACAGCTAGATGAGGCATAAGGCAGGACACTTGGGACTGAGAGGATTGGTGAGATTGGGTGAGCAAATGCAGACTCTTTAAACACAAATGCCTGGCACCCATTCCATGGGTCCCAACTCTCCACGTTGAAGGGAATATTACTATAGTTATAACATGTACAGGAAACCTAGAGAACGGACACGCTGTGAATACGAAAGGTTTCTAAAACTCAACGAATAGTCCCTCTCCTGGTGCTCCGGTTTGACTTTCCATCTGCTTTACTATCAACCTCCCAACTTGGAGAGACAGCCCCTTTAACCTCCTGGTTCGCACAGGTTGCCAATTTGGCAGAGGATGAAAGGGAAGAGGGAGAGCCAATGAGAGAGTAGCTGTTAGGCATTTGGACGGGCACATATCACTCTAATTTCCCGGCAGGAAGAAGAATTAACCAAAGTCTCAGCCATCCACCCGGAACCAGTATAGGTCCTGAACCAAAATTTTGGACTTGCGGTCAGCTCACAAAAAACGAGTTGAAAAATGGAGCTCAGGGGCTTCCCTGGTGGCGCAGTGCTTGAGAATCTGCCTGCCAATGCAGGGGACACGGGTTCGAGCCCTGTTCTGGGAAGATCCCACATGCCGCAGAGCAACTGGGCCCATGAGCCACAACTACTGAGCCTGTGCGTCTGGAAACTGTGCTCCGCAGCAAGAGAGGCCGCGATAGTGAGAGGCCCTCGCACGGTGATGAAGAGTGGCCCCCGCTTGCCGCAACTACAGAAAGCCCTCGCATAGAAACGAAGACCCAACTCAGCCAAAAGTAAATATAAATAAATAAATAAAAAAAATATTAAAAAAAAAAAAAATGGAGCTCAGGGGCACAGCAAGTCACAAACTGGCCGAGTAATAATGGACAACTATCGTCCAAAAATCTGTTGAGGGAAGGCAACGAGGAGGACTTGAAAGCGAGGCAGAATAGCAGGAAACAGATTTCAAGAGGTACGTTGGAATCGCCTTTAAAGCACAGGAAGAGGGGCACAACTTCGACAATGATGCACTTGGCCAAAAAGGGCGTATGCGTTTTTCCTGAATATATTCAGGAGAAAACGCATATGCCCTTTTTGGCCAAGCAAGCAAGCGGGCAATTCAAATCTGCACTACAAAGAAGTATCACTTCCCACCGGTAAAAAGGGACATCCACAAATTGTGTAAAAACCAGAAAGGCAAGACAGGCCCTGGAGAACAGGGAGCCTTGTTATGCTGATGGGCGGGATGTAAATTGCCAACTGCCTCTCTGGAGGAGTGCATTGTGTTCCCTAAAACAAGTAAACAACAGAGCTACAGAGCCAAGGGCACTTCCAGTCTAGGGAATATACCTTGGGAAAACTGAAAATCAATAAGACAGAGCCACCCCAAAATTTAGGGCTGCACTGCTTACAAGGACCTCAACTTGGTTACACCTTAAATATCCCAGGAAATATAAAAATGGTTCAAAAAATTGTGGTACTTTCGTACGATGAAATATCCCTCAGCCATGAAATCAATGTCATAAGACCAGTAGCAGCAAAATGGGTGGGTTCAGGTACGATGATTCTAAGTGAAATAAGTCACACAGAAAAAGAAACTTATCATAAGATATCACTTATGAAGATCCTGTAAACATGGCTACACTTGAACTGAGTTAGGAAAGAGAACAGTGTCTCACATTTAGAAAACACTCTTATGCCTGCTTAAGGGGGAAGGAGAGGTGGGGTGATGCATAAAACCAGAGTTTGATATAAGCACAGGTACCGTTCCAAAAACCAACTATGGAATAGACAAGACCTACACCTTCCTCAGTGAAAGGGACTCAAAACCCCATATTTCCCGCAGAGGAATATATCTGACTAGTAAGAATCTTAAAACCTATGTATTGATATGTCTCCGTAAGGGAATCAAGTGTGTCTAGACTGGCATAAACATGGCAGCGAGAATCAGCTCAAACCCACTCTAAAAAGGAATTTCAAAAACAAAACAAAAAAACTGGGAAATTCTTTAAAATTCCTTCAGGGTCTCTGATGAAACCTGGAATGACCCTTTCTACAACGACAGCTGGATATGGCATAAGGCTGGACACTTGGGACTGAGAGGATTGGTGAGATTGGGTGAGCAAATGCAGACCCTTTAAAGCAATAATGCATGGCACCCATGCCATGGGTCCCAACTCTCCAGGTTGAAGGGAATATTACTACAGTTATAACATGTACGGGAAACCTACAGAACGGACACACTGTGAATACGAAAGGTTTCTAAAACTCAACGAATAGTCCCTCTCCTGGTGCTCCGGTTTGACTTTCCATCTGCTTTACTATCAACCTCCCAACTTGGAGAGACAGCCCCTTTAACCTCCTGGACCGCACAGGTTTCCAATTTGGCAGAGGATGAAAGGGAAGAGGGAGAACAAATGAGAGAGTAGCTGTTAGGCATTTGGACGGACACATATCACTGTAATTTCCCGGCAGGAAGAAGTATTAACCAAAGTCTCATCCAACCACCGGGAAGCAGTATAGGTTCTGAACCAAAATTTTGGACTTGCGTTCAGCTCAACAAAAACGAGTGGAAAAATGGAGCTCAGGGACACTGCAATTCACAAACGGGCCGAGTAATAAAGGACAACTATCGTCCAAAAATCTGTTGAGGGAAAGCAACGAGGCGGACTTGAAAGCGAGGCAAAATAGCAGGAAACAGATTTCAAGAGGTACGTTGGAATCGCCTTTAAAGCACAGGAAGAGGGGCACAACTTCGACAATGATGCACTTGGCCAAAAAGGGCGTATGCGTTTTCTCCTGAATATATTCAGGAGAAAACGCATATGCCCTTTTTGGCCAAGCAAGCAAGTGGGCAATGCAAATCTGCACTACAAAGAGGTATCACTTCCCACTGGTCAAAAGGGACATCCACAAAATGTGTAAAAACCAGAAAGGCAAGACAGGCCCTGGAGAACAGGGAGCCTTGTTATGCTGATGGGCGGGATGTAAATTGCCAACTGCCTCTCTGGAGGAGTGCATTGTGTTCCCTAAAACAAGTAATCAACAGAGCTACAGAGCCAAGGGCACTTCCAGTCCAGGGAATATACCTTGGGAAAACTGAAAATCAATAAGACAGAGCCACCCCAAAATTTAGGGCTGCACTGCTTACAAGGACCTCAACTTGGGTGCACCTCAAATATCCCAGGAAATATAAAAATGGTTCAAAAAATTGTGGTACTTACGTACGATGGAATATCCCTCAGCCATGAAATCAATGTCATAAGACCAGTAGCAGCAAAATGGGTGGATTCAGGTACGATGATTCTGAGTGAAATAAGTCACAGAGAAAAAGAAACTTATCATAAGATATCACTTATGAAGATCCTGTAAACGTGGCTACACTTGAATTGAGTTAGGAAAGAGAACAGTGTCTCTCATTTAGAAAACACTCTTATGCCTGCTTAAGGGGGAAGGAGAGGTGGGGTGATGCATAAAACCAGAGTTTGATATAAGCACAGGTACCGTTCCAAAAACCAACTATGGAATAGACAAGACCTACACCTTCCTCAGTGAAAGGGACTCAAAACCCCATATTTCCCGCAGAGGAATATATCTGACTAGTAAGAATCTTAAAACCTATGTATTGATATGTCTCCGTAAGGGAATCAAGTGTGTCTAGACTGGCATAAACATGGCAGCGAGAATCAGCTCAAACCCACTATAAAAAGGAATTTCAAAAACAAAACAAAAGAACTGGGAAATTCTTTACAATTCCTTCAGGGTCTCTGATGAAACCTGGAATGACCCTATCTACAACGACAGCTGGATGTGGCATAAGGCTGGACACTTGGGAATGAGAGGATTGGTGAGATTGGGTGAGCAAATGCAGACCCTTTAAAGCAATAATGCATGGCATCCATTCCATGGGTCCCAACTCTCCAGGTTGAAGGGAATATTACTACAGTTATAACATGTACGGGAAACCTAGAGAACGGACACACTGTGAATACGAAAGGTTTCTAAAACTCAACGAATAGTCCCTCTCCTGGTGCTCCGGTATGACTTTCCATCTGCTTTACTATCAACCTCCCAACTTGGAGAGACAGCCCCTTTAACCTCCAGGTTCGCACAGGTTGCCAATTTGGCAGAGGATGAAAGGGAAGAGGGAGAACCAATGAGAGAGTAGCTGTTAGGCATTTGGACGGGCACATATCACTGTAATTTCCCGGCAGGAAGAAGAATTAACCAAAGACTCAGCCACCCTCCGGGAACCAGTATAGGTCCTGAACCAAAATTTCGGACTTGCGGTCACCTCACCAAAAACGAGTTGAGAAATGGAGCTCAGGGACACAGCAATTCACGAAATGGCCGAGTAATAAAGGACAACTATCTTCCAAAAATCTGTTGAGGGAAGGCAACGAGGCGCACTTGAAAGCGAGGCAGAATAGCAGGAAACAGATTTCAAAAGGTACGTTGGAATCGCCTTTAAAGCACAGGAAGAGGGGCACAACTTCCACAATGATGCACTTGGCCAAAAAGGGCGTATGCGTTTTCTCCTGAATATATTCAGGAGAAAACGCATACGCCCTTTTTGGCCAAGCAAGCAAGCGGGCAATGCAAATCTGCACTACAAAGAAGTATCACTTCCCCCCGGTCCAAAGGGACATCCACAAAATGTGTAAAAACCAGAAAGAGAAGACAGGCCCCGGAGAACAGGGAGCCTTGTTATGCTGTTGGGCGGGATGTAAATTGCCAACTGCCTCTCTGGAGGAGTGCATTGTGTTCCCTAAAACAAGTAAAGAACAGATCTACAGAGCCAAGGGCACTTCCAGTCTAGGGAATATACCTTGGGAAAACTGAAAATCAATAAGACAGAGCCACCCCAAAATTTAGGGCTGCACTGCTTACAAGGACCTCAACTTGGGTACACCTTAAATATCCCAGGAAATATAAAAATGGTTCAAAAAATTGTGGTACTTACGTACGATGGAATATCCCTCAGCCATGAAATCAATGTCATAAGACCAGTAGAAGCAAAATGGGTGGATTCAGGTACGATGATTCTAAGTGAAATAAGTCACACCGAAAAAGAAACTTATCATAAAATATCAGTTATGAAGATCCTGTAAACATGGCTACACTTGAACTGAGTTAGGAAAGAGAACAGTGTCTCACATTTAGAAAACACTCTTATGCCTCCTTAAGGGGGAAGGAGAGGTGGGGTGTTGCATAAAACCAGAGTTTGATATAAGCACAGGTACCGTTCCAAAAACCAACTATGGAATAGACAAGACCTACACCTTCCTCAGTGAAAGGGACTCAAAACCCCATATTTCCCGCAGAGGAATATATCTGACTAGTAAGAATCTTAAAACCTATGTATTGATATGTCTCCGTAAGGGAATCAAGTGTGTCTAGACTGGCATAAACATGGCAGCGAGAATCAGCTCAATCCGACTATAAAAAGGAATTTCAAAAACAAAACAAAATAACTGGGAAATTCTTTACAATTCCTTCAGGGTCTCTGATGAAACCTGGAATGACCCTATCTACAACGACAGCTGGATGTGGCATAAGGCTGGACACTTGGGAATGAGAGGATTGGTGAGATTGGGTGAGCAAATGCAGACCCTTTAAAGCAATAATGCATGGCACCCATTCCATGGGTCCCAACTCTCCAGGTTGAAGGGAATATTACTACAGTTATAACATGTATGGGAAACCTAGAGAACGGACACACTGTGAATACGAAAGGTTTCTAAAACTCAACGAATAGTCCCTCTCCTGGTGCTCCGGTATGACTTTCCATCTGCTTTACTATCAACCTCCCAACTTGGAGAGACAGCCCCTTTAACCTCCTGGTTCGCACAGGTTGCCAATTTGGCAGAGGATGAAAGGGAAGAGGGAGAACCAATGAGAGAGTAGCTGTTAGGCATTTGGACGGGCACATATCACTGTAATTTCCCGGCAGGAAGAAGAATTAACCAAAGACTCAGCCACCCTCTGGGAACCAGTATAGGTCCTGAACCAAAATTTCGGACTTGCGGTCACCTCACCAAAAACGAGTTGAGAAATGGAGCTCAGGGACACAGCAATTCACGAAATGGCCGAGTAATAAAGGACAACTTTCTTCCAAAAATCTGTTGAGGGAAGGCAACGAGGCGCACTTGAAAGCGAGGCAGAATAGCAGAAAACAGATTTCAAGAGGTACGTTGGAATCGCCTTTAAAGCATAGGAAGAGGGGCACAACTTCGACAATGATGCACTTGGCCAAAAAGGGCGTATGCGTTTTCTCCTGAATATATTCAGGAGAAAACGCATACGCCCTTTTTGGCTAAGCAAGCAAGCGGGCAATGCAAATCTGCACTACAAAGAAGTATCACTTCCCACCGGTCCAAAGGGACATCCACAAAATGTGTAAAAACCAGAAAGAGAAGACAGGCCCCGGAGAACAGGGAGCCTCGTTATGCTGTTGGGCGGGATGTAAATTGCCAACTGCCACTCTGGAGGAGTGCATTGTGTTCCCTAAAACAAGTAAAGAACAGATCTACAGAGCCAAGGGCACTTCCAGTCTAGGGAATATACCTTCGGAAAACTGAAAATCAATAAGACAGAGCCACCCCAAAATTTAGGGCTGCACTGCTTACAAGGACCTCAAGTTGGGTACACCTTAAATATCCCAGGAAATATAAAAATGGTTCAAAAAATTGTGGTACTTACGTACGATGGAATATCCCTCAGCCATGAAATCAATGTCATAAGACCAGTAGCAGCAAAATGGGTGGATTCAGGTACGATGATTCTCAGTGAAATAAGTCACACAGAAAAAGAAACTTATCATAAGATATCACTTATGAAGATTCTGTAAACATGGCTATACTTGAAGTGAGTTAGGAAAGAGAACAGTGTCTCACATTTAGAAAACATTCTTATGCCTGATTAAGGGGGAAGGAGAGGTGGGGTGATGCATAAAACCAGAGTTTGATATAAGCACAGGTACAGTTCCAAAAACCAACTATGGAATAGACAAGACCTACACCTTCCTCAGTGAAAGGGACTCAAAACCCCATATTTCCCACAGAGGAATATATCTGACTAGTAAGAATCTTAAAACCTATGTATTTATATATCTCCGTAAGGGAATCAAGTGTGTCTAGACTGGCATAAACATGGCAGCAAGAATCAGCTCAAACCCACTATAAAAAGGAATTTTAAAAACAAAACAAAAAAACTGGGAAAGTCTTTACAATTCCTTCAGGGTCTCTGATGAAACCTGGAATGACCATAACTACAACGACAGCTGGATTTGGCATATGGCTGGACACTTGGGACTGAGAGGATTGGTGAGATTGCGTGAGCAAATGCAGACCCTTTAAAGCAATAATGCATGGCACCCATTCCATGGGTCCCAACTCTCCAGGTTGAAGGGAATATTACTACAGCTATAACATGTACGGGAAACCTAGAGAACGGACACACTGTGAATACGAAAGGTTTCTAAAACTCAACGAATAGTCCCTCTCCTGGTGCTCCGGTTTGACTTTCCATCTGCTTTACTATCAACCTCCCAACTTGGAGAGACAGCCCCTTTAACCTCCTGGTTCGCACAGGTTGCCAATTTGGCAGAGGATGAAAGGGAAGAGGGAGAACCAATGAGAGAGTAGCTGTTAGGCATTTGGACGGACACATATCACTGTAATTTCCCGGCAGGAAGAAGAATTAACCAAAGTCTCATCCAACCACCGGAAGCAGTATAGGTTCTGAACCAAAATATTGGACTTGCGGTCAGCTCACCAAAAACGAGTTGAAAAATGGAGCTCAGGGACACTGCAATTCACAAATGGGCCGAGTAATGAAGGACAACTATCGTCCAAAAATCTGTTGAGGGAAAGCAACGAGGCGGACTTGAAAGCGAGGCAGAATAGCAGGAAACTGATTTCAAGAGGTACGTTGGAATCATCTTTAAAGCACAGAAAGAGGGGCACAACTTCGACAATGATGCACTTGGCCAAAAAGGGCGTATGCGTTTTCTCCTGAATATATTCAGGAGAAAACGCATACGCCCTTTTTGGCCAAGCAAGCAAGCGGGCAATGCAAATCTCCACTACAAAGAAGTATCACTTCCCACCGGTCAAAAGGGACATCCACAAAATGTGTAAAAGCCAGAAAGGCAAGACAGGCCCTGGAGAACAGGGAGCCTTGTTATGCTGATGGGCGGGATGTAAATTGCCAACTGCCTCTCTGGAGGAGTACATTGTGTTCCCTAAAACAAGTAAAGAACAGAGCTACAGAGCCAAGGGCACTTCCAGTCTAGGGAATATACCTTGGGAAAACTGAAAATCAATAAGACAGAGCCACCCCAAAACCTAGGGCTGCACTGCTTACAAGGACCTCAACTTGGGTACACCTTAAATATCCCCGGAAATATAAAAATGGTTCAAAAAATTGTGGTACTTACGTACGATGGAATATCCCTCAGCCATGAAATCAATGTCAAAAGATCAGTAGCAGTGAAATGGGTGGATTCAGGTACGATGATTCTAAGTGAAATAAGTCACACAGAAAAAGAAACTTATCATAAGATATCACTTATGATGATCCTGTAAACATGGCTACACTTGAACTGAGTTAGGAAAGAGAGCAGTGTCTCACATTTAGAAAACACCCTTATGCCTGCTTAAGGGGGAAGGAGAGGTGGGGTGATGCATAAAACCAGAGTTTGATATAAGCACAGGTACCGTTCCAAAAACCAACTATGGAATAGACAAGACCTACACCTTCCTCAGTGAAAGGGACTCAAAACCCCATATTTCCCGCAGAGGAATATATCTGACTAGTAAGAATCTTAAAACTTATGTATTGATATGTCTCCGTAAGGGAATCAAGTGTGTCTAGACTTGCATAAACATGGCAGCGAGAATCAGCTCAAACCCACTCTAAAAAGGAATTTCAAAAACGAAACAAAAAAACTGGGAAATTCTTTACAATTCCTTCAGGGTCTCTGATGAAACCTGGAATGACCCTATCTACAACGACAGCTGGATGTGGCATAAGGCTGGACAGTTGGGACTGAGAGGATTGGTGAGATTGGTTGAGTAAATTCAGACCCTTTAAAGCACAAATGCCTGGCACCCATTCCATGGGTGCCAACTCTCCAGGTTGAAGGGAATATTACTACAGTTATAACATGTACGGGAAACCTAGAGAACGGACACATTGTGAATACGAAAGGTTTCTAAATCTCAACAAATAATCCCTCTCCTGGTGCTCCGGTTTGACTTTCCATCTGCTTTACTATCAACCTCCCAACTTGGAGAGACAGCCCCTTTAACCTCCTGGTTCGCACAGGTTGCCAATTTGGCAGAGGATGAAAGGGAAGAGTGAGAACCAACGAGAGAGTAGCTGTTAGGCATTTGGACGGGCACATATCACTGTAATTTCCCGGCATGAAGAAGAATTAAACAAAGTCTCAGCCACCCACTGGGAACCAGTATAGGTCCTGAACCAAAATGTTGGACTTGCGGTCAGCTCACCAAAAACGAGTTGAAAAATGGTGCTCAGGGGCACAGCAATTCACAACTGGCCGAGTAATAAAGGACAACTATCGTCCGAAAATCTGTTGAGGGAAGGCAACGAGGCGGACTTGAAAGCGAGGCAGAATAGCAGGAAACAGATTTCAAGAGGTACGTTGGAATCGCCTTTAAAGCACAGGAAGAGGGGCACAACTTTGACAATGATGCACTTGGCCAAAAAGGGCGTATGCGTTTTCTCCTGAATATATTCAGGAGAAAACGCATACGCCCTTTTTGGCCAAGCAAGCAAGCGGGCAATGCAAATCTGCACTACAAAGAAGTATCACTTCCCACCGGACAAAAGGGACATCCACAAAATGTGTAAAAACCAGAAAGCCAAGACAGGCCCTGCAGAACAGGGAGCCTTGTTATGCTGATGGGCGGGATGTAAATTGCCAACTGTCTCTCTGGAGGAGTGCATTGTGTTCCCTAAAACAAGTAATCAACAGAGCTACAGAGCCAAGGGCACTTCCAGTCTAGGAAATATACCTTGGGAAAACTGAAAATCAATAAGACAGAGCCACCCCAAAATTTAGGGCTGCAGTGCTTACAAGGACCTCAACTTGGGTAAACCTTAAGTATCCCAGGAAATATAAAAATGGTTCAAAAAATTGTGATACTTACGTACGATGGAATATCCCTCAGCCATGAAATCAATGTCATAAGACCAGTAGCAGCAAAATGGGTGGATTCATGTACGATGATTCTAAGTGAAATAAGTCACAGAGAAAAAGAAACTTATCATAAGATATCACTTATGAAGACCCTGTAAACATGGCTACACTTGAACTGAGTTAGGAAAGAGAACAGTGTCTCACATTTAGAAAACACTCTTATGTCTGCTTAAAGGGGAAGGAGAGGTGGGGTGATGCATAAAACCAGAGTTTGGTATAAGCACAGGTACCGTTCCAAAAACCAACTATGGAATAGACAAGACCTATACCTTCCTCAGTGAAAGGGACTCAAAACCCCATATTTCCCGCAGAGGAATATATCTGACTAGTAAGAATCTTAAAACCTATGTATTGATATGTCTCCGTAAGGGAATCAAGTGTGTCTAGACTGGCATAAACATGGCAGCGAGAATCAGCTCAAACCCACTAAAAAAAGGAATTTCAATAACAAAACAAAAAAACTGGGAAATTCTTTACAATTCCTTCAGGGTCTCTGATAAAACCTGGAATGACCCTATCTACAACGACAGCTGGCTGTGGCATAAGGCTGGACACTTGGGACTGAGAGGATTGGTGAGATTGGGTGAGCAAATGCAGACCCTTTAAAGCAATAATGCCTGGCACCTATTCCATGGGTCCCAACTCTCCAGGTTGAAGGGAATATTACTACCGCTATAACATATACGGGAAAACTAGAGAACGGACACACAGTGAATACGAAAGGTTTCTAAAACTCAACGAATAGTCCCTCTCCTGGTGCTCCGTTTTGACTTTCCATCTGCTTTACTATCCACCTCCCAACTTGGAGAGACATCCCCTTTAACCTCCTGGTTCGCACAAGTTTCCAATTTGGCAGAGGATGAAAGGGAAGAGGGAGAACCAATGAGAGAGTAGCTGTTAGGCATTTGGACGGGCACATATCACTCTAACATCCCGGTAGGAAGAAGAATTAACCAAAGTCTCAGCCCCACACCGGGAACCAGCATAGGTCCTGAACCAAAATTTTGGACTTGCGGTCAGCTCACCAAAAAGGAGTTGAAAAATTGAGCTAAGGGGCACAGCAATTCACAAACACTCCGAGTAATAAAGGACAACTATCGTCCAAAAATCTCTTGAGGGAAGGCAATGAGGCGGACTTCAAAGTGAGGCAGAATAGCAGGAAACAGATTTCAAGAGGTACGTTGGAATCGCCTTTAAAGCACAGGAAGAGGGGCACAACTTTGACAATGATGCACTTGGCCAAAAAGGGCGTATGCGTTTTCTCCTGAATATATTCAGGAGAAAACGCATACGCCCTTTTTGGCCAAGCAAGCAAGCGGGCAATGCAAATCTGCACTACAAAGAAGTATCACTTCCCACCGGTCAAAAGGGACATGCACAAAATGTGTAAAAACCAGAAAGGCAAGACAGGCCCTGGAGAACAGGGAGCCTTGTTATGCTGATGGGCGGGATGTAAATTGCAAACTGCCTCTCTGGAGGAGTGCATTGTGTTCCCTAAAACAAGTAAACAACACAGCTACAGAGCCAAGGACACTTCCAGTCTAGGGAATATACCTTGGGAAAACTGAAAATCAATAAGACAGAGCCACCCCAAAATTTAGGGCTGCACTGCTTACAAGGACCTCAACTTGGGTACACCTTAAATATCCCAGGAACTATAAAAATGGTTCAAAAAATTGTGGTACTTACGTACGATGGAATATCCCTCAGCAATGAAATCAATGTCATAAGACCAGTAGCAGCAAAATGGGTGGATTCAGGCACGATGACTCTCAGTGAAATAAGTCACAGAGAAAAAGAATCTTATCATAAGATATCACTTATGAAGATCCTGTAAACATGGCTACACTTGAACTGAGTTAGGAAAGAGAACAGTGTCTCACATTTAGAAAACACTCTTATGCCTGCTTAAGGGGGAAGGAGAGGTGGGGTGATGCATAAAACCAGAGTTTGATATAAGCACAGGTACCATTCCAAAAACCAACTATGGAATAGACAAGACCTACATCTTCCTCAGTGAAAGGGACGCAAAACCCCATATTTCCCGCAGAGGAATATATCTGACTAGTAAGAATCTTAAAACCTATGTATTGATATGTCTCCGTAAGGGAATCAAGAGTGTCTAGACTGACATAAACGTGGCAGCGAGAATCAGCTGAAACCCACTATAAAAAGGAATTTCAAAAACAAAACAAAAAACTGGGAAATTCTTTACAATTCCTTCAGGGTCTCTGATGAAACCTGGCATGACCCTATCTACACCGACAGCAGGATGTGACATAAGGCTGGACACTTGGGACTGAGAGGATTGGTGAGATTGGGTGAGCAAATGCAGACCCTTTAAAGCAATAATGCCTGGCACCCATTCCATGGGTCCCAACTCACCAGGTTGAAGGGAATATTACTACAGCTATAACATGTACGGGAAACCTAGAGAACGGACCCACTGTGAATACGAAAGGTTTCTAAAACTCAACGAATAGTCCCTCTCCTGGTGCTCTGGTTTGACTTTCCATCTGCTTTACTATCAACCTCCCAACTTGGAGAGACAGCCCCTTTAGCCTCCTGGTTCGCACACGTTGCCAATTTGGCAGAGGATGAAAGGGAAGAGGGAGAACCAATGAGAGAGTAGCTGTTAGGCATTTGGACGGGCACATATCACTCTAATTTCCCGGCAGGAAGAAGAATTAACCAAATTCTCAGCCCCCCACCAGGAACCAGCATAGGTCCTGAACCAAAATGTTGGACTTGCGGTCAGCTCACCAAAAACGAGTTGAGAAATGGAGCTCAGGGGCACAGCAATTCACAAACTGGCCGAGTAATAAATGACAACTATCGTCCAAAAATCTGTTGAGGCAAGGCAACGAGGCAGACTTGAAAGCGAGGCAGGATAGCAGGAAACGGATTTCAAGAGGTACGTTGGAATCGCCTTTAAAGCACAGGAAGAGGGGCACAACTTCGACAATGATGCACTTGGCCAAAAAGGGCGTATGCGTTTTCTCCTGAATATATTCAGGAGAAAACTCATACGCCCATTTTGGCCAAGCAAGCAAGCGGGCAATGCAAATCTGCACTACAAAGAAGTATCACTTCCCACCGGTCAAAAGGGACATGCACAAAATGTGTAAAAACCAGAAAGGCAAGACAGGCCCTGGAGAACAGGGAGCCTTGTTATGCTGATGGGCGGGATGTAAATTGCCAACTGCCTCTCTGGAGGAGTACATTGTGTTCCCTAAAACAAGTAAAGAACAGAGCTACAGAGCCAAGGGCACTTCCAGTCTAGGGAATATACCTTGGGAAAACTGAAAATCAATAAGACAGAGCCACCCCAAAACTTAGGGCTGCACTGCTTACAAGGACCTCAACTTGGGTACACCTTAAATATCCCAGGAAATATAAAAATGGTTCAAAAAATTGTGGTACTTACGTACGATGGAATATCCCTCAGCCATGAAATCAATGTCATAAGACCAGTAGCAGCAAAATGGGTGGATTCAGGTACGATGATTCTAAGTGAAATAAGTCACACAGAAAAAGAAACTTATCATAAGATATCACTTATGAAGATCCTGTAAACATGGCTACACTTGAACTGAGTTAGGAAAGAGAACAGTGTCTCACATTTAGAAAACACTCTTATGCCTGCTTAAGGGGGAAGGAGAGGTGGGGTGATGCATAAAACCAGAGTTTGATATACGCACAGGTACCGTTCCAAAAACCAACTATGGAATAGACAAGACCTACACCTTCCTCAGTGAAAGGGACTCAAAACCCCATATTTCCCACAGAGGAATATATCTGTCTAGTAAGAATCTTAAAACCTATGTATTGATATGTCACCATAAGGGAATCAAGTGTGCCTAGACTGGCATAAACATGGCAGCGAGAATCAGCTCAAACCCACTATAAAAAGGAATTTCAAAAACAAAACAAAAAAACTGGGAAATTCTTTACAATTCCTTCAGGGTCTCTGATGAAACCTGGAATGACCCTATCTACAATGACAGCTGGATGTGGCATAAGGAGGGACACTTGGGACTGAGAGGATTGGTGAGATTGGGTGAGCAAATGCAGACCCTTCAAAGCACAAATGCCTGGCACCCATTCCATGGGTCCCAACTCTCCAGGTTGAAGGGAATATTACTACAGCTATAACATGTACGGGAAACCTAGAGAACGGACCCACTGTGAATACAAAAGGTTTCTAAAACTCAACAAATAGTCCCTCTCCTGTTGCTCTGGTTTGACGTTTCATCTGCTTTACTATCAACCTCCCAACTTGGAGAGACAGCCCCTTTAACCTCCTGTTTCACACAGGTTACCAATTTGGCAGAGGATGAAAGGGAAGAGGGAGAACCAATGAGAGAGTAGCTGTTAGGCGTTTGGACGGGCACATATCACTCTAACTTCCCGGCAGGAAGAAGAATTAACCAAAGTCTCAGCCCCCCAATGGGAACCAGCGTAGCTCCTGAAGCAAAATGTTGGACTTGCGGTCAGCTCACCAAAAACGAGTTGACAAATGGAGCTCAGGGGCACAGCAATTCACAAACTGGCCGAGTAATAAAGGATAACTATCGTCCAAAAATCTGTTGAGGGAAGGCAACCAGGCAGACTTGAAAGCGAGGCAGAATAGCAGGAAACAGATTTCAAGAGGTACGTTGGAATCACCTTTAAAGCACAGGAAGAGGGGCACAACTTCGACAATGAAGCAGTTGGCCAAAAAGGGCGTATGCGTTTTCTCCTGAATATATTCAGGAGAAAATGCATACGCCCTTTTTGGCCTAGCAAGCAAGCGGGCAATGCTAATCTGCACTACAAAGAAGTATCACTTCCCACCGGTCAAAAGGGACATCCACAAAATGTGTAAAAACCAGAAAGGCAAGACTGGCCCTGGAGAACAGGGAGCCTTGTTATGCTGATGGGCGGGATGTAACTTGCCAACTGCCTCACTGGAGGAGTACATTGTGTTCCCTAAAACAAGTAAACAACAGAGCTACAGAGCCAAGGGCACTTCCAGTCTAGGGAATATACCTTGGGAAAACTGAAAATCAATAAGACAGAGCCACCCCAAAATTTAGGGCTGCACTGCTTACAAGGACCTCAACTTGGGTACACCTTAAATATCCCAGGAAATATAAAAATGGTTCAAAAAATTGTGGTACTTACGTTCGATGGAATATCCCACAGCCATGAAATCAATGTCATAAGACCAGTAGCAGCAAAATGGGTGGATTCAGGTACGATGATTCTAAGTGAAATAAGTCACACAGAAAAAGAAACTTATCATAAGATATCACTTATGAAGATCCTGTAAACATGGCTACACTTGAACTGAGTTAGGAAAGAGAACAGTGTCTCACATTTAGAAAACACTCTTTTACCTGCTTAAAGGGGAAGGAGAGGTGGGGTGATGCATAAAACCAGAGTTTGATATAAGCACAGGTACCGTTCCAAAAACCAACTATGGAATAGACAAAACCTACACCTTCCTCAGTGAAAGGGAGTCAAAACACCATAGTTCCCGCAGAGGAATATATCTGACTAGTAAGAATCTTAAAACCTATGTATTGATATGTCTCCGTAAAGGAATCAAGTGTGTCTAGACTGGCATAAACATGGCAGCGAGAATCTGCTTAAACCCACTATAAAAAGGAATTTCAAAAACAAAACAAAAAAACTGGGAAATTCTTTACAATTCCTTCAGGGTCTCTGATGAAACCTGGAATGACCCTATCTACAACGACAGCTGGATGTGGCATAAGGCTGGACACTTGGGACTGAGACGATTGGTGAGATTTGGTGAGCAAATGCAGACCCTTTAAAGCAATAATGCATGGCACCCATTCCATGGGTCCCAACTCTCCAGGTTGAAGGGAATATTACTACAGTTATAACATGTACGGGAAACCTAGAGAACGGACACATTGTGAATACGAAAGTTTTCTAAAACTCAACGAATAGTCCCTCTCCTGGTGCTCCGGTTTGACTTTCCATCTGCTTTGCTATCAACCTCCCAACTTGGAGAGACAGCCCCTTTAACCTCCTGGTTCGCACAGGTTACCAATTTGGCAGAGGATGAAAGGGAAGACGGAGAACCAATGAGAGAGTAGCTGTTAGGCATTTGGATGGGCACATATCACTGTAATTTCCCGGCAGGAAGAAGAATTAACCAAAGTCTCAGCCACCCACCGGGAACCAGTATAGGTCCTGAACCAAAATTTTGGACTTGCGGTCAGCTCACCAAAAAGGAGTTGAAAAATGGAGCTCAGGGGCACAGCAATTCAAAAAATGGCCGAGTAATAAAGGACAACTATCGTCCAAAAATCTGTTGAGGGAAGGCAACGAGGCGGACTTGAAAGCGAGGCAGAATAGCAGGAAACAGATTTCAAGAGGTACGTTGGAATCGCCTTTAAAGCACAGGAAGAGGGGCACAACTTCGACAATGAAGCACTTGGCCAAAAAGGGCGTATGCGTTTTCTCCTGAATATATTCAGGAGAAAACGCATACACCCTTTTTGGCCAAGCAAGCAAGCGGGCAATGCAAATCTGCACTACAAAGAAGTATCACTTCCCACCGTTCAAAAGGGACATCCACAAAATGTGTAAAAACCATAAAGGCAAGACAGGCCCTGGAGAACAGGGAGCCTTGTTATGCTGATGTGCGGGATGTAAATTGCCAACTGTCTCTCTGGAGGAGTGCATTGTGTTCCCTAAAACAAGTAAACAACAGAGCTACAGAGCCAAGGGCACTTTCAGTCTATGGAATATACCTTGGGAAAACTGAAAATCAATAAGACAGAGCCACCCCAAAATTTAGGGCTGCAGTGCTTACAAGGACGTCAACTTGGGTACACCATAAATATCCCAGGAAATATAAAAATGGTTCAAAAAATTGTGGTACTTTTGTACGATGGAATATCCCTCAGCTATGAAATCAATGTCCTAAGACCTGTAGCAGCAAAATGGGTGGATTCAGGTACGATGATTCTAAGTGAAATAAGTCTCAGAGAAAAAAAAACTTATCATAAGATATCACTTATGAAGATCCTGTAAACATGGCTACACTTGAACTGAGTTAGGAAAGAGAACAGTGTCTCACATTTAGAAAACACTCTTATGCCTGCTTAAAGGGGAAGGAGAGGTGGGGTGATGCATAAAACCAGAGCTTGATATAAGCACAGGTACCGTTCCAAAAACCAACTATGGAATAGACAAGACCTACACCTTCCTCAGTGAAAGGGACTCAAAACCCCATATTTCCCGCAGAGGAATATATCTGACTAGTAAGAATCTTAAAACCTATGTATTGATATGTCTCCGTAAGGGAATCAAGTGTGTCTAGACTGGCATAAACATGGCAGCGGGAATCAGCTCAAACCCATTATAAAAAGGAATTTCAAAAACAAAATAAAAAAAGTGGGAAATTCTTTACAATTCCTTCAGGGTCTCTGATGAAACCTGGAATGACGCTATCTAAAATGACAGCCGGATGTGGCATAAGGCTGGACACTTGGGACTGAGACGATTGGTGAGATTGGGTGAGCAAATGCAGACCCTTTAAATCACAAATGCCTGGCACCCATTCCATGGGTCCCAACTCTCCAGGTTGAAGGGAATATTACTACAGCTATAACATGTACGGGAAACCTAGAGAACGGACACACTGTGAATATGAAAGGTTTCTAATACTCAACGAATAATCCCTCCCCTGGTGCTCTGGTTTGACTTTCCATCTGCTTTACTATCAATCTCCCAACTTGGAGAGACAGCCCCTTTAAGCTCCTGGTTCGCATAGGTTGCCAATTTGGCAGAGGATGAAAGGGAAGAGGGAGAACCAATGAGAGAGTAGCTGTTAGGCATTTGGACGGGCACATATCACTCTAACTTCCGGCAGGAAGAAGAATTAACCAAAGTCTCAGCCCCCAACCGGGAATCAGCATAGGTCCTGAACCAAAATTTTGGACTTGCGGTCAGCTCACCAAAAACGAGTTGAAAAATGGAGCTCAGGGGCACAGCAATTCACAAACTGGCCAAGTAATAAAGGACAACTATCGTCCAAAAATCTGTTGAGGGAAGGCAACGAGGCGGACTTGACAGCGAGGCAGAACAGCAGGAAACAGATTTCAAGAGGTATGTTGGAATCACCTTTAAAGCACAGGAAGAGGGTCACAACTTCGAAAATGATGCACTTGGCCAAATGGGGCGTATGCGTTTTCTCCTGAATATATTCAGGAGAAAACGCATATGCCCTTTTTGGCCAAGCAAGCAAGCGGGAAATGCAAATCTGCACTACAAAGAAGTATCACTTCCCACCGGTCAAAAGGGACATCCACAAAATGTGTAAAAACCAGAAAGGCAAGACAGGCCCTGGAGAACAGGGAGCCTTGTTACGCTGATGGACGGGATGTAAATTGCCAACTGTCTCTCTGGAGGAGTGCATTGTGTTCCCTAAAACAAGTAAAGAACAGAGCTGCAGAGCCAAGGGCACTTCCAGTGTAGGGAATATACCTGGGGAAAACTGAAAATCAATAAGACAGAGCCACCCCAAAATTTAGGGCTGCACTGCTTACAAGGACCTCAACTTGGGTACACCTTAAATATCCCAGGAAATATAAAAATGGTTCAACAAATTGTGGTACTTATGTACGATGGAATATCCCTCAGCCATGAAATCAATGTCATAAGACGAGTAGCAGCAAAATGGGTGGATTCAGGTACGATGATTCTAAGTGAAATAAGTCACACAGAAAAAGAAACTTATCATAAGATATCACTTATGAAGATCCTGTAAACATGGCTACACTTGAACTGAGTTAGGAAAGAGAACAGTGTCTCACATTTAGAAAACACTCTTATGCCTGCTTAAGGGGGAAGGAGAGGTGGGGTGATGCATAAAACCAGAGTTTGATATAAGCACAGGTACCGTTCCAAAAACCAACTATGGAATAGACAAGACCTACACCTTCCTCAGTGAAAGGGACTCAAAACCCCATATTTCACGCAGAGGAATATATCTGACTAGTAAGAATCTTAAAACCTATGTATTGATATGTCTCCGTAAGGGAATGAAGTGTGTCTAGACGGACATAAACATGGCAGCGAGAATCAGCTCAAACCCACTATAAAAAGGAAATTCAAAAACAAAACAAAAAAACTGGGAAATTCTTTAAAATTCCTTCAGGGTCTCTGATGAAACCTGGAATGACCCTATCTACAATGACAGCTGGATGTGGCATAAGGAGGGACACTTGGGACTGAGACGATTGGTGAGATTGGGTGAGCAAATGCAGACCCTTTAAATCTCAAATGCCTGGCACCGATTCCGTGGGTCCCAACTCTCCAGGTTGAAGGGAATATTACTACAGCTATAACATGTACGGGAAACCTAGAGAACGGACAAACTGTGAATACGAAAGGTTTCTAAAACTCAACGAATAGTCCCTCCCCTGGTGCTCCGGTTTGACTTTCCATCTGCTTTACTATCAATCTCCCAACTTGGAGAGACAGCCCCTTTAAGCTCCTGGTTCGCACAGGTTGCCAATTTGGCAGAGGATGAAAGGGAAGAGAGATAACCAATGAGAGAGTAGCTGTTAGGCCTTTGGACGGGCACATATCACTCTAACTTCCGGCAGGAAGAAGAATTAACCAAAGTCTCAGCCCCCAGCCGGGAACCAGCATAGGTCCTGAACCAAAATTTTGGACTTGCGGTCAGCTCACCAAAAACGAGTTGAAAAATGGAGCTCAGGGGCACAGCAATTCACAAACTGGCCAAGTAATAAAGGACAACTATCGTCCAAAAATCGGTTGAGGGAAGGCAACGAGGCGGACGTGAAAGCGAGGCAGAATAGCAGGAAACAGATTTCAAGAGGTATGTTGGAATCGCCTTTAAAGCACAGGAAGAGGGGCACAACTTCGACAATGATGCACTTGGCCCAAAAGGGCGTATGCGTTTTCTCCTGAATATATTCCGGAGAAAACGCATACACCCTTTTTGGCCAAGCAAGCAAGCGAGCAATGCAAATCTGCACCACAAAGAAGTATCACTTCCCACCGGTCAAAAGGGACATCCACAAAATGTGTAAAACCAGAAAGGCAAGACATGCCCTGGAGAACAGGGAGCCTTGTTATGCTGATGGGCGGGATGTAAATTGCCAACTGCCTCTCTGGAAGAGTGAATTGTGTTCCCTAAAAGAAGTAAACAACAGAGCTACAGAGCCAAGGGCACTTCCAGTCTAGGGAATATACCTTGGGAAAACTGAAAATCAATAAGACAGAGCCACCCCAAAATTTAGGGCTGCACTGCTTACAAGGACCTCAACTTGGGTGCACCTTAAATATCCCAGGAAATATAAAAATGGTTCAAAAAATTGTGGTACTTACGTACGATGGAATATCCCTCAGCCATGAAATCAATGTCATAAGACCAGTAGCAGCAAAATGGGTAGATTCAGGTACTATGATTCTAAGTGAAATAAGTCACAGAGAAAAAGAAACTTATCATAAGATATCACTTATGAAGATCCTGTAAACATGGCTACACTTGAACTGAGTTAGGAAAGAGAACATTGTCTCACATTTAGGAAACACTCTTATGCCTGCTTAAGGGGGAAGGAGAGGTGGGGTGATGCATAAAACCAGAGTTTGATATAAGCACAGGTACCGTTCCAAAAACCAACTATGGAATAGACAGGACCTACAAATTCCTCAGTGAAAGGGACTCAAAACCCCATATTTCCAACAGAGGAATATATTTGACTAGTAAGAATCTTAAAACCTATGTATTGATATGTCTCCGTAAGGGAATCAAGTGTGTCTAGACTGGCATAAACATGGCAGCGAGAAATCAGCTCAAACCCACTATAAAAAGGAATTTCAAAAACAAAACAAAAAAACTGGGAAATTCTTTACAATTCCTTCAGGGTCTCTGATGAAACCTGGAATGACCCTATCTACAATGACAGCTGGAAGTGGCATAAGGCTGGACACTTGGGACTGAGAGGATTGGTGAGATTGGCTGAGCAAATAGAGACCCTTTAAATCACAAATGCCTGGCACCCATTCCATGGGTCCCAACTCTCCAGGTTGATGGGAATATTACTACAGCTATAACATGTACAGGAAACCTAGAGAACGGACACACTGTGAATACGAAAGGTTTCTAAAACTCAACGAATAGTCCCTCTCCTGGTTCTCCGGTTTGACTTTCCATCTGCTTTACTATCAACCTCCCAACGTGGAGAGACAGCCCCTTTAACCTCCTGGTTCAAACAGGTTGCCAATTTGGCAGAGGATGAAAGGGAAGAGGGAGAACCAATGAGAGAGTAGCTGTTAGGCATTTGGACGGGCACATATCACTGTAATTTCCCGGCAGGAAGAAGAATTAACCAAAGTCTCAGCCACCCACCGGGAACCAGTATAGGTCCTGAACCAAAATTTTGGACTTGCGGTCAGCTCACCAAAAACGAGTTGAAAAATGGAGCTCAGGGGCACAGTAATTCACAAACTGGCCGAGTAATAAAGGACAACTCTCGTCCAAAAATCTGTTGAGGGAAGGCAACGAGGCGGACTTGAAAGCGAGGCAGAATAGCAGGAAACAGATTTCAAGAGGTACGTTGGAATCGCCTTTAAAGCACAGGAAGATGGGCACAACTTCGACAATGATGCACTTGGCCAAATGGGGTGTATGCGTTTTCTCCTGAATATATTCAGGAGAAAACGCATATGCCCTTTTTGGCCAAGCAAGCAAGCGGGCAATGCAAATCTGCACTACAAAGAAGTATCACTTCCCACAGGTCAAAAGGGACATCCACAAAATGTGTAAAAACCAGAAAGGCAAGACAGGCCCTGGAGAACAGGGAGCCTAGTTATGCTGATGGGCGGGATCGAAATTGCCAACTGCATCTCTGGAGGAGTACATTCTATTCCCTATAACAAGTAAAGAACAGAGCTACAGAGCCAAGGGCCCTTCCAGTCTAGGGAATATACCTGGGGAAAACTGAAAATCAATAAGACAGAGCCACCCCAAAATTTAGGGCTGCACTGCTTACAAGGACCTCAACTTGGGTACACCTTAAATATCCCAGGAAATATAAAAATGTTTCAAAAAATTGTGGTACTTATATACGATGGAATATCCCTCAGCCATGAAATCAATGTCATAAGACCAGTAGCAGCAAAATGGGTGGATTCAGGTACGATGATTCTAAGTGAAATAAGTCACACAGAAAAGAAACTTATCATAAGATATCACTTATGAAGATCCTGTAAACATGGCTAAACTTGAACTGAGTTAGGAAAGAGAACAGTGTCTAACATTTAGAAAACACTCTTATGCCTGCTTAAGGGGGAAGGAGAGGTGGGGTGATGCATAAAACCAGAGTTTGATATAAGCACAGGTACCGTTCCAAAAACCGACTATGGAATAGACAACACCTACATCTTCCTCTGTGAAAGGGACTCAAAACACCATATTTCCCGCAGAGGAATATATCTGACTAGTAAGAATCTTAAAACCTATGTATTGATATGTCCCCGTAAGGGAATCAAGTGTGTCTAGACTGGCATAAACATGGCAGCGAGAAGAGCTCAAACCCACTATAAAAAGGAATTTCAAAAACAAAACAAAAAAACTGGGAAATTCTTTACAATTCCATCAGGGTCTCTGATGAAACCTGGAATGACCCTATCTACAAGGACAGCTGGATGTGGCATAAGGAGGGACACTTGGGACTGAGAGGATTAGTGAGATTGGGTGAGCAAATGCAGACCCTTTAAAGCAACAATGCCTGGCACCCATTCCATGGGTCCCAACTCTCCAGGTTGAAGGGAATATTACTACAGCTATAACATGTACGGGAAACCTAGAGAATGGACCCACTGTGAATAAGAAATGTTTCTAAAACTCAACGAATAGTCCCTCTCCTGGTGCTCCGGTTTGACTTTCCATCTGCTTTACTATCAATCTCCCAACTTGGAGAGACAGCCCCTTTAACCTCCTGTTTCGCACAAGTTGCCAAATTGGCAGAGGATCAAAGGGAAGAGGGAGAACCAATGAGAGAGTAGCTGTTAGGCATTTGGACGGGCACATATCACCCAAATTTCCCAGCAGGAAGAAGAATTAACCAAAGTCACATCCTCCCACCGGGAACCAACATAGGTCATGAACCAAAATTTTGGACTTGCGGTCAGCTCACAAAAAACGAGTGGAAAAATGGAGCTCAGGGGCACAGCAATTCACAAACTGGCCGAGTAATAAAGGACAACTATCGTCCAAAAATCTGTTGAGGCAAGGCAACGAGGCAGACTTGAAAGCGAGGCAGAATAGCAGGAAGCAGATTTCAAGAGGTACGTTGGAATCGCCTTTAAAGCACATGAAGAGGGGCACAACTACGATAATGATGCACTTGGCCAAAAAGGGCGTATGCATTTTCTCCTGAATATATTCAGGAGAAAACGCATACGCCCTTTTTGGCCAAGCAAGCAAGCGGGCAATGCAAATCTGCACTACAAAGAAGTATCACTTCCCAGCGGTCAAAAGGGACATCCACAAAATGTGTAAAAACCAGAAAGGCAAGACAGGCCCTGGAGAACAGGGAGCCTTGTTATGCTGATGGGCGGGATGTAAGTTGCCAACTGCCTCTCTGGAGGAGTACATTGTGTTCCCTAAAACAAGTAAAGAACAGAGCTACAGAGCCAATGGCACTTCAAGTCTAGGGAATATACCTGGGGAAAACTGAAAATCAATAAGACAGAGCCACCCCAAAATTTAGGGCTGCACTGCTTACAAGGACCTCAACTTGGGTACACCTTAAATATCCGACGAAATATAAAAATGGTTCAAAAAATTGTGGTACTTATGTACGATGGAATATCCCTCAGCCATGAAATCAATGTCATAAGACCAGTAGCAGCAAAATGGGTGGATTCAGGTACGATGATTCTAAGTGAAATAAGTCACACAGAAAAAGAAACTTATCATAAGATATCACTTATGAAGATCCTGTAAACATGGCTACACTTGAACTGAGTTAGGAAAGAGAACAGTGTCTCACATTTAGAAAACACTCTTATGCCTGCTTAAGGTGGTAGGAGAGGTGGGATGATGCATAAAACCAGAGTTTGATATAAGCACAGGTACGGTTCCAAAAACCAAATATGGAATAGACAAGACCTACACCTTCCTCAGTGAAAGGGACTCAAAACCCCATATTTCCCGCAGAGGAATATATCTGACTAGTAAGAATCTTAAAACCTATGTATTGATATGTCTCCGAAAGGGAATCAAGTGTGTCTAGACTGGCATAAACATGGCAGCGAGAATCAGCTCAAACCCACTATAAAAAGGAATTTCAAAAACAAAACAAAATAACTGGGAAATTCTTTACAATTCCTTCAGGGTCTCTGATGAAACCTGGAATGACCTTATCTACAATGACAGCTGGATGTGGCATAAGGAGGGACACTTGGGACTGAGACGATTGGTGAGATTGGGTGAGCAAATGCAGACCCTTTAAATCTCAAATGCCTGGCACCGATTCCGTGGGTCCCAACTCTCCAGGTTGAAGGGAATATTACTACAGCTATAACATGTACGGGAAACCTAGAGAACGGACAAACTGTGAATACGAAAGGTTTCTAAAACTCAACGAATAGTCCCTCCCCTGGTGCTCCGGTTTGACTTTCCATCTGCTTTACTATCAATCTCCCAACTTGGAGAGACAGCCCCTTTAAGCTCCTGGTTCGCACAGGTTGCCAATTTGGCAGAGGATGAAAGGGAAGAGAGATAACCAATGAGAGAGTAGCTGTTAGGCCTTTGGACGGGCACATATCACTCTAACTTCCGGCAGGAAGAAGAATTAACCAAAGTCTCAGCCCCCAGCCGGGAACCAGCATAGGTCCTGAACCAAAATTTTGGACTTGCGGTCAGCTCACCAAAAACGAGTTGAAAAATGGAGCTCAGGGGCACAGCAATTCACAAACTGGCCAAGTAATAAAGGACAACTATCGTCCAAAAATCGGTTGAGGGAAGGCAACGAGGCGGACTTGAAAGCGAGGCAGAATAGCAGGAAACAGATTTCAAGAGGTATGTTGGAATCGCCTTTAAAGCACAGGAAGAGGGGCACAACTTCGACAATGATGCACTTGGCCCAAAAGGGCGTATGCGTTTTCTCCTGAATATATTCCGGAGAAAACGCATACACCCTTTTTGGCCAAGCAAGCAAGCGAGCAATGCAAATCTGCACCACAAAGAAGTATCACTTCCCACCGGTCAAAAGGGACATCCACAAAATGTGTAAAACCAGAAAGGCAAGACATGCCCTGGAGAACAGGGAGCCTTGTTATGCTGATGGGCGGGATGTAAATTGCCAACTGCCTCTCTGGAAGAGTGAATTGTGTTCCCTAAAAGAAGTAAACAACAGAGCTACAGAGCCAAGGGCACTTCCAGTCTAGGGAATATACCTTGGGAAAACTGAAAATCAATAAGACAGAGCCACCCCAAAATTTAGGGCTGCACTGCTTACAAGGACCTCAACTTGGGTGCACCTTAAATATCCCAGGAAATATAAAAATGGTTCAAAAAATTGTGGTACTTACGTACGATGGAATATCCCTCAGCCATGAAATCAATGTCATAAGACCAGTAGCAGCAAAATGGGTAGATTCAGGTACTATGATTCTAAGTGAAATAAGTCACAGAGAAAAAGAAACTTATCATAAGATATCACTTATGAAGATCCTGTAAACATGGCTACACTTGAACTGAGTTAGGAAAGAGAACATTGTCTCACATTTAGGAAACACTCTTATGCCTGCTTAAGGGGGAAGGAGAGGTGGGGTGATGCATAAAACCAGAGTTTGATATAAGCACAGGTACCGTTCCAAAAACCAACTATGGAATAGACAGGACCTACAAATTCCTCAGTGAAAGGGACTCAAAACCCCATATTTCCAACAGAGGAATATATTTGACTAGTAAGAATCTTAAAACCTATGTATTGATATGTCTCCGTAAGGGAATCAAGTGTGTCTAGACTGGCATAAACATGGCAGCGAGAAATCAGCTCAAACCCACTATAAAAAGGAATTTCAAAAACAAAACAAAAAAACTGGGAAATTCTTTACAATTCCTTCAGGGTCTCTGATGAAACCTGGAATGACCCTATCTACAATGACAGCTGGAAGTGGCATAAGGCTGGACACTTGGGACTGAGAGGATTGGTGAGATTGGCTGAGCAAATAGAGACCCTTTAAATCACAAATGCCTGGCACCCATTCCATGGCTCCCAACTCTCCAGGTTGATGGGAATATTACTACAGCTATAACATGTACAGGAAACCTAGAGAACGGACACACTGTGAATACGAAAGGTTTCTAAAACTCAACGAATAGTCCCTCTCCTGGTTCTCCGGTTTGACTTTCCATCTGCTTTACTATCAACCTCCCAACGTGGAGAGACAGCCCCTTTAACCTCCTGGTTCAAACAGGTTGCCAATTTGGCAGAGGATGAAAGGGAAGAGGGAGAACCAATGAGAGAGTAGCTGTTAGGCATTTGGACGGGCACATATCACTGTAATTTCCCGGCAGGAAGAAGAATTAACCAAAGTCTCAGCCACCCACCGGGAACCAGTATAGGTCCTGAACCAAAATTTTGGACTTGCGGTCAGCTCACCAAAAACGAGTTGAAAAATGGAGCTCAGGGGCACAGTAATTCACAAACTGGCCGAGTAATAAAGGACAACTCTCGTCCAAAAATCTGTTGAGGGAAGGCAACGAGGCGGACTTGAAAGCGAGGCAGAATAGCAGGAAACAGATTTCAAGAGGTACGTTGGAATCGCCTTTAAAGCACAGGAAGATGGGCACAACTTCGACAATGATGCACTTGGCCAAATGGGGTGTATGCGTTTTCTCCTGAATATATTCAGGAGAAAACGCATATGCCCTTTTTGGCCAAGCAAGCAAGCGGGCAATGCAAATCTGCACTACAAAGAAGTATCACTTCCCACAGGTCAAAAGGGACATCCACAAAATGTGTAAAAACCAGAAAGGCAAGACAGGCCCTGGAGAACAGGGAGCCTAGTTATGCTGATGGGCGGGATCGAAATTGCCAACTGCATCTCTGGAGGAGTACATTCTATTCCCTATAACAAGTAAAGAACAGAGCTACAGAGCCAAGGGCCCTTCCAGTCTAGGGAATATACCTGGGGAAAACTGAAAATCAATAAGACAGAGCCACCCCAAAATTTAGGGCTGCACTGCTTACAAGGACCTCAACTTGGGTACACCTTAAATATCCCAGGAAATATAAAAATGTTTCAAAAAATTGTGGTACTTATATACGATGGAATATCCCTCAGCCATGAAATCAATGTCATAAGACCAGTAGCAGCAAAATGGGTGGATTCAGGTACGATGATTCTAAGTGAAATAAGTCACACAGAAAAGAAACTTATCATAAGATATCACTTATGAAGATCCTGTAAACATGGCTACACTTGAACTGAGTTAGGAAAGAGAACAGTGTCTAACATTTAGAAAACACTCTTATGCCTGCTTAAGGGGGAAGGAGAGGTGGGGTGATGCATAAAACCAGAGTTTGATATAAGCACAGGTACCGTTCCAAAAACCGACTATGGAATAGACAACACCTACATCTTCCTCTGTGAAAGGGACTCAAAACACCATATTTCCCGCAGAGGAATATATCTGACTAGTAAGAATCTTAAAACCTATGTATTGATATGTCCCCGTAAGGGAATCAAGTGTGTCTAGACTGGCATAAACATGGCAGCGAGAAGAGCTCAAACCCACTATAAAAAGGAATTTCAAAAACAAAACAAAAAAACTGGGAAATTCTTTACAATTCCATCAGGGTCTCTGATGAAACCTGGAATGACCCTATCTACAAGGACAGCTGGATGTGGCATAAGGAGGGACACTTGGGACTGAGAGGATTAGTGAGATTGGGTGAGCAAATGCAGACCCTTTAAAGCAACAATGCCTGGCACCCATTCCATGGGTCCCAACTCTCCAGGTTGAAGGGAATATTACTACAGCTATAACATGTACGGGAAACCTAGAGAATGGACCCACTGTGAATAAGAAATGTTTCTAAAACTCAACGAATAGTCCCTCTCCTGGTGCTCCGGTTTGACTTTCCATCTGCTTTACTATCAATCTCCCAACTTGGAGAGACAGCCCCTTTAACCTCCTGTTTCGCACAAGTTGCCAAATTGGCAGAGGATCAAAGGGAAGAGGGAGAACCAATGAGAGAGTAGCTGTTAGGCATTTGGACGGGCACATATCACCCAAATTTCCCAGCAGGAAGAAGAATTAACCAAAGTCACATCCTCCCACCGGGAACCAACATAGGTCATGAACCAAAATTTTGGACTTGCGGTCAGCTCACAAAAAACGAGTGGAAAAATGGAGCTCAGGGGCACAGCAATTCACAAACTGGCCGAGTAATAAAGGACAACTATCGTCCAAAAATCTGTTGAGGCAAGGCAACGAGGCAGACTTGAAAGCGAGGCAGAATAGCAGGAAGCAGATTTCAAGAGGTACGTTGGAATCGCCTTTAAAGCACATGAAGAGGGGCACAACTACGATAATGATGCACTTGGCCAAAAAGGGCGTATGCATTTTCTCCTGAATATATTCAGGAGAAAACGCATACGCCCTTTTTGGCCAAGCAAGCAAGCGGGCAATGCAAATCTGCACTACAAAGAAGTATCACTTCCCAGCGGTCAAAAGGGACATCCACAAAATGTGTAAAAACCAGAAAGGCAAGACAGGCCCTGGAGAACAGGGAGCCTTGTTATGCTGATGGGCGGGATGTAAGTTGCCAACTGCCTCTCTGGAGGAGTACATTGTGTTCCCTAAAACAAGTAAAGAACAGAGCTACAGAGCCAATGGCACTTCAAGTCTAGGGAATATACCTGGGGAAAACTGAAAATCAATAAGACAGAGCCACCCCAAAATTTAGGGCTGCACTGCTTACAAGGACCTCAACTTAGGTACACCTTAAATATCCGACGAAATATAAAAATGGTTCAAAAAATTGTGGTACTTATGTACGATGGAATATCCCTCAGCCATGAAATCAATGTCATAAGACCAGTAGCAGCAAAATGGGTGGATTCAGGTACGATGATTCTAAGTGAAATAAGTCACACAGAAAAAGAAACTTATCATAAGATATCACTTATGAAGATCCTGTAAACATGGCTACACTTGAACTGAGTTAGGAAAGAGAACAGTGTCTCACATTTAGAAAACACTCTTATGCCTGCTTAAGGTGGTAGGAGAGGTGGGATGATGCATAAAACCAGAGTTTGATATAAGCACAGGTACGGTTCCAAAAACCAAATATGGAATAGACAAGACCTACACCTTCCTCAGTGAAAGGGACTCAAAACCCCATATTTCCCGCAGAGGAATATATCTGACTAGTAAGAATCTTAAAACCTATGTATTGATATGTCTCCGAAAGGGAATCAAGTGTGTCTAGTCTGGCATAAACATGGCAGCGAGAATCAGCTCAAACCCACTATAAAAAGGAATTTCAAAAACAAAACAAAATAACTGGGAAATTCTTTACAATTCCTTCCGGGTCCCTGATGAAACCTAGAATGACCCTATCTACAACAACAGCTGGAAATGGCATAAGGCGCGACACTTGGGACTGAGAGGATTGGTGAGATTGGGTGAGCAAATGCAGACCCTTTAAATCACAAATGCCTGGCACCCATTCCATGGGTCCCAACTCTCCAGGTTGAAGGGAATATTACTACAGCTATAACATGTACGGGAAACCTAGAGAATGGACACACTGTGAATACGAAAGGTTTCTAAAACTCAACGAATAGTCCCTCTCCTGGTGCTCCGGTTTGACTTTCCATCTGCTTTACTATCAACCTCCCAACTTGGAGAGACAGCCCCTTTAACCTCCTGGTTCACACAGGTTGCCAATTTGGCAGAGGATGAAAGGGAAGAGGGAGAACCAATGAGAGAGTAGCTGTTAGGCATTTGGACGGGCACATATCACTGTAATTTCCCCACAGGAAGAAGAATTAACCAAAGTCTCAGCCACCCACCGGGAACCAGTATAGGTCCTGAACCAAAATTTTGGACTTGCGGTCAGGTCACCAAAAACGAGTTGAAAAATGGAGCTCAGGGGCACAGCAATTCACAAACTGGCCGAGAAATAAAGGACAACTGTCGTCCAAAAATCTGTTGAGGGAAGGCAACGAGGCGGACTTGAAAGCGAGGCAGAATAGCAGGAAACAGATTTCAAGAGGTACGTTGGAATCGCCTTTAAAGCACAGGAAGAGGGGCACAACTTCGACAATGATGCACTTGGCCAAAAAGGGCGTATGCGTTTTATCCTGAATATATTCAGGAGAAAACGCATACGCCCTTTTTGGCCAAGCAAGCAAGCGAGCAATGCAAATCTGCACTACAAAGAAGTATCACTTCCCACCGGTCAAAAGGGACATCCACAAAATGTGTAAAAACCAGAAAGGCAAGACAGGCCCTGGAGAACAGGGAGCCTTGTTATGCTGATGGGCGGGATGTAAATTGCCAACTGCCTCTCTGGAGGAGTGCATTGTGTTCCCTAAAACAAGTAAACAACAGAGCTACAGAGCCAAGGGCACTTCCAGTCTAGGGAATATACCTTGGGAAAGCTGAAAATCAATAAGACAGAGCCACCCCAAAATTTAGGGCTGCACTGCTTACAAGGACCTCAACTTGGGTACAACTTAAATATCCCAGGAAAGATAAAAATGGTTCAAAAAATTGTGGTACTTACGTACGATGGAATATCCCTCAGCCATGAAATCAATGTCATAAGACCAGTAGCAGCAAAATGGGTGGATTCAGGTACGATGATTCTAAGTGAAATAAGTCACACAGAAAAGAAACTTATCATAAGATATCACTTATGAAGATCCTGTAAACATGGCTACACTTGAACTGAGTTAGGAAAGAGAAGAGTGTCTCACATTTAGAAAACATTCTTATGCCTGCTTAAGGGGGAAGGAGAGGTGGGGTGATGCATAAAACCAGAGTTTGATATAAGCACAGGTACCGTTCCAAAAACCAACTATGGAATAGACAAGACCTACACCTTCATCAGTGAAAGGGACTCAAAACCCCATATTTCCCGCAGAGGAATATATCTGACTAGTGAGAATCTTAAAACCTATGTATTGATATGTCTCCGTAAGGGAATCAAGTGTGTCTAGACTGGCATAAACATGACAGCGAGAATCAGCTCAAACCCACTATAAAAAGGAATTTCAAAAACAAACCAAAAAAACTGGGAAATTCTTTACAATTCCTTCCGGGTCCCTGATGAAACCTGGAATGACCCTATCTACAAGGACAGCTGGATGTGGCATAAGGAGGGACACTTGGGACTGAGACGATTGGTGAGATTGGGTGAGCAAATGCAGACCCTTTAAATCACAAATGCCTGGCACCCATTCCATGGGTCCCAACTCTCCTGGTTGAAGGGAATATTACTACAGCTATAACATGTAAGGGAAACCTAGAGAACGGACACACTGTGAATACAAAAGGTTTCTAAAACTCAACGAATAGTCCATCTCCTGGTGCTCCGGTTTGACTTTCCATCTGCTTTACTATCCACCTCCCAACTTGGAGAGAGAGACCCTTTAAGCTCCTAGTTCGCACAGGTTGCCAATTTGGCAGAGGATGAAAGGGAAGAGGGAGAACCAATGAGAGAATAGCTGTTAGGCATTTGGACGGGCACATATCACTCTAACTTCCGGCAGGAAGAAGAATTAACCAAAGTCTCAGCCCCCAACCGGGAACCAGCATAGGTCCTGAACCAAAATTTTGGACTTGCAGTCAGCTCACCAAAAACGAGTTGAAAAATGGAGCTCAGGGGCACAGCAATTCACAAACTGGCCAAGTAATAATGGACAACTATCGTCCAAAAATCTGTTGAGGGAAGGCAACGAGGCGGACTTGAAAGCGAGGCAGAATAGCAGGAAACAGATTTCAAGAGGTATGTGGGAATCACCTTTAAAGCACAGGAAGAGGGGCACAACTTCGACGATGATGCATTTGGCCAAATGGGGCGTATGCGTTTTCTCCTGAATATATTCAGGAGAAAACGCATATGCCCTTTTTGGCCAAGCAAGCAAGCGGGAAATGCAAATCTGCACTACAAAGAAGTATCACTTCCCACCGGTCAAAAGGGACATCCACAAAATGTGTAAAAACCATAAAGGCAAGACAGGCCCTGGAGAACAGGGAGCCTAGTTATCCTGATGGGCGGGATGTAAATTGCCAACTGCCTCTCTGGAGGAGTACATTGTGTTCCCTAAAACAAGTAAAGAACAGAGCTACAGAGGCAAGGGCACTTCCAGTCTAGGGAATATACCTGGGGAAAACTGAAAATCAATAAGACAGAGCCACCCCAAACTTTAGGGCTGCACTGCTTACAAGGACCTCAACTTGGGTACACCTTAAATATCCCAGGAAATATAAAAATGGTTCAAAAAATTGTGGTACTTATGTACGATGGAATATCCCTCAGTCATGAAATCAATGTCATAAGACCAGTAGCAGCACAATCGGTGGATTCAGGTACGATGATTCTAAGTGAAATAAGTCACACAGAAAAAGAAACTTATCATAAGATATCACTTATGAAGATCCTGTAAACATGGCTACACTTGAACTGAGTTAGGAAAGAGAACAGTGTCTCACATTTAGAAAACACTCTTATGCCTGCTTAAGGGGGAAGGAGAGGTGGGGTGATGCATAAAACCAGAGTTTGATATAAGCACAGGTACCGTTCCAAAAACCAACTATGGAATAGACAAGACCTACACCTTCCTCAGTGAAAGGGACTCAAATCACCATATTTCCCGCAGAGGAATATATCTGACTAGTAAGAATCTTAAAACCTATGTACTGATATGTCTCAGAAAGGGAAACAAGTGTGTCTAGACTGGCATAAACATGGCAGCGAGAATCAGCTCAAACCCACTATAAAAAGGAATTTCAAAAACAAAACAAAATAATTGGGAAATTCTTTACAATTCCTTCTGGGTCCCTGGTGAAACCTAGAATGACCCTATCTACAACGACAGCTGGATGTGGCATAAGGAGGGACACTTGAGACTGAGACGATTTGTGAGATTGGGTGAGAAAATGCAGACCCTTTAAATCACAAATGCCTGGCACCCATTCCAAGGGTCCCAACTCTCCAGGTTGAAGGGAATATTACTACAGCTATAACATGTACGGGAAACCTAGAGAACGGACACACTGTGAATACGAAAGGTTTCTAAAGCTCAACGAATAGTCCCTCTCCTGGTGCTCCGGTTTGACTTTCCATCTGCTTTACTATCAACCTTCCAACTTGGAGAGACAGGCCCTTTAACCTCCTGGTTCACACAGGTTGCCAATTTGGCAGAGGATGAAAGGGAAGAGGGAGAACCAATGAGAGAGTAGCTGTTAGGCATTTGGACGGGCACATATCACTCTAACTTCCCCGCAGGAAGAAGAATTAAACAAAGTCTCAGCCACCCACCGGGAACCAGTATACGTCCTGAACCAAAATTTTGGACTTGCGGTCAGCTCACCAAAAACGAGTTGAAAAATGGAGCTCAGGGGCACAGCAATTCACAAACTGGCCGAGTAATAAAGGACAACTATCGTCCAAAAATCTGTTGAGGGAAGGCAAAGAGGCGGACTTGAAAGCGAGGCAGAATAGCAGGAAACAGATTTCAAGAGGTACGTTGGAATCGCCTTTAAAGCACAGGAAGAGGGGCACAACTTCGACAATGATGCACTTGGCCAAAAAGGGCGTAGGCGTTTTCTCCTGAATATACTCAGGAGAAAACGCCTACGCCCTTTTTGGACAAGCAAGCAAGCGAACAATGCAAATCTGCACTACAAAGAAGTATCACTTCCCACCGGTCAAAAGGGACATCCACAAAATGTGTAAAAACCAGAAAGGCAAGACAGGCCCTGGAGAACAGGGAGCCTTGTTATGCTGATGGGCGGGATGTAAATTGCCAACTGCCTCTCTGGAGGAGTGCATTGTGTTCCCTAAAACAAGTAAACAATAGAGCTACAGAGCCAAGGGCACTTCCAGTCTAGGGAATATACCTTGGGAAACTTGAAAATCAATAAGACAGAACCACCCCATAATTTAAGGCTGCACTGCTTACAAGGACCTCAACTTGGGTACACCTTAAATATCCCAGGAAATATAAAAATGGTTCAAAAAATTGTGGTACTTACGTACGATGGATTATCCCTCAGCCATGAAATCAATGTCATAAGACCAGTAGCAGCAAAATGGGTAGATTCAGGTACGATGATTCTAAGTGAAATAAGTCACAGAGAAAAAGAAACTTATCATAAGATATCACTTATGAAGATCCTGTAAACATGGCTACACTTGAACTGAGTTAGGAAAGAGAACAGTGTCTCACATTTAGGAAACACTCTTATGCCTGCTTAAGGGGGAAGGAGAGGTGGGGTGATGCATAAAACCAGAGTTTGATATAAGCACAGGTACCGTTCCAAAAACCAACTATGGAATAGACAAGACCTACACCTTCCTCAGTTAAAGGGACTCAAAACACCATATTTCCTGCAGAGGAATATATCTGACTAGTAAGAATCTTAAAACCTATGTATTGATATGTCTCCGTAAGGGAATCAAGTGTGTCTAGACTGGCATAAACATGGCAGCGAGAATCAGCTCAAACCCACTATAAAAAGGAATTTCAAAAACAAAACAAAAAAACTGGGAAATTCTTTACAATTCCTTCAGGGTCCCTGATGAAACCTGGAATGACCCTATCTACAACGACAGCTGGATGTGGCATAAGGCTGGACACTTGGGACTGAGAGGATTGGTGAGATTGGGTGAGCAAATGCAGACCCTTTAAAGCACAAATGCCTGGCAACCATTCCATGGGTCCCAACTCTCCAGGTTGAAGGGAATATTACTACAGGTATAACATGTACAGGAAACCTAGAGAAAGGACACACTGTGAATACGAAAGATTTCTAAAACTCAACGAATAGTCCCTATCCTGGTGCTCGGGTTTGACTTTCCATCTGCTTTACTATCAACCTCCAAACTTGGAGAGACAGCCCCTTTAACCTCCTGGTTCGCACAGGTTGCCAATTTGGCAGAGGATGAAAGGGAAGAGGGAGAACCAATGAGTGAGTAGCTGTTAGGCATTTGGACGGGCACATATCACTCTAATGTCCCGGCAGGAAGAAGAATTAACCAGTCTCAGCCACCCACCGGGAACCAGTATAGGTCCTGAACCAAAATTTCTGACTTGCGGTCAGCTCACCAAAAACGAGTTGAAAAATGGAGCTCAGGGGCACAGCAATTCACAAACTGGCCGAGTAATAAAGGACAACTATCGTCCAAAAATCTGTTGAGGGAAGGCAACGAGGCAGACTTGAAAGCGAGGCAGAATAGCAGGAAACAGATTTCAAGAGGTACATTGGAATCGCCTTTAAAGCACAGGAAGAGGGGCACAACTTCGACAATGATGTACTTGGCCAAAAAGGGTGTATGCATTTTCTCCTGAATATATTCAGGAGAAAACGCATACGCCCTTTTTGGCCAAGCAAACAAGCGGGAAATGCAAATCTGCACTACAAACAAGTATCACTTCCCACCGGTCAAAAGGGACATCCACAAAATGTGTAAAAACCAGAAAGGCAAGACAGGCCCTGGAGAACAGGGAACCTAGTTATGCTAATGGGCGGGATGTAAATTGCCAACTGCCTCTCTGGAGGAGTACATTGTGTTCCCTAAAACAAGTAAAGAACAGAGCTACAGAGCCAAGGGCACTTCCAGTCTAGGGAATATACCTGGGGAAAACTGAAAATCAATAAGACAGAGCCATCACAAAATTTAGGGCTGCACTGCTTACAAGGACCTCAACTTGGGTACACCTTAAATATCCGACGAAATATAAAAATGGTTCAAAAAATTGTGGTACTTCCGTACGATGGAATATCCCTCAGCCATGAAATCAATGTCATAAGACAAGTAGCAGCAAAATGGGTGGATTCAGGTACGATGATTCTAAGTGAAATAAGTCACAGAGAAAAAGAAACTTATTATAAGATATCACTTATGAAGATCCTGTAAACATGGCTACACTTGAACTGAGTTAGGAAAGAGAACAGTGTCTCACATTTAGAAAACACTCTTATGCCTGCTTAAGGGGGAAGGAGAGGTGGGGTGATGCATAAAACCAGAGTTTGATATAAGCACAGGTACCGTTCCAAAAACCAACTATGGAATAGACAAGACCTACACCTTCCTCAGTGAAAGGGACTCAAAACCCCATATTTCCCGCAGAGGAATATATCTGACTAGTAGAATCTTATAACCTATGTATTGATATGTCTCCATAAGGGAATCAAGTGTGTCTAGACTGGCATAAACATGGCAGCAAGAATCAGCTCAAACCCACTTTAAAAAGGAATTTCAAAAACAAAACAAAAAAACTGGGAAATTCTTTACAATTCCTTCAGGGTCTCTGATGAAACCTGGAATGACCCTATCTACAACGACAGCTGGATGTGGCATAAGGCTGGACACTTGGGACTGAGAGGATTGGTGAGACTTGGTGAGCAAATGCAGACCCTTTAAAGCACAAATGCCTGGCACCCATTCCATGGGTCCCAACTCTCCAAGTGGAAGGGAATATTACTACAGCTATAACATGTACAGGAAACCTAGAGAACGGACACACTGTGAATACGAAAGGTTTCTAAAACTCAACGAATAGTCCCTCTCCTGGTGCTCCAGTTTGACTTTCCATCTGCTTTACTATCAACCTCCCAACTTGGAGAGACAGCCCCTTTAACCTCCTGGTTCACACAGGTTGCCAATTTGGCAGAGGATGAAAGGGAAGAGGGAGAACCAATGAGAGAGTAGCTGTTAGGCATTTGGACGGGCACATATCACTGTAATTTCCCGGCAGGAAGAAGAATTAACCAAAGTCTCAGCCACCCACCGGGAACAAGTATAGGTCCTGAACCAATATTTTGGACTTGCGGTCAGCTCACCAAAAACGAGTTGAAAAATGGAGCTCAGGGGCACAGTAATTCACAAACTGGATGAGTAATAAAGGACAACTCTCGTCCAAAAATCTGTTGAGGGAAGGCAACGAGGCGGACTTGAAAGCGAGGCAGAATAGCAGGAAACAGATTTCAAGAAGTACGTTGGAATCGCCTTTAAAGCACAGGAAGAGGGGCACAAATTCGACAATGATGCACTTGGCCAAAAAGGGCCTATGCGTTTTCTCCTGAATATATTCAGGAGAAAACGCATAGGCCCTTTTTGGCCAAGCAAGCAAGCGAGCAATGCAAATCTGCACTACAAAGAAGTATCACTTCCCACCGGTCAAAGGGACATCCACAAAATGTGTAAAAACCAGAAAGGCAAGACAGGCCCTGGAGAACAGGGAGCCTTGTTATGCTGATGGGCGGGATGTAAATTGCCAACTGCCTCTCTGGAGGAGTGCATTGTGTTCCCTAAAACAAGTAAACAACAGAGCTACAGAGCCAAGGGCACTTCCAGTCTAGGGAATATACCTTGGGAAAACTGAAAATCAATAAGACAGAGCCACCCCAAAATTTAGGGCTGCACTGCTTACAAGGACCTGAACTTGGGTACAACATAAATATCCCAGGAAATATAAAAATGCTTCAAAAAATTGTGGTACTTACGTACGATGGAATATCCCTCAGCCATGAAGTCAATGTCATAAGACCAGTAGCAGCAAAATGGGTGGATTCAGGTACGATGATTCTAAGTGAAATAAGTCACACAGAAAAAGAAACTTATCATAAGATATCACTTATGAAGATCCTGTAAACATGGCTACACTTGAACTGAGTTAGGAAAGAGAACAGTGTCTCACATTTAGAAAACACTCTTATGCTTGCTTAAGGGGGAAGGAGAGGTGGGGTGATGCATAAAAACAGAGTTTGATATAAGCACAGGTACCGTTCCAAAAACCAACTATGGAATAGACAAGACCTACACCTTCCTCAGTGAAAGGGACTCAAAACACCATATTTCCCACAGAGGAATATATCTGACTAGTAAGAATCTTAAAACCTATGTATTGATATGTCCCCATAAGGGAATCAAGTGTGTCTAGACTGGCATAAACATGGCAGCGAGAACAGCTCAAACCCACTATAAAAAGGAATTTCAAAAACAAAACAAAAAAACTGGGAAATTCTTTACAATTCCTTCAGGGTCTCTGATGAAACCTGGAACGACCCTATCTACAACGACAGCTGCATGTGGCATAAGGAGGGACACTTGGGACTGAGACGATTGGTGAGATTGGGTGAGCAAATGCAGACCCTTTAAAGCAATAATGCATGGCACCCATTCCATGGGTCCGAACTATCCAGGTTGAAGGGAATATTACTACAGCTATAACATGTGCGGGAAACCTAGAGAACGGACACACTGTGAATACGAAAGGTTTCTAAAACTCAACGAATAGTCCCTCTCCTGGTGCTCCGGTTTGACTTTCCATCTGCTTTACTATCAACCACCCAACTTGGAGAGACAGCCCCTTTAACCTCTTGGTTCGCACAGGTTGCCAATTTGGCAGAGGATGAAAGGGAAGAGGGAGAACCAATGAGAGAGTAGCTCTTAGGCATTTGGACCGGCACATATCACTGTAATTTCCCGGCAGGAAGAAGAATTAACCAAAGTCTCAGCCACCCACCGGGAACCAGTATAGGCCCTGAACCAAAATTTTGGACTTGCGGTCAGCTCACCAAAAACGAGTTGAAAAATGGAGCTCAGGGGCACAGCAATTCACAAACTGGCCGAGTAATAAAGGACAACTCTCGTCCAAAAATCTGTTGAGGGAAGGCAACGAGGCGGACTTGAAAGCGAGGCAGAATAGCAGGAAACAGATTTCAAGAGGTACGTTGGAATCGCCTTTAAAGAACAGGAAGAGGGGCACATCTTCGACAATGATGCACTTGGCCAAAAAGGGCGTATGCGTTTTCTCCTGAATATATTCTGGAGAAAACACATACGCCCTTTTTGGCCAAGCAAGCAAGCTGGCAATGCAAATCTGCACTACAAAGAAGTATCACTTCCCACCGGTCAAAAGGGACATCCACAAAATATGTAAGAACCAGAAAGGCAAGACAGGCCCTGGAGAACAGGGAGCCTTTTTATGCTGATGGGCGGGATGTAAATTGCCAACTGCCTCTCTGGAGGAGTGCATTGTGTTCCCTAAAACAAGTAAAGAACAGAGCTACAGAGCCAAGGGCACCACCAGTCTAGGGAATATACCTTGGGAAAATTGAAAATCAATAAGACAGAGCCACCCAAAAATTTAGGGCTGCACTGCATACAAGGACCTCAACTTGGATACACCTTGAGTATCCCAGAAAAATAAACATGGTTCAAAATATTGTGGTAGTTATGTACGATGGAATATCCCTCAGCCATGAAATCAATGTCATAAGACCAGTAGCAGCAAAATGGGTGGATTCAGGTACGATGATTCTAAGTGAAATAAGTCACACAGAAAAAGAAACTTATCATAAGATATCACTTATGAAGATCCTGTAAACATGGCTACACATGAACTGAGTTAGGAAAGAGAACAGTGTCTCACATTTAGAAAACACTCTTAAACCTGCTTAAGGGGGAAGGAGAGGTGGGGTGATGCATAAAACCAGAGTTTGATATAAGCACAGGTACCGTTCCAAAAACCAACTATGGAATAGGCAAGACCTACACCTTCCTAATTGAAAGGTACTCAAAACACCATATTTCCCGCAGAGGAATATATCTGACTAGTAAGAATCTTAAAACCTATGTATTGATATCTCTCCGTAAGGGAATCAAGTGTGTCTAGACTGACATAAACATGGCAGCGAGAATCAGCTCAAACCCACTATAAAAAGGAATTTCAAAAACAAAACAAAAAAACTGGGAAATTCTTTACAATTCCTTCAGGGTCTCTGATGAAAGCTGGAATGACCGTATCTACAACTACAGCTGGATGTGGCATAAGGCTGGACACTTGGGACTGAGAGGATTGGTGAGATTGGGTGAGGAAATGCAGACCCTTTAAAGCAATAATGCATGGCACCCATTCCATGGGTCCCAACTCTCCAGGTTGAAGGGAATATTACTACAGTTATAACATGTACGGGAAACCTAGAGAACGGACACACTGTGAATACGAAAGGTTTCTAAAACTCAACGAATAGACCCTCCCCTGGTGCTCCGGTTTGACTTTCCATCTGCTTTACTATCAATCTCCCAACTTGGAGAGACAGCCCCTTTAACCTCCTGGGTCGCACAGGTTGCCAAATTGGCAGAGGATGAAAGGGAAGAGGGAGAACGAATGAGAGAGTAGCTGTTAGTCATTTGGACGGGCACATTTCACTCTAACTTCCCGGCAGGAAGAAGAATTAACCAAAGTCTCAGCCCCCCACCGGGAAACAGCATAGGTCCTGAATCAAAATATTGGACTTGCGGTCAGCTCACCAAAAACGAGTTGAAAAATTGAGCTCGGGGCACAGCAATTCACAAACTGGCCGAGTAATAAAGGACAACTATCGTCCCAAAATCTGTTGAGGGAAGGCAACGAGGCGGACTTGAAAGCGAGGCAGAATAGCAGGAAACAGATTTCAAGTGGTACGTTGGAATCGCCTTTAAAGCACAGGAAGAGGGGCACAACTTCGATAATGATGCACTTGGCCAAAAAGGGCGTATGCGTTTTCTCCTGAATATATTCAGGAGAAAACGCATACGCCCTTTTTGGCCAAGCAAGCAAGCGGGCAATGCAAATCTGCACTACAAAGAAGTATCACTTCCCACCGGTCAAAAGGGACATCCACAAAATGTGTAAAAACCAGAAAGGCAAGACAGGCCCTGGAGAACAGGGAGCCTTGTTATGCTGATGGGCGGGATGTAAATTGCCAACTGCCTCTCTGGATGAGTACATTGTGTTCCCTAAAACAAGTAAAGAACAGAGCTACAGAGCCAAGGGCACTTCCAGTCTAGGGAATATACCTTGAGAAAACTGAAAATCAATAAGACAGAGCCACCCCAAAATTTAGGGCTGCACTGCTTACAAGGACCTCAACTTGGGTACACCTTAAATATCCCAGGAAATATAAAAATGGTTCAAAAAATTGTGGTACTTACGTACGATGGAATATCCCTCAGCCATGAAATCAATGTCATAAGACCAGTAGCAGCAAAATGGTTGGATTCAGGTACGATGATTCTAAGTGAAATAAGTCACACAGAAAAAGAAACTTATCATAAGATATAACTTATGAAGATCCTGTAAACATGGCTACACTTGAACTGAGTTAGGAAAGAGAGCTGTGTCTCACATTTAGAAAACACCCTTATGCCTGCTTAAGGTGGAAGGAGAGGTGGGCTGATGCATAAAACCAGAGTTTGATATAAGCACAGGTACCGTTCCAAAAACCAACTATGGAATAGACAAGACCTACACCTTCCTCAGTGAAAGGGACTCAAAACCCCATATTTCCCGCAGAGGAATATATCTGACTAGTAAGAATCTTAAAACCTATGTATTGATATGTCTCCATAAGGGAATCAAGTGTGTCTAGACTGGCATAAACATGGCAGCGAGAATCAGCTCAAACTCACTATAAAAAGGAAATTCAAAAACAAAACAAAAAAACTGGGAAATTCTTTACAATTCCTTCAGGGTCTCTGATGATACCTGGAATGACCCTATCTACAACGACAGCTGGATGTGGCATAAGGCTGGACAATTGGGACTGAGACGATTGGTGAGATTGGGTGATCAAATGCAGACGCTTTAAAGCAGTAATGCATGGCACCCATTCCATGGATCCCAACTCTCCAGGGTGAAGGGAAAATTACTACAGTTATAACATGTACGGGAAACCTAGAGAAAGGACACACTGTGAATACGAAAGGTTTCTGAAACTCAACGAATAGTCCCTCTCCTGCTGCTCCGGTTTGACTTTCCATCTGCTTTACTATCAATCTCCCAACTTGGAGAGACAGCCCCTTTAACCTCCTGGTTCACACAGGTTTCCAATTTGGCAGAGGATGAAAGGGAAGAGGGAGAACCAATGAGAGAGTAGCTGTTAGGCATTTGGACGGGTACATAGCACTCTAACTTCCCGGCAGGAAGAAGAATTAACCAAAGTCTCAGCCCCCACCGGGAACCAGTATAGGTCCTGAACCAAAATTGTGGACTTGCTGTCAGCTCACCAAAAACGAGTTGAAAAATGGAGCTCAGGGGAACAGCAATTCACAAACTGGCCGAGTAATAAAGGACAACTATCGTCCAAAAATCTGTTGAGGGAAGGCAACGAGGCGGACTTGAAAGCGAGGCAGAATAGCAGGAAACAGATTTCAAGTGGTACGTTGGAATTGCCTTTAAAGCACAGGAAGAGGGGCACAACTTCGACAATGATGCACTTTGCCAAAAAGGGCGTATGCGTTTTCTCCTGAATATATTCAGGAGAAAACGCATACGCCCTTTTTGGCCAAGCAAGCATGAGGGCAATGCAAATCTGCACTACAAAGAAGTATCACTTCCCACCGGTCAAAAGGGACATCCACAAAATGTGTAAAAACCAGAAAGGCAAGACAGGCCCTGGAGAACAGGGAGCCTTGTTATGCTGATGGGCGGGATGTAAATTGCCAACTGCCTCTCTGGAGGAGTGCATTGTGTTCCCTAAAACAAGTAAACAACAGAGCTACAGAGCCAAGGGCACTTCCTGTTTAGGGAATATACCTTGGGAAAACTGAAAATCAAAAAGACACAGCCACTCCAAAATTTAGGGCTGCACTGCTTACAAGGACCTCAACTTGGGTACACCTTAAATATCCCAGGAAATATAAAAATGGTTCAAAAAATTGTGGTACTTACGTACGATGGAATAATCCTCAGCCATGAAATCAATGTCATAAGACCAGTAGCAGCAAAATGGGTGGATTCAGGTACGATGATTCTAAGTGAAATAAGTCACAGAGAAAAAGAAACTTATCATAAGATATCACTTATGAAGATCCTGTAAACATGGCTACACTTGAACTGAGTTAGGAAAGAGAACAGTGTCTCACATTTAGAAAACACTCTTATGCCTGATTAAGGGGGAAGGAGAGGTGGGGTGATGCATAAAACCAGAGTTTGATATAATCAGATATACCGTTCCAAAAACCAACTCTGGAATAGACAAGACCTACACCTTCCTCACTGAAAGGGACTCAAAACCCCATATTTCCCGCAGAGGAATATATCTGACTAGTAAGAATCTTAAAACCTATGTATTGATATGTCTCCGTAAGGGAATCAAGTGTGTCTAGACTGGCATAAACATGGCAGCGAGAATCAGCTCAAACCCACTATAAAAAGGAATTTCAAAAACAAAACAAAAAAACTGGGAAATTCTTTACAATTCCTTCAGGGTCTCTGATGAAACCTGAAATGACCCTATCTACAACGACAGCTGGATGTGGCATAAGCCTGGACACTTGGGACTGAGAGGATTGGTGAGATTGTGTGAGCAAATGCAGACCCTTTAAAACAATACTGCATGGCACACATTCCATGGGTCCCAACTCTCCAGGTTGAAGGGAATATTACTACAGATATAACATGTACGGGAAACCTAGAGAACGGACACACTGTGAATACGAAAGGTTTGTAAAACTCAACGAATAGTCCCTGTCCTGGTGCTCCGGTTTGACTTTCCATCTGCTTTATTATCAACCTCCCAACTTGGAGAGACAGCCCCTTTAACCTCCTGGTTCGCACAGGTTGCCAGTTTGGCAGAGGATGAAAGGGAAGAGGGAGAACCAATGAGAGAGTAGCTGTTAGGCATTTGGACGGGCACATATCACTGTAATTTCCCGGCAGGAAGAAGAATTAACCAAAGTCTCAGCCACCCACCGGGAATCAGTATAGATCCTGAACCAAAATTTTGGACTTGCGGTCAGCTCACCAAAAACGAGTTGAAAAATGGAGCTCAGGGGCACAGCAATTCACAAACTGGCCGAGTAATAAAGGACAACTATCGTCCAAAAATCTGTTGAGGGAAGGCAACGAGGCGGACTTGAAAGCGAGGCAGAATAGCAGGAAACAGATTTCAAGAGGTACGTTGGAATCGCCTTTAAAGCACAGGAAGAGGGGCACAACTTCGACAATGATGCACTTGGCCAAAAAGGGCGTATGCGTTTTCTCCTGAATATATTCAGGAGAAAACGCATACGCCCTTTTTGGCCAAGCAAGCAAGCGGGCAATGCAAATCTGCACTACAAAGAAGTATCACTTCCCACCGGTCAAAGGGGACATCCACAAAATGTGTAAAAACCAGAAAGGCAAGACAGGCCCTGGAGAACAGGGAGCCTTGTTATGCTGATGGGCGGGATGTAAATTGCCAACTGCCTCTCTGGAGGAGTGCATTGTGTTCCCTAAAACAAGTAAACAACAGAGCTACAGAGCCAAAGGCACTTCCAGTCTAGGGAATATACCTTGGGAAAACTGAAAATCAAAAAGACACAGCCACCCCAAAATTTAGGGCTGCACTGCTTACAAGGACCTCAACTTGGGTACACCTTAAATATCCCAGGAAATATAAAAATGGTTCAAAAAATTGTGGTACTTACGTACGATGGAATATCCCTCAGCCATGAAATCAATGTCATAAGACCAGTAGCAGCAAAATGGGTGGATTCAGGTACGATGATTCTAAGTGAAATAAGTCACACAGAAAAAGAAACTTATCATAAGATATCACTTATGAAGATCCTGTAAACATGGCTACACTTGAACTGAGTTAGGAAAGAGAACAGTGTCTCACATATAGAAAACACTCTTATGCCTGCTTAAGGGGGAAGGAGAGGTGGGGTGATGCATAAAACCAGAGTTTGATATAAGCACAGGTACTGTTCCAAAAACCAACTATGGAATAGACAAGACCTACACCTTCCTCAGTGAAAGGGACTCAAAACACCATATTTTCCGCAGAGGAATATATCTGACTAGTAAGAATCTTAAAACCTATGTATTGATATGTCTCCGTAAGGGAATCAAGTGTGTCTAGACTGGCATAAATATGGCAGCGAGAATCAGCTCAAACCCACTATAAAAAGGAATTTCAAAAATAAAACAAAAAAACTGGGAAATTCTTTACAATTCCTTCAGGGTCTCTGATGAAACCTGAAATGATCCTATCTACAATGACAGCTGGATGTGGCATAAGGCTGGACACTTGGGACTGAGAGGATTGGTGAGATTGGGTGAGCAAATGCAGACCCTTTAAAGCAATAATGCATGGCACACATTCCATGGGTCCCAACTCTCCAGGTTGAAGGGAATATTACTACAGATATAACATGTACGGGAATCCTAGAGAACGGACACACTGTGAATACGAAAGGTTTCTAAAACTCAACGAATAGTCCCTCTCCTGGTGCTCTGGTTTGACTTTCCATCTGCTTTATTATCAACCTCCCAACTTGGAGAGACAGCCCCTTTAACCTCCTGGTTCGCACAGGTTGCCAGTTTGGCAGAGGATGAAAGGGAAGAGGGAGAACCAATGAGAGAGTAGCTGTTAGGCATTTGGACGGGCACATATCACTGTAATTTCCCGGCAGGAAGAAGAATTAACCAAAGTCTCAGCCACCCACCGGGAATCAGTATAGATCCTGAACCAAAATTTTGGACTTGCGGTCAGCTCACCAAAAACGAGTTGAAAAATGGAGCTCAGGGGCACAGCAATTCACAAACTGGCCGAGTAATAAAGGACAACTATCGTCCAAAAATCTGTTGAGGGAAGGCAACGAGGCGGACTTGAAAGCGAGGCAGAATAGCAGGAAACAGATTTCAAGAGGTACGTTGGAATCGCCTTTAAAGCACAGGAAGAGGGGCACAACTTCGACAATGATGCACTTGGCCTAAAAGGGCGTATGCGTTTTCTCCTGAATATATTCAGGAAAAAACGCATACGCCCTTTTTGGCCAAGCAAGCATGCGGGCAATGCAAATCTGCACTACAAAGAAGTATCACTTCCCACCGGTCAAAAGGGACATCCACAAAATGTGTAAAAACCAGAAAGGCAAGACAGGCCCTGGAGAACAGGGAGCCTTGTTATGCTGATGGGCGGGATGTAAATTGCCAACTGCCTCTCTGGAGGAGTGCATTGTGTTCCCTAAAACAAGTAAACAACAGAGCTACAGAGCCAAGGGCACTTCCAGTCTAGGGAATATACCTTGGGAAAACTGAAAATCAAAAAGACACAGCCACCCCAAAATTTAGGGCTGCACTGCTTACAAGGACCTCAACTTGGGTACACCTTAAATATCCCAGGAAATATAAAAATGGTTCAAAAAATTGTGGTACTTACGTACGATGGAATATCCCTCAGCCATGAAATCAATGTCATAAGACCAGTAGCAGCAAAATGGGTGGATTCAGGTACGATGATTCTAAGTGAAATAAGTCACACAGAAAAAGAAACTTATCATAAGATATCACTTATGAAGATCCTGTAAACATGGCTACACTTGAACTGAGTTAGGAAAGAGAACAGTGTCTCACATTTAGAAAACACTCTTATGCCTGCTTAAGGGGGAAGGAGAGGTGGGGTGATGCATAAAACCAGAGTTTGATATAAGCACAGGTACCGATCAAAAAACCAACTATGGAATAGACAAGACCTACACCTTCATCAGTGAAAGGGACTCAAAACCCCATATTTCCCGCAGAGGAATATATCTGACTAGTAAGAATCTTAAAACCTATGTATTGATATGTCTCCGTAAGGGAATCAAGTGTGTCTAGACTGGGATAAATATGGCAGCGAGAATCAGCTCAAACCCACTATAAAAAGGAATTTCAAAAATAAAACAAAAAAACTGGGAAATTCTTTACAATTCCTTCAGGGTCTCTGATGAAACCTGAAATGACCCTATCTACAATGAAAGCTGTATGTGGCATAAGGCTGGACACTTGGGACTGAGAGGATTGGTGAGATTGGGTGAGCAAATGCAGACCCTTTAAAGCAATAATGCATGGCACACATTCCATGGGTCCCAACTCTCCAGGTTGAAGGGAATATTACTACAGATATAACATGTACGGGAATCCTAGAGAATGGACACACTGTGAATACGAAAGGTTTCTAAAACTCAACGAATAGTCCCTCTCCTGGTGCTCCGGTTTGACTTTCCATCTGCTTTATTATCAACCTCCCAACTTGGAGAGACAGCCCCTTTAACCTCCTGGTTCGCACAGGTTGCCAATTTGGCAGAGGATGGAAGGGAAGAGGGAGAACCAATGAGAGAGTAGCTGTTAGGCATTTGGACGGGCACATATCACTGTAATTTCCCGGCAGGAAGAAGAATTAACCAAAGTCTCAGCCACCCACCGGGAATCAGTATAGATCCTGAACCAAAATTTTGGACTTGCGGTCAGCTCACCAAAAACGAGTTGAAAAATGGAGCTCAGGGGCACAGCAATTCACAAACCGGCCGAGTAATAAAGGACAACTATCGTCCTAAAATCTGTTGAGGGAAGGCAACGAGGCGGACTTGACAGCGAGGCAGAATAGCAGGAAACAGATTTCAAGAGGTACGTTGGAATCGCCTTTAAAGCACAGGAAGAGGGACACAACTTCGACAATGATGCACTTGGCCAAAAAGGGCGTATGCGTTTTCTCCTGAATATATTCAGGAGAAAACGCATACGCCCTTTTTGGCCAAGCAAGCAAGCGGGCAATGCAAATCTGCACTACAAAGAAGTATCACTTCCCACCGGTCAAAAGGGACATCCACAAAATGTGTAAAAACCAGAAAGGCAAGACAGGCCCTGGAAAACAGGGAGCCTTGTTATGCTGATGGGCGGGATGTAAATTGCCAACTGCCTCTCTGGAGGAGTGCATTGTGTTCCCTAAAACAAGTAAACAACAGAGCTACAGAGCCAAGGGCACTTCCAGTCTAGGGAATATACCTTGGGAAAACTGAAAATCAAAAAGACACAGCCACCCCAAAATTTAGGGCTGCACTGCTTACAAGGACCTCAACTTGGGTACACCTTAAATATCCCAGGAAATATAAAAATGGTTCAAAAAATTGTGGTACTTACGTACGATGGAATATCCCTCAGCCATGAAATCAATGTCATAAGACCAGTAGCAGCAAAATGGGTGGATTCAGGTACGATGATTCTAAGTGAAATAAGTCACACAGAAAAAGAAACTTATCATAAGATATCACTTATGAAGATCCTGTAAACATGGCTACACTTGAACTGAGTTAGGAAAGAGAACAGTGTCTCACATTTAGAAAACACTCTTATGCCTGCTTAAGGGGGGAAGGAGAGGTGGGGTGATGCATAAAACCAGAGTTTGATATAAGCACAGGTACCGTTCCAAAAACCAACTATGGAATAGACAAGACCTACACCTTCCTCAGTGAAAGGGACTCAAAACCCAATACTTCCCGCAGAGGAATATATCTGACTAGTAAGAATCTTAAAACCTATGTATTGATATGTCTCCGTAAGGGAATCAAGTGTGTCTAGACAGGGATAAATATGGCAGCGAGAATCAGCTCAAACCCACTATAAAAAGGAATTTCAAAAATAAAACAAAAAAACTGGGAAATTCTTTACAATTCCTTCAGGGTCTCTGATGAAACCTGAAATGACCCTATCTACAATGTAAGCTGTATGTGGCATAAGGCTGGACACTTGGGACTGAGAGGATTGGTGAGATTGGCTGAGCAAATGCAGACCCTTTAAAGCAATAATGCATGGCACACATTCCATGGGTCCCAACTCTCCAGGTTGAAGGGAATATTACTACAGATATAACATGTACGGGAATCCTAGAGAATGGACACACTGTGAATACGAAAGGTTTCTAAAACTCAACGAATAGTCCCTCTCCTGGTGCTCCGGTTTGACTTTCCATCTGCTTTATTATCAACCTCCCAACTTGGAGAGACAGCCCCTTTAACCTCCTGGTTCGCACAGGTTGCCAATTTGGCAGAGGATGAAAGGGAAGAGGGAGAACCAATGAGAGAGTAGCTGTTAGGCATTTGGACGGGCACATATCACTGTAATTTCCCAGCAGGAAGAAGAATTAACCAAAGTCTCAGCCACCCACCGGGAATCAGTATAGATCCTGAACCAAAATTTTGGACTTGCGGTCAGCTCACCAAAAACGAGTTGAAAAATGGAGCTCAGGGGCACAGCAATTCATAAACCGGCCGAGTAATAAAGGACAACTATCGTCCTAAAATCTGTTGAGGGAAGGCAACGAGGCGGACTTGACAGCGAGGCAGAATAGCAGGAAACAGATTTCAAGAGGTACGTTGGAATCGCCTTTAAAGCACAGGAAGAGGGACACAACTTCGACAATGATGCACTTGGCCAAAAAGGGCGTATGCGTTTTCTCCTGAATATATTCAGGAGAAAACGCATACGCCCTTTTTGGCCAAGCAAGCAAGCGGGCAATGCAAATCTGCACTACAAAGAAGTATCACTTCCCACCGGTCAAAAGGGACATCCACAAAATGTGTAAAAACCAGAAAGGCAAGACAGGCCCTGGAGAACAGGGAGCCTTGTTATGCTGATGGGCGGTATGTAAATTGCCAACTGCCTCTCTGGAGGAGTGCATTGTGTTCCCTAAAACAAGTAAACAACAGAGCTACAGAGCCAAGGGCACTTCCAGTCTAGGGAATATACCTTGGGAAAACTGAAAATCAAAAAGACCCAGCCACCCCAAAATTTAGGGGTGCACTGCTTACAAGGACCTCAACTTGGGTACACCTTAAATATCCCAGGAAATATAAAAATGGTTCAAAAAATTGTGGTACTTACGTACGATGCAATATCCCTCAGCCATGAAATCAATGTCATAAGACCAGTAGCAGCAAAATGGGTGGATTCAGGTACGATGATTCTAAGTGAAATAAGTCACACAGAAAAAGAAACTTATCATAAGATATCACTTATGAAGATCCTGTAAACAAGGCTACACTTGAACTGAGTTAGGAAAGAGAACAGTGTCTCACATTTAGAAAACACTCTTATGCCTGCTTAAGGGGGAAGGAGAGGTGGGGTGATGCATAAAACCAGAGTTTGATATAAGCACAGGTACCGTTCCAAAAACCAACTATGGAATAGACAAGACCTACACCTTCCTCAGTGAAAGGGACTCAAAATCCCATATTTCCCGCAGAGGAATATATCTGACTAGTAAGAATCTTAAAACCTATGTATTGATATGTCTCCGTAAGGGAATCAAGTGTGTCTAGACTGGGATAAATATGGCAGCGAGAATCAGCTCAAACCCACTATAAAAAGGAATTTCAAAAATAAAACAAAAAAACTGGGAAATTCTTTACAATTCCTTCAGGGTCTCTGATGAAACCTGAAATGACCCTATCTACAATGACAGCTGGATGTGGCATAAGGCTGGACACTTGGGACTGAGAGGATTGGTGAGATTGGGTGAGCAAATGCAGACCCTTTAAAGCAATAATGCATGGCACACATTCCATGGGTCCCAACTCTCCAGGTTGAAGGGAATATTACTACAGATATAACATGTACGTGAATCCTAGAGAACGGACACACTGTGAATACGAAAGGTTTCTAAAACTCAACGAATAGTCCCTCTCCTGGTGCTCCGGTTTGACTTTCCATCTGCTTTATTATCAACCTCCCAACTTGGAGAGACAGCCCCTTTAACCTCCTGGTTCACACAGGTTGCCAATTTGGCAGAGGATGAAAGGGAAGAGGGAGAACCAATGAGAGAGTAGCTGTTAGGCATTTTGACGGGCACATATCACTGTAATTTCCCGGCAGGAAGAAGAATTAACCAAAGTCTCAGCCACCCACCGGGAACAAGTATAGGTCCTGAACCAATATTTTGGACTTGCGGTCAGCTCACCAAAAACGAGTTGAAAAATGGAGCTCAGGGGCACAGTAATTCACAAACTGGATGAGTAATAAAGGACAACTCTCGTCCAAAAATCTGTTGAGGGAAGGCAACGAGGCGGACTTGAAAGCGAGGCAGAATAGCAGGAAACAGATTTCAAGAAGTACGTTGGAATCGCCTTTAAAGCACAGGAAGAGGGGCACAACTTCGACAATGATGCACTTGGCCAAAAAGGGCATATGCGTTTTCTCCTGAATATATTCAGGAGAAAACGCATAGGCCCTTTTTGGCCAAGCAAGCAAGCGAGCAATGCAAATCTGCACTACAAAGAAGTATCACTTCCCACCGGTCAAAGGGACATCCACAAAATGTGTAAAAACCAGAAAGGCAAGACAGGCCCTGGAGAACAGGGAGCCTTGTTATGCTGATGGGCGGGATGTAAATTGCCAACTGCCTCTCTGGAGGAGTGCATTGTGTTCCCTAAAACAAGTAAACAACAGAGCTACAGAGCCAAGGGCACTTCCAGTCTAGGGAATATACCTTGGGAAAACTGAAAATCAATAAGACAGAGCCACCCCAAAATTTAGGGCTGCACTGCTTACAAGGACCTGAACTTGGGTACAACATAAATATCCCAGGAAATATAAAAATGCTTCAAAAAATTGTGGTACTTACGTACGATGGAATATCCCTCAGCCATGAAGTCAATGTCATAAGACCAGTAGCAGCAAAATGGGTGGATTCAGGTACGATGATTCTAAGTGAAATAAGTCACACAGAAAAAGAAACTTATCATAAGATATCACTTATGAAGATCCTGTAAACATGGCTACACTTGAACTGAGTTAGGAAAGAGAACAGTGTCTCACATTTAGAAAACACTCTTATGCTTGCTTAAGGGGGAAGGAGAGGTGGGGTGATGCATAAAAACAGAGTTTGATATAAGCACAGGTACCGTTCCAAAAACCAACTATGGAATAGACAAGACCTACACCTTCCTCAGTGAAAGGGACTCAAAACACCATATTTCCCACAGAGGAATATATCTGACTAGTAAGAATCTTAAAACCTATGTATTGATATGTCCCCATAAGGGAATCAAGTGTGTCTAGACTGGCATAAACATGGCAGCGAGAACAGCTCAAACCCACTATAAAAAGGAATTTCAAAAACAAAACAAAAAAACTGGGAAATTCTTTACAATTCCTTCAGGGTCTCTGATGAAACCTGGAACGACCCTATCTACAATGACAGCTGCATGTGGCATAAGGAGGGACACTTGGGACTGAGACGATTGGTGAGATTGGGTGAGCAAATGCAGACCCTTTAAAGCAATAATGCATGGCACCCATTCCATGGGTCCGAACTATCCAGGTTGAAGGGAATATTACTACAGCTATAACATGTGCGGGAAACCTAGAGAACCGACACACTGTGAATACGAAAGGTTTCTAAAACTCAACGAATAGTCCCTCTCCTGGTGCTCCGGTTTGACTTTCCATCTGCTTTACTATCAACCACCCAACTTGGAGAGACAGCCCCTTTAACCTCTTGGTTCGCACAGGTTGCCAATTTGGCAGAGGATGAAAGGGAAGAGGGAGAACCAATGAGAGAGTAGCTCTTAGGCATTTGGACCGGCACATATCACTGTAATTTCCCGGCAGGAAGAAGAATTAACCAAAGTCTCAGCCACCCACCGGGAACCAGTATAGGCCCTGAACCAAAATTTTGGACTTGCGGTCAGCTCACCAAAAACGAGTTGAAAAATGGAGCTCAGGGGCACAGCAATTCACAAACTGGCCGAGTAATAAAGGACAACTCTCGTCCAAAAATCTGTTGAGGGAAGGCAACGAGGCGGACTTGAAAGCGAGGCAGAATAGCAGGAAACAGATTTCAAGAGGTACGTTGGAATCGCCTTTAAAGAACAGGAAGAGGGGCACATCTTCGACAATGATGCACTTGGCCAAAAAGGGCGTATGCGTTTTCTCCTGAATATATTCTGGAGAAAACACATACGCCCTTTTTGGCCAAGCAAGCAAGCTGGCAATGCAAATCTGCACTACAAAGAAGTATCACTTCCCACCGGTCAAAAGGGACATCCACAAAATATGTAAGAACCAGAAAGGCAAGACAGGCCCTGGAGAACAGGGAGCCTTTTTATGCTGATGGGCGGGATGTAAATTGCCAACTGCCTCTCTGGAGGAGTGCATTGTGTTCCCTAAAACAAGTAAAGAACAGAGCTACAGAGCCAAGGGCACCACCAGTCTAGGGAATATACCTTGGGAAAATTGAAAATCAATAAGACAGAGCCACCCAAAAATTTAGGGCTGCACTGCATACAAGGACCTCAACTTGGATACACCTTGAGTATCCCAGAAAAATAAACATGGTTCAAAATATTGTGGTAGTTATGTACGATGGAATATCCCTCAGCCATGAAATCAATGTCATAAGACCAGTAGCAGCAAAATGGGTGGATTCAGGTACGATGATTCTAAGTGAAATAAGTCACACAGAAAAAGAAACTTATCATAAGATATCACTTATGAAGATCCTGTAAACATGGCTACACATGAACTGAGTTAGGAAAGAGAACAGTGTCTCACATTTAGAAAACACTCTTAAACCTGCTTAAGGGGGAAGGAGAGGTGGGGTGATGCATAAAACCAGAGTTTGATATAAGCACAGGTACCGTTCCAAAAACCAACTATGGAATAGGCAAGACCTACACCTTCCTAATTGAAAGGTACTCAAAACACCATATTTCCCGCAGAGGAATATATCTGACTAGTAAGAATCTTAAAACCTATGTATTGATATCTCTCCGTAAGGGAATCAAGTGTGTCTAGACTGACATAAACATGGCAGCGAGAATCAGCTCAAACCCACTATAAAAAGGAATTTCAAAAACAAAACAAAAAAACTGGGAAATTCTTTACAATTCCATCAGGGTCTCTGATGAAAGCTGGAATGACCGTATCTACAACTACAGCTGGATGTGGCATAAGGCTGGACACTTGGGACTGAGAGGATTGGTGAGATTGGGTGAGGAAATGCAGACCCTTTAAAGCAATAATGCATGGCACCCATTCCATGGGTCCCAACTCTCCAGGTTGAAGGGAATATTACTACAGTTATAACATGTACGGGAAACCTAGAGAACGGACACACTGTGAATACGAAAGGTTTCTAAAACTCAACGAATAGACCCTCCCCTGGTGCTCCGGTTTGACTTTCCATCTGCTTTACTATCAATCTCCCAACTTGGAGAGACAGCCCCTTTAACCTCCTGGGTCGCACAGGTTGCCAAATTGGCAGAGGATGAAAGGGAAGAGGGAGAACGAATGAGAGAGTAGCTGTTAGTCATTTGGACGGGCACATTTCACTCTAACTTCCCGGCAGGAAGAAGAATTAACCAAAGTCTCAGCCCCCCACCGGGAAACAGCATAGGTCCTGAATCAAAATATTGGACTTGCGGTCAGCTCACCAAAAACGAGTTGAAAAATTGAGCTCGGGGCACAGCAATTCACAAACTGGCCGAGTAATAAAGGACAACTATCGTCCCAAAATCTGTTGAGGGAAGGCAACGAGGCGGACTTGAAAGCGAGGCAGAATAGCAGGAAACAGATTTCAAGTGGTACGTTGGAATCGCCTTTAAAGCACAGGAAGAGGGGCACAACTTCGATAATGATGCACTTGGCCAAAAAGGGCGTATGCGTTTTCTCCTGAATATATTCAGGAGAAAACGCATACGCCCTTTTTGGCCAAGCAAGCAAGCGGGCAATGCAAATCTGCACTACAAAGAAGTATCACTTCCCACCGGTCAAAAGGGACATCCACAAAATGTGTAAAAACCAGAAAGGCAAGACAGGCCCTGGAGAACAGGGAGCCTTGTTATGCTGATGGGCGGGATGTAAATTGCCAACTGCCTCTCTGGATGAGTACATTGTGTTCCCTAAAACAAGTAAAGAACAGAGCTACAGAGCCAAGGGCACTTCCAGTCTAGGGAATATACCTTGAGAAAACTGAAAATCAATAAGACAGAGCCACCCCAAAATTTAGGGCTGCACTGCTTACAAGGACCTCAACTTGGGTACACCTTAAATATCCCAGGAAATATAAAAATGGTTCAAAAAATTGTGGTACTTACGTACGATGGAATATCCCTCAGCCATGAAATCAATGTCATAAGACCAGTAGCAGCAAAATGGTTGGATTCAGGTACGATGATTCTAAGTGAAATAAGTCACACAGAAAAAGAAACTTATCATAAGATATAACTTATGAAGATCCTGTAAACATGGCTACACTTGAACTGAGTTAGGAAAGAGAGCTGTGTCTCACATTTAGAAAACACCCTTATGCCTGCTTAAGGTGGAAGGAGAGGTGGGCTGATGCATAAAACCAGAGTTTGATATAAGCACAGGTACCGTTCCAAAAACCAACTATGGAATAGACAAGACCTACACCTTCCTCAGTGAAAGGGACTCAAAACCCCATATTTCCCGCAGAGGAATATATCTGACTAGTAAGAATCTTAAAACCTATGTATTGATATGTCTCCATAAGGGAATCAAGTGTGTCTAGACTGGCATAAACATGGCAGCGAGAATCAGCTCAAACTCACTATAAAAAGGAAATTCAAAAACAAAACAAAAAAACTGGGAAATTCTTTACAATTCCTTCAGGGTCTCTGATGATACCTGGAATGACCCTATCTACAACGACAGCTGGATGTGGCATAAGGCTGGACAATTGGGACTGAGACGATTGGTGAGATTGGGTGATCAAATGCAGACGCTTTAAAGCAGTAATGCATGGCACCCATTCCATGGATCCCAACTCTCCAGGGTGAAGGGAAAATTACTACAGTTATAACATGTACGGGAAACCTAGAGAAAGGACACACTGTGAATACGAAAGGTTTCTGAAACTCAACGAATAGTCCCTCTCCTGCTGCTCCGGTTTGACTTTCCATCTGCTTTACTATCAATCTCCCAACTTGGAGAGACAGCCCCTTTAACCTCCTGGTTCACACAGGTTTCCAATTTGGCAGAGGATGAAAGGGAAGAGGGAGAACCAATGAGAGAGTAGCTGTTAGGCATTTGGACGGGTACATAGCACTCTAACTTCCCGGCAGGAAGAAGAATTAACCAAAGTCTCAGCCCCCACCGGGAACCAGTATAGGTCCTGAACCAAAATTGTGGACTTGCTGTCAGCTCACCAAAAACGAGTTGAAAAATGGAGCTCAGGGGAACAGCAATTCACAAACTGGCCGAGTAATAAAGGACAACTATCGTCCAAAAATCTGTTGAGGGAAGGCAACGAGGCGGACTTGAAAGCGAGGCAGAATAGCAGGAAACAGATTTCAAGTGGTACGTTGGAATTGCCTTTAAAGCACAGGAAGAGGGGCACAACTTCGACAATGATGCACTTTGCCAAAAAGGGCGTATGCGTTTTCTCCTGAATATATTCAGGAGAAAACGCATACGCCCTTTTTGGCCAAGCAAGCATGAGGGCAATGCAAATCTGCACTACAAAGAAGTATCACTTCCCACCGGTCAAAAGGGACATCCACAAAATGTGTAAAAACCAGAAAGGCAAGACAGGCCCTGGAGAACAGGGAGCCTTGTTATGCTGATGGGCGGGATGTAAATTGCCAACTGCCTCTCTGGAGGAGTGCATTGTGTTCCCTAAAACAAGTAAACAACAGAGCTACAGAGCCAAGGGCACTTCCAGTTTAGGGAATATACCTTGGGAAAACTGAAAATCAAAAAGACACAGCCACTCCAAAATTTAGGGCTGCACTGCTTACAAGGACCTCAACTTGGGTACACCTTAAATATCCCAGGAAATATAAAAATGGTTCAAAAAATTGTGGTACTTACGTACGATGGAATAATCCTCAGCCATGAAATCAATGTCATAAGACCAGTAGCAGCAAAATGGGTGGATTCAGGTACGATGATTCTAAGTGAAATAAGTCACAGAGAAAAAGAAACTTATCATAAGATATCACTTATGAAGATCCTGTAAACATGGCTACACTTGAACTGAGTTAGGAAAGAGAACAGTGTCTCACATTTAGAAAACACTCTTATGCCTGATTAAGGGGGAAGGAGAGGTGGGGTGATGCATAAAACCAGAGTTTGATATGATCAGATATACCGTTCCAAAAACCAACTCTGGAATAGACAAGACCTACACCTTCCTCACTGAAAGGGACTCAAAACCCCATATTTCCCGCAGAGGAATATATCTGACTAGTAAGAATCTTAAAACCTATGTATTGATATGTCTCCGTAAGGGAATCAAGTGTGTCTAGACTGGCATAAACATGGCAGCGAGAATCAGCTCAAACCCACTATAAAAAGGAATTTCAAAAACAAAACAAAAAAACTGGGAAATTCTTTACAATTCCTTCAGGGTCTCTGATGAAACCTGAAATGACCCTATCTACAACGACAGCTGGATGTGGCATAAGCCTGGACACTTGGGACTGAGAGGATTGGTGAGATTGTGTGAGCAAATGCAGACCCTTTAAAACAATACTGCATGGCACACATTCCATGGGTCCCAACTCTCCAGGTTGAAGGGAATATTACTACAGATATAACATGTACGGGAAACCTAGAGAACGGACACACTGTGAATACGAAAGGTTTGTAAAACTCAACGAATAGTCCCTGTCCTGGTGCTCCGGTTTGACTTTCCATCTGCTTTATTATCAACCTCCCAACTTGGAGAGACAGCCCCTTTAACCTCCTGGTTCGCACAGGTTGCCAGTTTGGCAGAGGATGAAAGGGAAGAGGGAGAACCAATGAGAGAGTAGCTGTTAGGCATTTGGACGGGCACATATCACTGTAATTTCCCGGCAGGAAGAAGAATTAACCAAAGTCTCAGCCACCCACCGGGAATCAGTATAGATCCTGAACCAAAATTTTGGACTTGCGGTCAGCTCACCAAAAACGAGTTGAAAAATGGAGCTCAGGGGCACAGCAATTCACAAACTGGCCGAGTAATAAAGGACAACTATCGTCCAAAAATCTGTTGAGGGAAGGCAACGAGGCGGACTTGAAAGCGAGGCAGAATAGCAGGAAACAGATTTCAAGAGGTACGTTGGAATCGCCTTTAAAGCACAGGAAGAGGGGCACAACTTCGACAATGATGCACTTGGCCAAAAAGGGCGTATGCGTTTTCTCCTGAATATATTCAGGAGAAAACGCATACGCCCTTTTTGGCCAAGCAAGCAAGCGGGCAATGCAAATCTGCACTACAAAGAAGTATCACTTCCCACCGGTCAAAGGGGACATCCACAAAATGTGTAAAAACCAGAAAGGCAAGACAGGCCCTGGAGAACAGGGAGCCTTGTTATGCTGATGGGCGGGATGTAAATTGCCAACTGCCTCTCTGGAGGAGTGCATTGTGTTCCCTAAAACAAGTAAACAACAGAGCTACAGAGCCAAAGGCACTTCCAGTCTAGGGAATATACCTTGGGAAAACTGAAAATCAAAAAGACACAGCCACCCCAAAATTTAGGGCTGCACTGCTTACAAGGACCTCAACTTGGGTACACCTTAAATATCCCAGGAAATATAAAAATGGTTCAAAAAATTGTGGTACTTACGTACGATGGAATATCCCTCAGCCATGAAATCAATGTCATAAGACCAGTAGCAGCAAAATGGGTGGATTCAGGTACGATGATTCTAAGTGAAATAAGTCACACAGAAAAAGAAACTTATCATAAGATATCACTTATGAAGATCCTGTAAACATGGCTACACTTGAACTGAGTTAGGAAAGAGAACAGTGTCTCACATATAGAAAACACTCTTATGCCTGCTTAAGGGGGAAGGAGAGGTGGGGTGATGCATAAAACCAGAGTTTGATATAAGCACAGGTACTGTTCCAAAAACCAACTATGGAATAGACAAGACCTACACCTTCCTCAGTGAAAGGGACTCAAAACACCATATTTTCCGCAGAGGAATATATCTGACTAGTAAGAATCTTAAAACCTATGTATTGATATGTCTCCGTAAGGGAATCAAGTGTGTCTAGACTGGCATAAATATGGCAGCGAGAATCAGCTCAAACCCACTATAAAAAGGAATTTCAAAAATAAAACAAAAAAACTGGGAAATTCTTTACAATTCCTTCAGGGTCTCTGATGAAACCTGAAATGATCCTATCTACAATGACAGCTGGATGTGGCATAAGGCTGGACACTTGGGACTGAGAGGATTGGTGAGATTGGGTGAGCAAATGCAGACCCTTTAAAGCAATAATGCATGGCACACATTCCATGGGTCCCAACTCTCCAGGTTGAAGGGAATATTACTACAGATATAACATGTACGGGAATCCTAGAGAACGGACACACTGTGAATACGAAAGGTTTCTAAAACTCAACGAATAGTCCCTCTCCTGGTGCTCTGGTTTGACTTTCCATCTGCTTTATTATCAACCTCCCAACTTGGAGAGACAGCCCCTTTAACCTCCTGGTTCGCACAGGTTGCCAGTTGGGCAGAGGATGAAAGGGAAGAGGGAGAACCAATGAGAGAGTAGCTGTTAGGCATTTGGACGGGCACATATCACTGTAATTTCCCGGCAGGAAGAAGAATTAACCAAAGTCTCAGCCACCCACCGGGAATCAGTATAGATCCTGAACCAAAATTTTGGACTTGCGGTCAGCTCACCAAAAACGAGTTGAAAAATGGAGCTCAGGGGCACAGCAATTCACAAACTGGCCGAGTAATAAAGGACAACTATCGTCCAAAAATCTGTTGAGGGAAGGCAACGAGGCGGACTTGAAAGCGAGGCAGAATAGCAGGAAACAGATTTCAAGAGGTACGTTGGAATCGCCTTTAAAGCACAGGAAGAGGGGCACAACTTCGACAATGATGCACTTGGCCTAAAAGGGCGTATGCGTTTTCTCCTGAATATATTCAGGAAAAAACGCATACGCCCTTTTTGGCCAAGCAAGCATGCGGGCAATGCAAATCTGCACTACAAAGAAGTATCACTTCCCACCGGTCAAAAGGGACATCCACAAAATGTGTAAAAACCAGAAAGGCAAGACAGGCCCTGGAGAACAGGGAGCCTTGTTATGCTGATGGGCGGGATGTAAATTGCCAACTGCCTCTCTGGAGGAGTGCATTGTGTTCCCTAAAACAAGTAAACAACAGAGCTACAGAGCCAAGGGCACTTCCAGTCTAGGGAATATACCTTGGGAAAACTGAAAATCAAAAAGACACAGCCACCCCAAAATTTAGGGCTGCACTGCTTACAAGGACCTCAACTTGGGTACACCTTAAATATCCCAGGAAATATAAAAATGGTTCAAAAAATTGTGGTACTTACGTACGATGGAATATCCCTCAGCCATGAAATCAATGTCATAAGACCAGTAGCAGCAAAATGGGTGGATTCAGGTACGATGATTCTAAGTGAAATAAGTCACACAGAAAAAGAAACTTATCATAAGATATCACTTATGAAGATCCTGTAAACATGGCTACACTTGAACTGAGTTAGGAAAGAGAACAGTGTCTCACATTTAGAAAACACTCTTATGCCTGCTTAAGGGGGAAGGAGAGGTGGGGTGATGCATAAAACCAGAGTTTGATATAAGCACAGGTACCGATCAAAAAACCAACTATGGAATAGACAAGACCTACACCTTCATCAGTGAAAGGGACTCAAAACCCCATATTTCCCGCAGAGGAATATATCTGACTAGTAAGAATCTTAAAACCTATGTATTGATATGTCTCCGTAAGGGAATCAAGTGTGTCTAGACTGGGATAAATATGGCAGCGAGAATCAGCTCAAACCCACTATAAAAAGGAATTTCAAAAATAAAACAAAAAAACTGGGAAATTCTTTACAATTCCTTCAGGGTCTCTGATGAAACCTGAAATGACCCTATCTACAATGAAAGCTGTATGTGGCATAAGGCTGGACACTTGGGACTGAGAGGATTGGTGAGATTGGGTGAGCAAATGCAGACCCTTTAAAGCAATAATGCATGGCACACATTCCATGGGTCCCAACTCTCCAGGTTGAAGGGAATATTACTACAGATATAACATGTACGGGAATCCTAGAGAATGGACACACTGTGAATACGAAAGGTTTCTAAAACTCAACGAATAGTCCCTCTCCTGGTGCTCCGGTTTGACTTTCCATCTGCTTTATTATCAACCTCCCAACTTGGAGAGACAGCCCCTTTAACCTCCTGGTTCGCACAGGTTGCCAATTTGGCAGAGGATGGAAGGGAAGAGGGAGAACCAATGAGAGAGTAGCTGTTAGGCATTTGGACGGGCACATATCACTGTAATTTCCCGGCAGGAAGAAGAATTAACCAAAGTCTCAGCCACCCACCGGGAATCAGTATAGATCCTGAACCAAAATTTTGGACTTGCGGTCAGCTCACCAAAAACGAGTTGAAAAATGGAGCTCAGGGGCACAGCAATTCACAAACCGGCCGAGTAATAAAGGACAACTATCGTCCTAAAATCTGTTGAGGGAAGGCAACGAGGCGGACTTGACAGCGAGGCAGAATAGCAGGAAACAGATTTCAAGAGGTACGTTGGAATCGCCTTTAAAGCACAGGAAGAGGGACACAACTTCGACAATGATGCACTTGGCCAAAAAGGGCGTATGCGTTTTCTCCTGAATATATTCAGGAGAAAACGCATACGCCCTTTTTGGCCAAGCAAGCAAGCGGGCAATGCAAATCTGCACTACAAAGAAGTATCACTTCCCACCGGTCAAAAGGGACATCCACAAAATGTGTAAAAACCAGAAAGGCAAGACAGGCCCTGGAAAACAGGGAGCCTTGTTATGCTGATGGGCGGGATGTAAATTGCCAACTGCCTCTCTGGAGGAGTGCATTGTGTTCCCTAAAACAAGTAAACAACAGAGCTACAGAGCCAAGGGCACTTCCAGTCTAGGGAATATACCTTGGGAAAACTGAAAATCAAAAAGACACAGCCACCCCAAAATTTAGGGCTGCACTGCTTACAAGGACCTCAACTTGGGTACACCTTAAATATCCCAGGAAATATAAAAATGGTTCAAAAAATTGTGGTACTTACGTACGATGGAATATCCCTCAGCCATGAAATCAATGTCATAAGACCAGTAGCAGCAAAATGGGTGGATTCAGGTACGATGATTCTAAGTGAAATAAGTCACACAGAAAAAGAAACTTATCATAAGATATCACTTATGAAGATCCTGTAAACATGGCTACACTTGAACTGAGTTAGGAAAGAGAACAGTGTCTCACATTTAGAAAACACTCTTATGCCTGCTTAAGGGGGGAAGGAGAGGTGGGGTGATGCATAAAACCAGAGTTTGATATAAGCACAGGTACCGTTCCAAAAACCAACTATGGAATAGACAAGACCTACACCTTCCTCAGTGAAAGGGACTCAAAACCCAATACTTCCCGCAGAGGAATATATCTGACTAGTAAGAATCTTAAAACCTATGTATTGATATGTCTCCGTAAGGGAATCAAGTGTGTCTAGACAGGGATAAATATGGCAGCGAGAATCAGCTCAAACCCACTATAAAAAGGAATTTCAAAAATAAAACAAAAAAACTGGGAAATTCTTTACAATTCCTTCAGGGTCTCTGATGAAACCTGAAATGACCCTATCTACAATGTAAGCTGTATGTGGCATAAGGCTGGACACTTGGGACTGAGAGGATTGGTGAGATTGGCTGAGCAAATGCAGACCCTTTAAAGCAATAATGCATGGCACACATTCCATGGGTCCCAACTCTCCAGGTTGAAGGGAATATTACTACAGATATAACATGTACGGGAATCCTAGAGAATGGACACACTGTGAATACGAAAGGTTTCTAAAACTCAACGAATAGTCCCTCTCCTGGTGCTCCGGTTTGACTTTCCATCTGCTTTATTATCAACCTCCCAACTTGGAGAGACAGCCCCTTTAACCTCCTGGTTCGCACAGGTTGCCAATTTGGCAGAGGATGAAAGGGAAGAGGGAGAACCAATGAGAGAGTAGCTGTTAGGCATTTGGACGGGCACATATCACTGTAATTTCCCAGCAGGAAGAAGAATTAACCAAAGTCTCAGCCACCCACCGGGAATCAGTATAGATCCTGAACCAAAATTTTGGACTTGCGGTCAGCTCACCAAAAACGAGTTGAAAAATGGAGCTCAGGGGCACAGCAATTCATAAACCGGCCGAGTAATAAAGGACAACTATCGTCCTAAAATCTGTTGAGGGAAGGCAACGAGGCGGACTTGACAGCGAGGCAGAATAGCAGGAAACAGATTTCAAGAGGTACGTTGGAATCGCCTTTAAAGCACAGGAAGAGGGACACAACTTCGACAATGATGCACTTGGCCAAAAAGGGCGTATGCGTTTTCTCCTGAATATATTCAGGAGAAAACGCATACGCCCTTTTTGGCCAAGCAAGCAAGCGGGCAATGCAAATCTGCACTACAAAGAAGTATCACTTCCCACCGGTCAAAAGGGACATCCACAAAATGTGTAAAAACCAGAAAGGCAAGACAGGCCCTGGAGAACAGGGAGCCTTGTTATGCTGATGGGCGGGATGTAAATTGCCAACTGCCTCTCTGGAGGAGTGCATTGTGTTCCCTAAAACAAGTAAACAACAGAGCTACAGAGCCAAGGGCACTTCCAGTCTAGGGAATATACCTTGGGAAAACTGAAAATCAAAAAGACCCAGCCACCCCAAAATTTAGGGGTGCACTGCTTACAAGGACCTCAACTTGGGTACACCTTAAATATCCCAGGAAATATAAAAATGGTTCAAAAAATTGTGGTACTTACGTACGATGCAATATCCCTCAGCCATGAAATCAATGTCATAAGACCAGTAGCAGCAAAATGGGTGGATTCAGGTACGATGATTCTAAGTGAAATAAGTCACACAGAAAAAGAAACTTATCATAAGATATCACTTATGAAGATCCTGTAAACATGGCTACACTTGAACTGAGTTAGGAAAGAGAACAGTGTCTCACATTTAGAAAACACTCTTATGCCTGCTTAAGGGGGAAGGAGAGGTGGGGTGATGCATAAAACCAGAGTTTGATATAAGCACAGGTACCGTTCCAAAAACCAACTATGGAATAGACAAGACCTACACCTTCCTCAGTGAAAGGGACTCAAAACCCCATATTTCCCGCAGAGGAATATATCTGACTAGTAAGAATCTTAAAACCTATGTATTGATATGTCTCCGTAAGGGAATCAAGTGTGTCTAGACTGGGATAAATATGGCAGCGAGAATCAGCTCAAACCCACTATAAAAAGGAATTTCAAAAATAAAACAAAAAAACTGGGAAATTCTTTACAATTCCTTCAGGGTCTCTGATGAAACCTGAAATGACCCTATCTACAATGACAGCTGGATGTGGCATAAGGCTGGACACTTGGGACTGAGAGGATTGGTGAGATTGGGTGAGCAAATGCAGACCCTTTAAAGCAATAATGCATGGCACACATTCCATGGGTCCCAACTCTCCAGGTTGAAGGGAATATTACTACAGATATAACATGTACGTGAATCCTAGAGAACGGACACACTGTGAATACGAAAGGTTTCTAAAACTCAACGAATAGTCCCTCTCCTGGTGCTCCGGTTTGACTTTCCATCTGCTTTATTATCAACCTCCCAACTTGGAGAGACAGCCCCTTTAACCTCCTGGTTCACACAGGTTGCCAATTTGGCAGAGGATGAAAGGGAAGAGGGAGAACCAATGAGAGAGTAGCTGTTAGGCATTTGGACGGGCACATATCACTGTAATTTCCCGGCAGGAAGAAGAATTAACCAAAGTCTCAGCCACCCACCGGGAATCAGTATAGATCCTGAACCAAAATTTTGGACTTGCGGTCAGCTCACCAAAAACGAGTTGAAAAATGGAGCTCAGGGGCACAGCAATTCACAAACCGGCCGAGTAATAAAGGACAACTATCGTCCTAAAATCTGTTGAGGGAAGGCAACGAGGCGGACTTGACAGCGAGGCAGAATAGCAGGAAACAGATTTCAAGAGGTACGTTGGAATCGCCTTTAAAGCACAGGAAGAGGGACACAACTTCGACAATGATGCACTTGGCCAAAAAGGGCGTATGCGTTTTCTCCTGAATATATTCAGGAGAAAACGCATACGCCCTTTTTGGCCAAGCAAGCAAGCGGGCAATGCAAATCTGCACTACAAAGAAGTATCACTTCCCACCGGTCAAAAGGGACATCCACAAAATGTGTAAAAACCAGAAAGGCAAGACAGGCCCTGGAAAACAGGGAGCCTTGTTATGCTGATGGGCGGGATGTAAATTGCCAACTGCCTCTCTGGAGGAGTGCATTGTGTTCCCTAAAACAAGTAAACAACAGAGCTACAGAGCCAAGGGCACTTCCAGTCTAGGGAATATACCTTGGGAAAACTGAAAATCAAAAAGACACAGCCACCCCAAAATTTAGGGCTGCACTGCTTACAAGGACCTCAACTTGGGTACACCTTAAATATCCCAGGAAATATAAAAATGGTTCAAAAAATTGTGGTACTTACGTACGATGGAATATCCCTCAGCCATGAAATCAATGTCATAAGACCAGTAGCAGCAAAATGGGTGGATTCAGGTACGATGATTCTAAGTGAAATAAGTCACACAGAAAAAGAAACTTATCATAAGATATCACTTATGAAGATCCTGTAAACATGGCTACACTTGAACTGAGTTAGGAAAGAGAACAGTGTCTCACATTTAGAAAACACTCTTATGCCTGCTTAAGGGGGGAAGGAGAGGTGGGGTGATGCATAAAACCAGAGTTTGATATAAGCACAGGTACCGTTCCAAAAACCAACTATGGAATAGACAAGACCTACACCTTCCTCAGTGAAAGGGACTCAAAACCCAATACTTCCCGCAGAGGAATATATCTGACTAGTAAGAATCTTAAAACCTATGTATTGATATGTCTCCGTAAGGGAATCAAGTGTGTCTAGACAGGGATAAATATGGCAGCGAGAATCAGCTCAAACCCACTATAAAAAGGAATTTCAAAAATAAAACAAAAAAACTGGGAAATTCTTTACAATTCCTTCAGGGTCTCTGATGAAACCTGAAATGACCCTATCTACAATGTAAGCTGTATGTGGCATAAGGCTGGACACTTGGGACTGAGAGGATTGGTGAGATTGGCTGAGCAAATGCAGACCCTTTAAAGCAATAATGCATGGCACACATTCCATGGGTCCCAACTCTCCAGGTTGAAGGGAATATTACTACAGATATAACATGTACGGGAATCCTAGAGAATGGACACACTGTGAATACGAAAGGTTTCTAAAACTCAACGAATAGTCCCTCTCCTGGTGCTCCGGTTTGACTTTCCATCTGCTTTATTATCAACCTCCCAACTTGGAGAGACAGCCCCTTTAACCTCCTGGTTCGCACAGGTTGCCAATTTGGCAGAGGATGAAAGGGAAGAGGGAGAACCAATGAGAGAGTAGCTGTTAGGCATTTGGACGGGCACATATCACTGTAATTTCCCAGCAGGAAGAAGAATTAACCAAAGTCTCAGCCACCCACCGGGAATCAGTATAGATCCTGAACCAAAATTTTGGACTTGCGGTCAGCTCACCAAAAACGAGTTGAAAAATGGAGCTCAGGGGCACAGCAATTCATAAACCGGCCGAGTAATAAAGGACAACTATCGTCCTAAAATCTGTTGAGGGAAGGCAACGAGGCGGACTTGACAGCGAGGCAGAATAGCAGGAAACAGATTTCAAGAGGTACGTTGGAATCGCCTTTAAAGCACAGGAAGAGGGACACAACTTCGACAATGATGCACTTGGCCAAAAAGGGCGTATGCGTTTTCTCCTGAATATATTCAGGAGAAAACGCATACGCCCTTTTTGGCCAAGCAAGCAAGCGGGCAATGCAAATCTGCACTACAAAGAAGTATCACTTCCCACCGGTCAAAAGGGACATCCACAAAATGTGTAAAAACCAGAAAGGCAAGACAGGCCCTGGAGAACAGGGAGCCTTGTTATGCTGATGGGCGGGATGTAAATTGCCAACTGCCTCTCTGGAGGAGTGCATTGTGTTCCCTAAAACAAGTAAACAACAGAGCTACAGAGCCAAGGGCACTTTCAGTCTAGGGAATATACCTTGGGAAAACTGAAAATCAAAAAGACCCAGCCACCCCAAAATTTAGGGGTGCACTGCTTACAAGGACCTCAACTTGGGTACACCTTAAATATCCCAGGAAATATAAAAATGGTTCAAAAAATTGTGGTACTTACGTACGATGCAATATCCCTCAGCCATGAAATCAATGTCATAAGACCAGTAGCAGCAAAATGGGTGGATTCAGGTACGATGATTCTAAGTGAAATAAGTCACACAGAAAAAGAAACTTATCATAAGATATCACTTATGAAGATCCTGTAAACATGGCTACACTTGAACTGAGTTAGGAAAGAGAACAGTGTCTCACATTTAGAAAACACTCTTATGCCTGCTTAAGGGGGAAGGAGAGGTGGGGTGATGCATAAAACCAGAGTTTGATATAAGCACAGGTACCGTTCCAAAAACCAACTATGGAATAGACAAGACCTACACCTTCCTCAGTGAAAGGGACTCAAAACCCCATATTTCCCGCAGAGGAATATATCTGACTAGTAAGAATCTTAAAACCTATGTATTGATATGTCTCCGTAAGGGAATCAAGTGTGTCTAGACTGGGATAAATATGGCAGCGAGAATCAGCTCAAACCCACTATAAAAAGGAATTTCAAAAATAAAACAAAAAAACTGGGAAATTCTTTACAATTCCTTCAGGGTCTCTGATGAAACCTGAAATGACCCTATCTACAATGACAGCTGGATGTGGCATAAGGCTGGACACTTGGGACTGAGAGGATTGGTGAGATTGGGTGAGCAAATGCAGACCCTTTAAAGCAATAATGCATGGCACACATTCCATGGGTCCCAACTCTCCAGGTTGAAGGGAATATTACTACAGATATAACATGTACGTGAATCCTAGAGAACGGACACACTGTGAATACGAAAGGTTTCTAAAACTCAACGAATAGTCCCTCTCCTGGTGCTCCGGTTTGACTTTCCATCTGCTTTATTATCAACCTCCCAACTTGGAGAGACAGCCCCTTTAACCTCCTGGTTCACACAGGTTGCCAATTTGGCAGAGGATGAAAGGGAAGAGGGAGAACCAATGAGAGAGTAGCTGTTAGGCATTTGGACGGGCACATATCACTGTAATTTCCCGGCAGGAAGAAGAATTAACCAAAGTCTCAGCCACCCACCGGGAATCAGTATAGATCCTGAACCAAAATTTTGGACTTGCGGTCAGCTCACCAAAAACGAGTTGAAAAATGGAGCTCAGGGGCACAGCAATTCACAAACTGGCCGAGTAATAAAGGACAACTATCATCCAAAAATCTGTTGAGGGAAGGCAACGAGGCGGACTTGAAAGTGAGGCAGAATAGCAGGAAACAGATTTCAAGAGGTACGTTGGAATCGCCTTTAAAGCACAGGAAGAGGGGCACAACTTCGACAATGATGCACTTGGCCAAAAAGGGCGTATGCGTTTTCTCCTGAATATATTCAGGAGAAAACGCATACGCCCTTTTTGGCCAAGCAAGCAAGCGGGCAATGCAAATCTGCACTACAAAGAAGTATCACTTCCCACCGGTCAAAAGGGACATCCACAAAATGTGTAAAAACCAGAAAGGCAAGACAGGCCCTGGAGAACAGGGAGCCTTGTTATGCTGATGGGCGGGATGTAAATTGCCAACTGCCTCTCTGGAGGAGTGCATTGTGTTCCCTAAAACAAGTAAACAACAGAGCTACAGAGCCAAGGGCACTTCCAGTCTAGGGAATATACCTTGGGAAAACTGAAAATCAAAAAGACACAGCCACCCCAAAATTTAGGGCTGCACTGCTTACAAGGACCTCAACTTGGGTACACCTTAAATATCCCAGGAAATATAAAAATGGTTCAAAAAATTGTGGTACTTACGTACGATGGAATATCCCTCAGCCATGAAATCAATGTCATAAGACCAGTAGCAGCAAAATGGGTGGATTCAGGTACGATGATTCTAAGTGAAATAAGTCACACAGAAAAAGAAACTTATCATAAGATATCACTTATGAAGATCCTGTAAACATGGCTACACTTGAACTGAGTTAGGAAAGAGAACAGTGTCTCACATTTAGAAAACACTCTTATGCCTGCTTAAGGGGGGAAGGAGAGGTGGGGTGATGCATAAAACCAGAGTTTGATATAAGCACCGGTACCGTTCCAAACACCAACTATGGAATAGACAAGACCTACACCTTCCTCAGTGAAAGGGACTCAAAACCCCATATTTCCCGCAGAGGAATATATCTGACTAGTAAGAATCTTAAAACCTATGTATTGATATGTCTCCGTAAGGGAATCAAGGGTGTCTAGACTGGGATAAACATGGCAGCGAGAATCAGATCAAACCCACTATAAAAAGGAATTTCAAAAACAAAACAAAAAAACTGGGAAATTCTTTACAATTCCTTCAGGGTCTCTGATGAATCCTGGAATGACCCTATCTACAACGACAGCTGGATGTGGCATAAGGCTGGACACTTGGGACTGAGAGGATTGGTGAGATTGGGTGAGCAAATGCAGACCCTTTAAAGCAATAATGCATGGCACCCATTCCATGGGTCCCAACTCTCCAGGTTGAAGGGAATATTACTACAGTTATAACATGTACTGGAAACCTAGAGAACGGACACATTGTGTATACGAAATGTTGCTAAAACTCAACGAATAGACCCTCTCCTGGTGCTCCGGTTTGACTTTCCATCTGCTTTACTATCAACCTCCCAACTTGGAGAGACAGCCCCTTTAACCTCCTGGTTCGCACAGGTTGCCAATTTGGCAGAGGATGAAAGGGAAGAGGGAGAACCAATGAGAGAGTAGCTGTTAGGCATTTGGACGGGCACATATCACTGTAATTTCCCGGCAGGAAGAAGAATTAACCAAAGTCGAAGAAGAATTAACCAAAGTCTCAGCCACCCACCGGGAACCAGTATAGGTCCTGAACCAAAATTTTGGACTTGCGGTCAGCTCACCAAAAACGAGTTGAAAAATGGTGCTCAGGGGCACAGCAATTCACAAACTGGCCGAGTAATAAAGGACAACTATCGTCCAAAAATCTGTTGAGGGAAGGCAACGAGGCGGACTTAAAAACGAGGCAGAATACCAGGAAACAGATTTCAAGAGGTACGTTGGAATCGCCTTTAAAGCACAGGAAGAGGGGCACAACTTCGACAATGATGCACTTTGCCAAAACGGGCGTTTGCGTTTTCTCCTGAATATATTCAGGAGAAAACGCATACGACCTTTTTGGCCAAGCAAGCAAGCGGGCAATGCAAATCTGCACTACAAAGAAGTATCACTTCCCACCGGTCAAAAGGGACATCCACAAAATGTGTAAAAACCAGAAAAGCAAGACAGGCCCTGGAGAACAGGGAGCCTTGTAATGCTGATGGGCGGGATGTAAATTGCCAACTGCCTCTCTGGAGGAGTGCATTGTGTTCCATAAAACAAGTAAACAACCGAGCTACAGAGCCAAGGGCACTTCCAGTCTAGGGAATATACCTTGGGAAAACTGAAAATCAATAAGACAGAGCCACGCCAAAATTTAGGGCTGCACTGCTTACAAGGACCTCAACTTGGGTACACCTTAAATATCCCAGGAAATATAAAAATGGTTCAAAAAATTGTGGTATTTACGTATGATGGAATATCCCTCAGCCATGAAATCAATGTCATAAGACCAGTAGCAGCAAAATGGGTGGATTCAGGTACGATGATTCTAAGTGAAATAAGTCACACAGAAAAAGAAACTTATCATAAGATATCACTTATGAAGATTCTGTAAACATGGCTACACTTGAACTGAGTTAGGAAAGAGAACAGTGTCTAACATTTAGAAAACACTCTTATGCCTGCTTAAGGGGGAAGGAGTGGTCGGGTGATGCATAAAACCAGAGTTTGATATAAGCACAGGTACCGTTCCAAAAACCAACTATGGAATAGACAAGACATACACCTTCCTCAGTGAAAGGGACTCAAAACCCCATGTTTCCCACAGAGGAATATATCTGACTAGTAAAAATCATAAAACCTATGTATTGATATGTCTCCGTAAGGGAATCAAGTGTGTGTAGACTGGCATAAACATGGCAGCGAGAATCAGCTCAAACCCACTATAAAAAGGAATTTCAAAAACAAAACAAAAATACTGGGAAATTCTTTACAATTCCTTCAGGGTCTCTGATGAAACCTGGAATGACCCTATCTAAAATGGCAGCTGGATGTGGCATAAGGAGGGACACTTGGGAATGAGACGATTGGTGAGATTGAGTGAGCAAATGCAGACCCTTTAAAGAACAAATGCCTGGCACCCATTCCATGGGTCCAAACTCTCCAGGTTGAAGGGAATATTACTACAGCTATAACATGTACGGGAAACCTAGAGAACAGACACACTGTGAATACGAAAGGTTTCTAAAACTCAACGAATAATCCTTCTCCTGGTGCTCCGGTTTGACTTTCCATCTGCTTTAGTATCAACCTCCCAACTTGGAGAGACAGCCCCTTTAACCTCCTGGTTCGCACAGGTTGCCAATTTGGCAGAGGATGAAAGGGAGGAGGGAGAACCAAAGAGAGATTAGCTGTTAGGCATTTGGACGGGAACATATCACTGTAATTTCCCCGCAGGAAGAAGAATTAACCAAAGTCTCAGCCCCCCACCGTGAACCAATATAGTTCCTGAACCAAAATTTTGGACTTGCGGTCAGCTCACCAAAAACGAGTTGAAAAATGGAGCTCAGGGGCACAGCAATTCACAAACTGGCCGAGTAATAAAGGACAACTATCGTCCAAAAATCTGTTGAGGGAAGGCAACGAGGCGGACTTGAAAGCGAGGCAGAATAGCAGGAAACAGATTTCAAGAGGTTCGTTGTAATCGCCTTTAAAGCACAGGAAGAGGGGCACAACTTCGACAATGATGCACTTGGCCAAAAAGTGCGTAAGCGTTTTCTCTTGAATATATTCAGGAGAAAACTCATACGCCCTTTTTGGCCAAGCAAGCAAGTGGACAATGCAAATCTGCACTACAAAGAAGTATCACTTCCCACCGGTCAAAAGGGACATCCACAAAATATGTAAAAACCAGAAAGGCAAGACAGGCCCTGGAGAACAGGGAGCCTTGTTATGCTGATGGGCGGGATGTAAATGGCCAACTGCCACTCTGGATGAGTGCATTGTGTTCCCTAAAACAAGTAAACAACCGAGCTACAGAGCCAAGGGCACTTCCAGTCTAGGGAATATACCTTGGGAAAACTGAAAATCAATAAGACAGAGCCACCCCAAAATTTAGGGCTGCACTGCTTACAAGGACCTCAACTTGGGTACACCTTAAATATCCCAGGAAATATAAAAATGGTTCAAAAAATTGTGGTACTTACGTACGATGGAATATCCCTCAGCCATGAAATCAATGTCATAAGACCAGTAGCAGCAAAATGGGTGGATTCAGGTACGATGATTCTAAGTGAAATCAGTCACAGAGAAAAAGAAACTTATCATAATATATCATTTATGAAGATCCTGTAAACATGGCTACACTTGAACTGAGATAGGAAAGAGAACAGTGTCTCACATTTAGAAAACACTCTTATGCCTGCTTAAGGGGGAAGGAGAGGTGGGGTGATGCATAAAACCAGAGTTTGATATAAGCACAGGTACCGTTCCAAAAACCAACTATGGAATAGACAAGACCTACACCTTCCTAAGTAAAAGGGATTCAAAGCCCCATATTTCCTGCAGAGGAATATATCTGATTACTAACAATCTTAAAACCTATGGATTGATATGTCTCTGTAAGGGAATCAAGTGTGTCTAGACTGGCATAAACATGGCAGCGAGAATCAGCTCAAACCCACTATAAAAAGGAATTTCAAAAACAAAAGAAAAAAACTGGGAAATTCTTTACAATTCCTTCAGGGTCTCTGATGAAACCTGGAATGACCCTATCTACAATGACAGCTGGATGTGACATAAGGCTGGATACTTGGGACTGAGAGGATTGGTGAGATTGGGTGAGCAAATGCAGACCCTTTAAAGCAATAATGCATGGCACCCATTCCATGGGTCCCAACTCTCCAGGTTGAAGGGAATATTACTACCGCTATAACATGTACGGGAAACCTATGGAACGGACACACTGTGAATACGAAAGGTTTTTAAAACTCAATGAATAGACCCTCTCCTGGTGCTCCGGTTTGACTTTCCATCTGCTTTACTATCAACCTCCCAACTTGGAGAGACAGCCCCTTTAACCTCCTGGTTCGCACAGGTTGCCAATTTGGCAGAGGATGAAACGGAAGAGGGAGAACCAATGAGAGAGTAGCTGTTAGGCATTTGGACGGGCACATATCACTGTAATTTCCCGGCAGGAAGAGGAATTAACCAAAGTGTCAGCCACCCAACGGGAACCAGTATAGGTACTGAACCAAAATTTTGGACTTGCGGTCAGCTCACCAAAAACGAGTTGAAAAATGGAGCTCAGGGGCACAGCATTTCACAAACTGGCCGAGTAATAATGGACAACTATCGTCCAAAAATCTGTTGAGGGAAGGCAACGAGGCGGTCTTCAAAGCGAGGCAGAATAGCAGGAAACAGATCTCAAGAGGTACGTTGGAATCGCCTTTAAAGCACAGGAAGAGGGGCACAACTTCGACAATGATGCACTTGGCCAAAAAGGGCGCCCTTTTTGGCCAAGCAAGCAAGCGGGTAATGCAAAACTGCACTACAAAGACGTATCACTTCCCACCGGTCAAAAGGCATATCCACAAAATGTACAAAAACCAGAAAGGCAAGACAGGCCCTGGAGAACAGGGAGCCTTGTTATGCTGATGGGCGGGATGTAAATTGCCAACTGCCTCTCTGGAGGAGTGCATTGTGTTCCCTAAAACAAGTAAACAACCGAGCTACAGAGCCAAGGGAACTTCCAGTCTAGGGAATATACCTTGAGAAAACTGAAAATCAATAAGACAGGGCCACACCAAAATTTAGGGCTGCACTGCTTACAAGGACCTCAACTTGGGTACACCTTAAATATCTCAGGAAATATAAAAATGGTTCAAAAAATTGTGGTACTTACGTACGATGGAATATCCCTCAGCCATGAAATCAATGTCATAAGACCAGTAGCAGCAAAATGGGTGAATTCAGGTACGATGATTCTAAGTGAAATAAGTCGCACAGAAAAAGAAACTTATCATAAGATATCACTTATGAAGATCCTGTAAACATGGCTACACTTGAACTGAGTTAGGAAAGAGAACAATGTCTCACATTTAGAAAACACTCTTATGCCTGCTTAAGGGGGAAGGAGAGGTGGGGTGATGCATAAAACCAGAGTTTGATATAAGCACAGGTACCGTTCCAAAAACCAACAATGGAATAGACAAGACCTACACCTTCCTCAGTGAAAGGGACTCAAAACCCCATATTTCCCGCAGAGGAATATATCTGACTAGTAAGAATCTTAAAACCTATGTATTGATATGTCTCCGTAAGGGAATCAAGTGTGTCTAGAGTGGCATAAACATGGCAGCGAGAATCAGCTCAAACCCACTATAAAAAGGAATTTCAAAAACAAAACAAAAAAACTGGGAAATTCTTTACAATTCCTTCAGGGTCTCTGATGAAACCTGGAATGACCCTATCTACAATTACAGCTTGATGTGGCATAAGGAGGGACACTTGGGACTGAGAGGATTGGTGAGATTGAGTGAGCAAATGCAGACCCTTTAAAGCACAAATGCCTGGCACCCATTCCATGGGTCACAACTCTCCAGGTTGAAGGGAATATTACTACAGCTATAACATATACGGGAAACCTAGAGAATGGACACACTGTGAATACAAAAGGTTTCTAAAACTCAACGAATAGTCCCTCTCCTTGTGCTCAGGTTTGACTTTCCATCTGCTTTACTATCAACCTCCCAGCTTGGAGAGACAGCCCCTTTAACCTCCTATTTCGCACAGGTTGCCAATTTGGCAGAGGATGAAACGGAAGAGGGAGAACCAATGAGAGAGTAGCTGTTAGGCATTTGGACGGGCATATATCACTGTAATTTCCCGGCAGGAAGAAGAATTAACCAAAGTCTCAGCCACCTACCGGGAACCAGTATAGGTCGTGAACCAAAATTTTGGACTTGCGGTCAGCTCACCAATAACGAGTTGAAAAATGGAGCTCAGGGGCACAGCAATTCACAAACTGTCCGAGTAATAAAGGACAACTATCGTCCAAAAATCTGTTGAGGGAAGGCAACGAGGCGGACTTGAAAGCGAGGCAGAATAGCAGGAAACAGATTTCAAGAGGTACGTTGGATTCGCATTTAAAGCACAGGAAGAGGGGCACAACTTCGACAATGATGCACTTGGCCAAAAAGGGCGTATGCGTTTTCTCCTGAATATATTCAGGAGAAAACGCATACGCCCTTTTTGGCCAAGCAAGCAAGCGGGCAATGCAAATCTGCACTACAAAGAAGTATCACTTCCCACCGGTCTAAAGGGACATCCACAAACTGTGTAAAAACCAGAAAGGCAAGACAGGCCCTGGAGAACAGGGAGCCTTGTTATGCTGATGGGCGGGATGTAAATTGCCAACTGCCTCTCTGGAGGAGTGCATTGTGTTCCCTAAAACAAGTAAACAACAGAGCTACAGAGCCAAGGGCACTTCCAGTCTAGGGAATATACCTTGAGAAAATTGAAAATCAATAAGACAGTGCCACCTCAAAATTTAGGGCTGCACTGCTTACAAGGACCTCAACTTGGGTACACCTTAAATATCCCAGGAAATATAAAAATGGTTCAAAAAATTGTGGTACTTACGTACGATGGAATATCCCTCAGCCATGAAATCAATGTCATAAGACCAGTAGCAGCAAAATGGGTGGATTCAGGTACGATGATTCTAAGTGAAATAAGTCACACAGAAAAAGAAACTTATCATAAGATATCACTTATGAAGATCCTGTAAACATGGCTACACTTGAACTGAGTTAGGAAAGAGAACAGTGTCTCACATTTAGAAAACACTCTTATGCCTGCTTAAGGGGGAAGGAGAGGTGGGGTGATGCATAAAACCAGAGTTTGATATAAGCACAGGTACCGTTCCAAAAACCAACTATGGAATAGACAAGACCTACACCTTCCTCAGTGAAAGGGACTCAAAACCCCATATTTCCCGCAGAAGAATATATCTGACTAGTAAGAATCTTAAATCCTATGTACTGATATGTCTCCATAAGGGAATCAAGTGTGTGTAGACTGGCATAAACAGGGGAACGAGAATCAGCACAAACACACTATAAAAAGTAATTTCAAAAACAACACAACTAAACTGGGAAATTCTTTACAATTCCTTCAGGGTCTCTGATGAAACCTGGAATGACCCTATCTACAACGACAGCTGGATGTGACATAAGGCTGGACACTTGGGACTGAGAGGATTGGTGAGATTGGGTGAGCAAATGCAGACCCTTTAAAGCACAAAAGCCTGGCACCCATTCCATGGGTCTCAACTCTACAGGTTGAAAGGAATATTACAACAGCTATAACATGTACGGGAAACCTAGAGAACGGACACACTGTGAATACGAAAGGTTTCTAAATCTCAACGAATAGTCCCTTTCCTGGTGCTCCGGTTTGACTTTCCATCTGCTTTACTATCAACCTCCCAACTTGGAGAGACAGCCCCTTTAACCTCCTGGTTCGCACAGGTTTCCAATTTGGCAGAGGATGAAAGGGAAGAGGGAGAACCAATGAGAGAGTAGCTGTTAGGTATTTGTACGGGCACATATCACGCTAATTTCCCAGCAGGAAGAAGAATTAACCAAAGTCTCAGCCACTCACCGGGAACCAGTATAGGTCCTGAACCAAAATTTTGGACTTGCGGTCAGCTCACCAAAAACGAGTTGAAAAATGGAGCTGAGGGGCACAGCAATTCACAAACTGGCCTAGTAATAAAGGACAACTATCGTCCAAAAATCTGTTGAGGGAAGGCAACGAGGCGTACTTGAAAGCGAGGCAGAATAGCAGGAAACAGATTTCAAGGGGTACGTTGGAATCGCCTTTAAGGCACAGGAAGAGGGGCACAACTTCGACAATGATGCACTTGGCCAAAAAGGGCGTATGCGTTTTCTCCTGAATATATTCAGGAGAAAACACATACGCCCTTTTTGGCCAAGCAAGCAAGCGGGCAATGCCCATCTGCACTACAAAGAAGTATCACTTCCCACCGGTCAAAAGGGACATCCACAAAATGTGTAAAAACCAGAAACGCAAGACAGGTCCTGGAGAACAGGGAGCCTTCTTATGCTGATGGGCGGGATGTAAATTGCCAACTGCCTCTCTGGAGGAGTGTATTGTGTTCCCACAAACAAGTAAACAACAGAGCTACAGAGCCAAGGGCACTTCCAGTCTAGGGAATATACCTTGGGAAAACTGAAAATCAATAAGACAGAGCCACCCCAAAATTTAGGGCTGCACTGCTTACAAGGACCTCAACTTGGGTACAACTTAAATATCCCAGGAAATATAAAAATGGTTCAAAAAATTGTGGTACTTACGTATGATGGAATATCCCTCAGCCATGAAATCAATGTCATAAGACCAGTAGCAGCAAAATGGGTGGATTCAGGTACGATGATTCTAAGTGAAATAAGTCACACAGAAAAAGAAACTTATCATAAGATATCACTTATGAAGATCCTGTAAACATGGCTACACTTGAACTGAGTTAGGAAAGAGAACAGTGTCTCACATTTAGAAAACACTCTTATGCCTGCTTAAGGGGGAAGGAGAGGTGGGGTGATGCATAAAACCAGAGTTTGATATAAACACAGGTACTGTTCCAAAAACCAACTATGGAATAGACAAGACCTACACCTTCCTCAGTGAAAGGGACCCGAGGCATCTGTGAGTAACCGTGAGCTGAGCCCCAGGCCAGCTGCTGTTGAACTTTTCCCACCCTTCCCAGGTAAATCACCTGAATATGTACAAGGGCTTGAAAGCCTAGAGGAAGGGGCGTGGAGCCACACCAGCGACAGCGCGCAGGCCAACTTGGTGCCTGCAGGCCAGCCAGGATGGTCCTGGCCCTGGGCGCTCTTCTGGAAGCTTTCCATTGCCCTGCCTGAGATACCCCTCCTGTCCCGGCCCCCACTGCTTTTTTCCTTCCTCACCTCTGTCCGGAGAGAAATTCCAGCGGAAGGTATGGGTGCCCCATCCTCTCCTTTACAGGTGGCAGCCTGGCCACTCCTGCAGAAAGTCCCGCAGAGACCCACTCACACTGCGCCACCCACAAAGCCGTGGCCCCTCACTCCCTCCCACCAGCACAGCCCCGAGACTGCTGACGGGGCAGAGAATATGGAGTCAGGCACAGCTTCAGGGGCTATTGCTGCCTGCCGCGCTGTTTATATTGACCTCAACCCAGGCACACCTGGGGAGGGCCGGCCGGCAGGGTCAGGCTACCCAGGTCAGCTAATCCTCAGCCCTCAGGGAATCACATTGTTGAAAATGGACCTCGCTAAGGCAGAATAGAAGCCAAGGAATACAAGGACACAATGCCATTTGCAGCAACGTAGGTGTGTCTAGAGGTAATCACGTGACTTGTAGTAAGTCCGAAAGTGAAAGACACATATCATATCTCTTATAGGTGTGACCGAAAAATGGATACCAGGGCAGATATTTCCACGGAGAAGGGCAATCACAGATTCATTCAACAAACTTATGGTTCACCAATGGAAAGGTGTGAGGATTGGTTTCATTATGATATTGGGGTTAACAGACATATAAAAACACAGGTGACATATATAATCACCAAAGACCTACAGAATACCAAGAGAAGACTACTCAACATTCTGTCATAAGGTACATGGGAAAAGGATCCCAGGAAGAACAGACATATGTATATGTGTAAAAGAACCACTTCTTCCAGACCTACAACAAGCCAAACATTGTAATCATATTTGCTGTAATAAAAAATAAAAAAATTAAATTAAAAACACGAACAAGAAGTAGTGAGACAAACTTGAGGCGCTTTCTCCTGGCACATTCCATTCTAAATTCCAATCTAGAACAGGATTTCCATTGAGGCTCTGTTGCCCCAGTAACCTGAATTGTTAAGGGGGAACTGCTGCCACCTTGTGGCCGTTTCACACAACAGCAGCTTTAATCCCAGCGCTAATGGTCATTTGATATTCAAAATCATTGCAGGCCTGCAAATGACACCTGCCCTGAAAACAAATCCTGGTTTCATATATCGACCAAAAAATTCAAAGGACGTACATATTTCAAAACGACAGTTTCAAAAGGCATATTTTACACACATTAGTGTTCTGCTTCTTTTTCTTTCTTTCTTTTTTTGTTAAAAAAACGGGAATGGCAAAAATCATCCCTCAGAATGGGCGAAAATATTTGAAGACGAATCAATGGACAAAGGTTTAATCTCCAATATATATAAAGAGCTCCTGCAGCTTAATATTAAAACAACAAACAACCCAATACAAAAATGGGCAGAAGATCTAAAGAGACGTTTCTTCAAAGAAGACACAGAGATGGCCAAGACCCACATGAAAGGCTGCTCAACATCACTAATTATTAGAGAAATGCAAATCAAAACTACAATGAGGTATCACCTCACACCTGTTAGAATCGGCATCATCAGAAAATCTACAAACAACGAATTCTGGGGAGGGTGTGGACAAAAGGATCCCTCTTCCACTAGTGGTGGAAATGTAAATTGATACAGTCACGATGGAGAACAGTATGGAGTTTCCTTAAAATACTAGAAATAGAATTACCATATGATCCAGCAATCCCACTTCTGGGCATATACCCAGAGTAAACCATAAATCAAAAAGGCACATTCACCACAATGCTCATTTCAACACTATTTACGATAGCCAGGTAATGGAAGCAACCTAAATACCCACAGACAGACGAATGGATAAAGATGTGGTACATATATAAAATGGAATATTACTCAGCCATAAGAAGGAATGAAACTGGGTCATTTGTAGAGACGTCGATGGATGTAGAGACTGTCATACAGAATGAAGTAAGTCAGAAAGAGAAAAACAAATATTGTATATTAATGTATATACGTGGAACCTAGAAAAATGGAACAGATGAACTGGTTTGCAGGGAAGAAATAGAGACACAGAGGTAGAGAACACACGTATGGACACCAAGTGTGGGAAGCCATGTGGAGGTGGTGTTGGGATGAGTTGGGAGACTGGGATTGACCTGTATACATGTATATGCATAAAACACATAACTAATAATAACCTGCTGTATAAAAAATAAATTAAATTTCAAAATTTTTAAAATTAAAATTTAAAAATAAAACAGAAAAATGTTCTTCCCTTCACACAGATGTATTTATATGTATGAATTATTTCCATGCTTATATCTATAAATACATAAATGAGGAATAAAATCGAACTTGAACTAAAAAAGAAAAAAAAAACCTGAACCCACGAGTTAGACAGAGGAAAACCCTATCAGGGTGCTTGCTCCAGCAGTAAACAATTCTGAAATTGGTCAGAGGTGGGGAATCATCTCCCATAGAGCCAGCAGCCCACTCCTACACAAGGAGCGTCCTCATTGCAAAGCGGGGGGCCATGCCGAGGCATCTGTGAGTAACCGTGAGCTGAGCCCCAGGCCAGCTGCTGTTGAACTTTTCCCACCCTTCCCAGGTAAAACACCTGAATATGTACAAGGGCTTGAAAGCCTAGAGGAAGGGCCGTGGAGCCACACCAGCGACAGCACGCAGGCCAACTTGCTGCCTGCAGGCCAGTCAGGATGGTCCTGGCCCTGGGCGGTCTTCTGGAAGCTTTCCATTGCCCTGCCTGAGATACCCCTCCTGTCCCGGCCCCCACTGCTTTTTTCCTTCCTCACCTCTGTCCGGAGAGAAATTCCAGCGGAAGGTATGGGTGACACATCCTCTTCTTTACAGGTGGAAGCCTGGCAACTCCTGCAGAAAGTCCAGCAGAGACCCACTCACACCGGGCCACCCACAAAGCCGTGGCCCCTCACTCCCTTCCACCTGCACAGCCCCGAGACTGCTGACGGGGCAGAGAATATGGAGTCAGGAACAGCTTCAGGGTCTATTGCTGCCTGCAGCGCTGTTTATATTGACCTCAACCCAGGCACACCTGGGGAGGGCCGGCCGGCAGGGTCAGGCTACCCAAGTCAGCTAATCCTCAGCCCTCAGGGAATCACATTGTTGAAAATGGACCTCGCTAAGGCAGAATAGAAGCCAAGAAATAAAAGGACACAATGCTATTTGCAGCACCGTAGGTGTGTCTAGTGGTAATCACGTGACTTGTAGTAAGTCCGAAAGTGAAAGACACATGTCATATCATATCTCTTATAGGTGTGACCGAAAAATGGATACCAGGGCAGATATTTCCACGGAGAAGGGCAATCACAGATTCATTCAACAAACTTATGGTTCACCAATGGAAAGGTGTGAGGATTGATTTCTTTATGATATTGGGGTTAACAGACATATAAAAACACAGGTGACATATATAATCACCAAAGACCTACAGAATACCAAGAGAAGACTACTCAACATTCTGTCATAAGGTACATGGGAAAAGGATCCCAGGAAGAAGAGACTTATGTATATGTTTAAAAGAACCACATCTTCCACACCTACAACAAGCCAAACATTGTAATCATATTTGCTGTAATAAAAAATAAAAAATTACATTAAAAACTCGAACAAGAAGCAGTGAGACAAACTTGAGGGGCTTTCTCCTGGCACATTCCATTCTAAATTCCAATCTAGAACATGACTTCCATTGTGGCTCTGTTGCCCCAGTAAGCAGATTTGGTAAGGGAGAAATGTTGCCACCTTGTGGCCGTTTCACAAAACAGCAGCTTTAATCCCAGCGCTAATGGTCAGTTGATATTCAAAATCATTGCAGGCCTGTAAATGACACCTGCCCTGAAAACAAATACCGGGTTCATATATCGACCAAAAAATTCAAAGTATGTCCATATTTCAAAACGACAGTTTCAAAAGGCATATTTTACACACATTAGTGTTCCGCTTGTTTTTCTTTCTTTCTTTTTTTTGTTAAAAAAACGGGAATGGCAAAAAGCATCCCTCAGAATGGGCGAAAATATTTGCAAACGAATCAATGGACAAAGGTTTAATCTCCAATATATATAAAGAGCTCATGCAGCTTAATATTAAAACAACAAACAACCCAATACAAAAATGGGCAGAAGATCTAAAGAGACGTTTCTTCAAAGAAGACTCAGAGATGGCCAAGACGCACATGAAAGGCTGCTCAACATCACTAATTATTAGAGAAATGCAAATCAAAACTACAATGAGGTATCACCTCACACCTGTTAGAATCGGCATCATCAGAAAATCTACAAACAACAAATTCTGTGGAGGGTGTGGACAAAATGATCCCTCTTCCACTAGTGGTGGAAATGTAAATTGATACAGTCACGATGGAGAACAGTATGGAGTTTCCTTAAAAAACCTAGAAATAGAATTACCATATGATCCAGCAATCCCACTTCTGGGCATATACCCAGAGAAAACCATAAATCAAAAAGGCACATTCACCACAATGCTCATTTCAGCACTATTTACAATAGCCAGGTAATGGAAGCAACCTAAATACCCACAGACAGACGAATGGATAAAGATGTGGTACATATATAAAATGGAATATTACTCAGCCATAAGAAGGAATGAAACTGGGTCATTTGTAGAGACGTCGATGGATCTAGAGACTGTCATACAGAATGAAGTAAGTCAGAAAGAGAAAAACAAATATTGTATATTAATGCATATATGCGGAACCTAGAAAAATGGTACAGATGAACTGGTTTGCAGGGAAGAAATAGAGACACAGAGGTAGAGAACACACGTATGGACACCTAGTGTGGGAATCCATGGGGTGGTGGTGGTGGGATGAGTTGGGAGTTTGGGATTGACCTGTATACATGTATATGCACAAAATACATAACTAATAATAACCTGCTGTATAAAAAAATAAATTAAATTAAATTTCAAAATCTAAAAAATAAAATTTAAAAATAAAACAGAAAAAAGTTCTTCCCTTCTCACAAATGTATTTATATGAATGAATTATTTCCATGCTTATATCCATAAATACATAAAAGAGGAATAAAATCTAACTTGAACAAAAAAAGAAAAAAAATAACCTGAACCCACGAGTTAGACAGAGGAAAACCCTATCAGGGCATTTGCTCCAGCGGTAAAAAATTCTGAAATTGGTCAGAGGTGGGGAATCATCTCCCTTAGAGCCAGCAGCCCACTCCTACGCAAGGAGCATCCTCATTGCAAAGAGGGGGCCATGCCGAGGCATCTGTGAGTAACCGTGAGCTGAGCCCCAGGCTAGCTGCTGTTGAACTTTTGCCACCCTTCCCAGGTAAAACACCTGAATATGTACAAGGGCTTGAAAGCCTAGAGGAAGGGCCGTGGAGCCACAACAGCGACAGCACGCAGGCCGACTTGGTGCCTGCAGGCCAGTCAGGATGGTCCTGTCCCCAGATGCTCTTCTGGAAGCTTTCCATTTCCCTGCCTGAGATACCCCTCCTGTCCCGGCCCCCACTGCTTTTTTACTTCCTCACCTCTGCCTGGGGAGAAATTCCAGTGGCAGGTATCGGTGACACATCCTCTTCTTTAGCAGGTGGCAGCCTGGCAACTCCTGCAGAAAGTCCAGCAGAGCCCCACTCACACTGGGCCACCCACAAAGCCACGGCCCCTCACTCCCTCCCACCAGCACTGCCCCGGCACTGCCTACGGTGCAGAGAATATGCCGTCAGTCACAGCTACAAGGGCTGTCGCTCACTGGAGTGCTGTTTATATTGCCCTTAACCCATTGACACCTGTGGCGGGCCGGCAGGCAGTTTCAGGCTGCCAAAATCAGCCAATCCTCACCCCTCAGGGTTCACAGTTGCAGAAAATGAAACTTGCTAAACGGGCCAGGCCCTAGGAACAGGTGTGGGCTCTTGAGAGTCAGGATAGACAAAGGGCTGCAGCTGCGGCTTGCTTTCTTATCATTTTATCTGGTCCATGAGTGGAAAACAACTTCAAGATAACCCTATCCTAATGAGAGGAACCCAGGAGTCAGGGAGAGGAGTGATGGTGGGTGGAGACAGAGGCCTGGTGCCCTGGCTGCATTGGAAGTGTCTGGAAGACCAGGCAGAAAGAGCCTGCAGAGAGTGATAGCCATGGTCACAGACCTGTCAGAGCTGCTGTTTGTTAGTTCAAGTCCTGCTCTGAGGTGTTCTGTGTCAGCTGTGAGCGACAGGTGAGCTGGGGGTTCTCTGCAAGGTGGGCTATGTGCACAGTTCCTGAGTGTCCAGCCCTGCTGGGGTACCTGCCCAGGGGAGCTCCGTATCCTGGGAAGGGCCTGAGTAGGAGAGCCCCATGGGCTGCTGGGTAGCTGCAGAGGTGAGCTCCATACCCTGGGAGGGACTTGACCACGAGAGCCCCGTGGGCTGTGGGGTAGGGGTGCAGCCCAGGTGAGCTCCATATCCTGGGATTGGCCTGACCACGAGAGCCCCATGGGCTGCTGGAGACCTGGTAAAGGATATCAGGACAGTCAGTGAAGCCACCGAGGATATACATCCAGTAGCTCCTATTTCCTACTCCCTGCTGGTCATTCTACCTTCCACCAACCATGGCATTCTGTATTAGACTTCAATGATGCCTTCTTCTGTATTCCATTCATCTCAGAGTCACAAGAATTTTTGGCTTGTGAGTGGCAGGACACAACATGCAACAAAAGCAATAATGCTGGGCCGTCCTGCCCCAATGGTTCAAAAATCCCCACACCATCATTGGGGAAATGTCCTCTAAAGACCTAAAAGTTCAACCTCTGTAAAAGGGAACCCTCCTTCAATATGCAGATGACATTCTGATCGCCAGGCCTACTAAAGACGCCTCTGAACTACCTAGTCAAGAAAGGATAGAAGGTGTCCAAGAAAAACGCTCAAATATCCCAGGCTAAGGTGACATGCCTGGGCTTCATTCTCACAGATATTCGGAGAAACGCATCCCAGGATAGGGAAGAAGCCATTTGCAGCCTTACCTCTTCTAAAACTAGAAGACAGCTTAGGGGTTCCTGGGGAGGCCAAGGTTTTCTGCATCTGGATCCCTAACTACAGTGTAATAGCTGGGCCTCTACATGAAACACTGACACGAAAAGATGATGATCCTTTTGAATAGAATCCAGAAGCAGCCTTTCAAGAATGGAAAGAGCAGTCAATACAGACCCTTGCCCAGGAACTCCCTAATTTAGCTAAACCCTTTGACCTTTACATACCCGGTCAAAGGTTAATCGCCCTTGGAGCCTTAGTGCAAAAACTGGGACCACTTGAAATGGAGCAACACAAGAATGCCCTTCAGGTATGATAAACTATGGTCACCAAGGGCTTTGCCCACCGACTCATCAGGCCAGGATACTGGGGTATCTAAAGAGCTGGAAATCAGCAGCCCGCAAGGCCAGCTCCCTCCTAAGGGAAAAGGACCCCACGTGGTGATCCTAACCACCCATCATGCCCTGAAGTTGCAGGGGTCGCTCTGTGGACACACTGACCTCGAGTGAGGAGGCCCTCCAACTCCAACCTCCAGAGAGATAAACGGGGGCAACGGGCCCCCAAGATGACTCGTGTGACCATCACTTGACCTGGAGTTTCTCTCAGAAAATGACAAGACTGTGCCCCGAAAGAGCAGACTACTGCTTGCAGGACTTACTGCACCCAGAGGGGAGCTAATAAGCTTGGCGGGGGAAATGTATATCACGCTTTCACCATAGAAAACCCTACAGACACCGCGGTGATGGTGGCCAATATGACAGGCTGGACTGCTGGCTACTTCTAAAGGCCGTTGACTCAGTGGACGTCATGGTCCTGGATCACCACTGACCTTGGACTGTCTGGGAGTTGCGCGGGCAGGGCTCTGACACATGGTGCTGTTTGTACATTAATTCAGGGACCTAATTAAAGAAAGCACAGACTACTGGTCAGAGCATCTAGTCTGGCAAAAACTGTCAGCCTAAGGTCGCCGAACATATGTGGGGTGGGGTGAAACCTGCCACCGCAGCATCTCTGCGCCTCTCTTTCCTAGACCCTTAAAGGTCATTAGAATCTGTAACACTTCCAATGCTGGTGCTCAGGCGGACGAGAAGTGAGGCAGGAGGCCTTGGGAAAATCAACCTCACCAGGAGGCTGGTGGGGAGACGTTATGCCCCTCCCCCAATGTATCAGGGCTCCCACCACAGCATGAAGCAGTTACAAAAGAGGGGTCTGCACCCTCAACACCCCAAGAATAAGGAACGGAACCAAAAGCAGAGGAGGTGTTCGTCTCCGGCAACGTTCATTAAAAATTCCTGGGAGATAAAAAGAGAATCTGGGCAATAAAATAAAGTCTAACCTGTTTTTCCTTTGTGCTTTGTCTACTTTCACGTGCTCCTAGGGTTCCGCATGCAGAGGTCCCACACCCGGCACTTCAGACCCGATTTCCTAGTGCAGAATGGCTGGGTCGACACCTCAGCTAGCGGGGTCCCATGCAGACTCCGCGGCATAGAGCCAGAGCTGCAGCCAACGCAGCCCTCGAGAGCTCCATCCCCTCCCTCCCACTGATGCTGCCGGGGACCCTACACAGCAGCCCAGCCCACAGCCCATGGGGGAGTGCACGCTCTCACCTCTCCATTCTGTTTTCAAAATAATATTTCCTTTGCTTCTGAACCAAACTCAGTCTTGATCTGTTGGCTCCAATGACACTGGGCACGGGGACTCCTGTTGGGGTCCACTCTGGAGGATCAGTAACAGAAATTGAGAACATTGTAACTTCAATGAACAGATGTGTGAGCCAAACTGTAGTTAACATAGAGCAGTGTATAATGCTCGGGTAAAATAAGATGTTTCTAAGACTTACATTTGACATTTCCATCATTTTCCTATAAGCAAGTTCAGTGAAGACGTCTGTCTTATTTGTCAGGTCAACATTAGAGAAATGAAGTGATTTATTTCCATGGATGTACATCGAATACTCTTGGCTGAAGCTTCAATCTTGTTTTGAATGCTTTTCCATTGAAAATGATACCTCTCTTTCAGCTCCCCCATTTCTGAGAAGTATAAAATCTTATAATTTATTATTACCAAAGGGGAAAGGTAGGAGAAGGGATAAATTAACAGTTTGGGATTAACACATACACACTGCTATGTATAAAATAGATCATCAACAAGGAACTACTGTATAGCACAGGGAACTACACTGAATATTTTGCAATAACCTACAAGGGGAAATAATCTGAAAAAGAATAGATATTTTTATTGACATCATCTATCAATGACAGATAAAATGTAAACTAAGCAAGGCCGATGGTGAGCGCTTCTGACCCTGAAGATTTCAGTCATCTAAAGTTTGGGCTCTGCCTATTTCCCAAGGCCCTTAAAGGACATACGTGTAGCCGTAGCTTAAAAATTCCCCAGTTTGGGGTTCGGGGAGGCACTGATTTGGAAAAATCCCTGGTGTTCTCCTTACATGCACGGGACCCTTCCTACAGCTAAAACATGCCTGTCACACCTAGAGGATGGTACACCGTTTGATCGGAAAGAGTTTGGCAAAGGCACCTCATCTCCTCATCGCCTGGTGCTCGGGTTCAACCCTCCAGCATCTTTCCTAACAATCTCCTCACTTGGGGATATCAGCACCGTCAACATCCTGTTGCACACAGTTTGGAATTTGTCCAGAGGATGAAGCGGAAGGATGAGAAAAATTTAGAGACAAGTCTTAGGTGTTCGGACAGGCACATGACACTCTAATTTCCAATCCAGAAGACAAATTCATCAAAGGCTAGAATTGCCCACGGAAACAGAATAGGGCTAGAGGAAATCCCGCTGTTTTGTGTCCAGTTTCCAAAAACACAAGTTGAAAAATGGAACTCAGGGGCACTAAAATTCATGAAACTGCAGAGTTGAAAATATCTATCGTCGAAACATGGCTTGAGGTAAGTCACAGAAAAGGACTTGTAAGCAAGGGAGAGTGGCAGGAAACAGATTTGAAGTGGTAGAAAGGACTCCCTATTAAAGAACAAGAAAAGGGGCTGAACATCGCCAATGATGCAGTTGGCCAAAAAGGGTGTATGCATTTTTTCTGAATATATTCAAGTAAAGGCCATACACACTTTTTATCCAACCAAACAGGTGGGCACTGGAAATCAATATCACAAAATATATCACTTCACATCAGTCAGAAGGGCCATCCACATAAAGTGTAAACACCAGAAATGCAGAACAGGGCGAGGAGAAAAGGGAGCCCTGTGAGGCTGATAGTGGAAATGTAATTTGCCAACGGCCACTCTGGAGAAGTGTATTGTGTTTGCTAAAACATCTAAAAAATGAGCTACAGAGCATAGGGCACTTGCACTCATGGGCGTGTACCTTGGGAAAAACAAAAATCGACAGAAAACAGGCACCCGAATGTTTACCACCTCTCTGTTAAAAAGGGCCTCAACTTGGATATAACCTAAATGTCCCTGGAAGGATAAAATGGATAAAAGAGATGGGGTACTTATGTAGAGTGGAATATTACTCATCCAGAAATCAATGAAATAAGGCCAGTTGTAACAACTCTGGAGGAGTTACATACGATCATTCTAAGTGACATATGTCAGAAAGAAAAAGACACATATCATAAGATGTCACTTAAAGGTGGAATCAAAAATGGCTACACATGAAATAAATTACAAAACAGAAACATAGTCAAATATGTAGAAAATAGACATAAGGCTGCTAAATGGGAAAGGTGGGGAATGGTGAGGTATTATCCAGGAGGTTGAAATTAGCAAAGATACCATTCCAAGTACCAAATTGAATAACTGACAAGGCCTACACGGTACCTCAAAGAACTGCACTCAGCCCACTCAAGTCACTGGAAAATAATACATATGACTGGTAAGCATCTGAAAAAGAAGTTATTGTTGTCTCACAGTACATGAATCAAGTGGATGTACAGCAGCAAAAAACAGAGCTTTGAAAATCAGCTGTAACCAATATAAAAATAAATTTAAAACTATTTATAAAAACAGTGAGACAGACAAAAATTCTTACAACCTTTGTTGAAGGGCTATGATGTAACATGGATTGAACACATGTAGACCCACAGCAGGATGATTATATAAGGCTGGAAGCTATGCACGCTAAGAGATGTTAGAGAGGCTGGGTGAGGAAATGCAGACCTTTTAAAGTAATACTGCCTGGTACCCGTTCCATGGGTCCCAAATCTGCAGGTTCAAGGGAATCTTCTGACAGCGAAAACATGCCTGGGAAACCGAGATGAATGTGCACCGTGTGCTCAGGAAAGGTGTCTAAAATGCACCTCATTTTTGATCTCCTGCTGCTGGGGTTCGCCATTCCAGCCACATTACTAACAATCTCCCCACTTGGAGAATCAGCACCTTTAACCTCCTGTTTCACACAGTTTGCAATTTGTGCAGAGGATAAATGGGAAGAGGGGGAACCAATGAGAGATTAGCTGTAGGAGTTTTGACAGGCACATGCCACTCTAATTTCCCATTAGGAAGAAGAATTAACCAAAGGCTCAGCCTGCCTCCCCAGAACCAGAATAGGGCCAGAAGTAATCCAATGGTTTGGCGGCCAGCTCACAAAAAAAGCGAGTTGCAAAATGGAGCTCAGGAGCAGACAATTCAAAGACCTGCAAAGATATAAATGATAACCAACGTCCAAAAATATATTCAGGTAAGGTAACGAAGGGGATCTGAATGAGAGGCAGAATTGCAGGAAACAGATTTCAAAAGGTAGATTGTACTCACATTTAAAGCATATGAAAAGCAGCAGAATTTCTAAAATGATGCGGTTGGGCAAAAGGGTGTATGCGTTTTTTTCGTGAATATCTTCAGGAAAAAAACACATGCAGAGTTTTTGGCCAACCAAGCAAGAGGGAAATGCAAATCTGCACAACAAAGAAGTCTCAATTTCCACTGCTCAGAAAGGCCATCCAAAAAATGTGTACAAACCAGAAATGCAGGAGAGGCCATGGAAAACAGGGAGCCTAGTCACGCTGATGGGTGGGGTATAAATATCCAAGAGCCACTCTGAAGAAGTGTATGCTGTTTTTAAAACATCTAAAATACAAAGCCCCGGAGCAAGGGGACTTCAACTCATGGACATATAACTTGGGAAGACTAAATGTCAATAAGACACAGGCACCCCAAAGTTTAGGGCTGCTCTGCATACAAGAACCTCAACTTTGGTACACCTAAAATATCCCAGGAAAAAGAGAAATGCATAAAGAACTTGTGGTAATTTTGTACAACGGAATATCACTCAGACGTGAAATCAATGTATATAAGGCCAGTAGCAGCATAATGAGTGGATTTAGGTATGATGATTTTAAGGGAAATTAGTCACACAGAAAAAGAGTCTTATCATAAGATATCACTTATAGAGGGAATGTCAATATCACAACACATGAACTGAATTAGGAAAGAGAACAGAGTCTCACATTTAGCAAAAATCTCTTATGCCTGCTTCAGGGGAAAGGAGAGGTGGGGTGATGCATAAAACCAGAGTTTGATATTAGCACAGGTACCATTCCATAAACCAAATACAGAATAGACAAGACCTACACCTTCCTCAGTGAACGGGACTCAACACCCCTATGCCCCACAGAGGAATATATCTGACTACTAAGAATCTTAAAACCTATGTATTGATATGTCTCCGTAAGGGAATCAATTGTGTCTAGACTGGCATAAACACGTCAGTGAAAATCAGCTCAACCCCATTATAAAATGAATTTCAAAAAAACCCCAAAAAACAGCGAAATTCTTACAGAATTCCTTCAGGGGTTCTGATGAAACCTGGAATGACCAAATCTGCAAAGACAGCTGGATGAGACATAAGGCTGGACACTTGGGACTGAGAGGACTGGTGAGATTGGGAGAGAAAATGCAGACCTTTTAAAGTAGTAATGCATGCCACCATTCCATGTGTCCCAAATCTCCAGGTAGAAGGGTATATCACTACAATTATAACATGTATGGGAAACCTAGAAAATGGACACCCTGTGATGGCGAAAGGTTTCTAAAACTCTCCTAATTTTTCCTCTCCTTGTGCTCCACTTTGGCATTCCAACTGCTTTACTATCAATCTCCCAACTTAGGAGAGTCAGCCCCTATAACCTCCTGGTTCGCACAGTTTGCTAATTGTGCAGAGGATGAAAGGGAAGAGGGAGAACCAATCAGAGAGTAGATGTAGGCATTTGGACGGGCACATGTCACTCTAATTTCCTGGCAGGAAGAAGAATTAACCAAAGCCTCAACCACCCACAGGGAACCAATATAGCGAACCCTGGAACCAGTATAGGTCCTGAAGCAAAATTGTGGATTTGCGGCCAGCTCACAAAGATGGGATTTGAAAATTGGAGCTCAGGGGCACAGCAATTCACAAACCTGCAGACTTATAAATGACTACTCTCTTCCAAAAATTTGTTGAGGGAAGGCAATGAAGCGGCCTTGAAAATGAGGCAGAATTGCACAAAACATATTTCAAGAGGTAAATTGGAATCGCCTTTAAAGCACAGGAAAAGCATCCCAACTTGGAAAGAGATGCACTTGGCCAAAAAGGGCGTATGCCTTTTCTCCTGAATATATTCAGAAGAAAATGCATACGCCCTTTTTGGCCAATCAAGCAAGCGTGCAATACAAATCCACACTACAAAGAATTGTCACTTACCACCGGTCAAAAGGGACATCCGAATATCTGTAAAAACCAGAAAGGCAAGAGAGAGATGGCAAGGGCATGAAGCAATGTGATCCCAATGGTCATGGAGGATTGTGTTGACAAGCGCATGGAGAATTGTGATGAGAAGATTATGTACCATTTTGTTGACAAAGACAAGGAGCATTATGATGACAAGGTTCATGGAGAACTGTGATGACAAGCATCACGGAGCATAGTGATTACAGGGGTCATGGAGCATTGGGATGACAAGCGCATGGATCATTGTGATGACAATGGTCATGGAGCATTTTAATGACAAGAGTCCCGGATCATTGTGTTGTCAGGGTTCATGGAGCTTTGTGATGACAGTGGTCATGGAGCATTGTGATGACAGGGGTCATGGCGCATTGTGATGAGAAGGTCATGGATCATAGGGCTGAAAATGTCCATGGAGTACTGTGATGACAGGGGTCATGGAGCATTGTGATGACAAGGTACTGGAGCACTGTGATGAGAAGACCATGGAGCCTTGTGATGACAAGTCTCATGGAGCATTCTGATGAAAAGTGCGATGGAGCATTGTGTTTACAGGGGTCTTGGAGCATTGTGATGACAAGGGCATGGAGCATTGGGATGAGAAGGCCATGGAGCGTTCTGATGACATGCATCATGGAGGTTTGTGATGAAAAGGGCATGGAGCCTTGTCATGACAGGGTTCAAGGAGCAAACTGACAACAAGTGTCAGGGAGCATTGTGATGACAAGGGTATTGAGTATTGTGATGACAAAGGTCATGGAGCATTGTGATGCGAAGACCATGGATAATTGTGATGACGAGCGTCATGGGGCGTTGTGATGATAAGTGTTATGGAACATATTGATCACAAGGATTTGGAGCATTGTGATGACAGAGGTCATGGAGCATTTTGGTTTCATTGTGATGACAATAGCCTGAAGCATTATGATGATGGGCATGGTGCATTGTGATGACAGGGTTCATGGAGCATTGAGATGAAAAGGGGCATGGAGCATTGCGATTACAGGAGTCTTGGAGCATTGTGATGACAAATGCATGGAACATCGTGAATGAGAAGGCCATGGAGCATTCTGTAGACATGCGTCATGGAGCTTTGTGATGACAAGTGCATGGAGCATTGTGATTACAGGGGTCTTGGAGCATTGTGATGACAAGGGTCATGGAGCCTTGTGATGACAAGGCTGTGGAACATTGTGATGGCAGGGGTCATGGAGCATTGTTATGACAGGGGTAATGGAGCATTGTGATGACAAGGGCATGGAGCATTGTTCTGAAAAGTTTCATGGATTATTGTGATGAGAGGGAGCAAGGAGCATTGTGATGACAAGGGCATGGAACACTGTGATACATGGGTCATGGAGGATTGTAATTAGAAACGCATGGAGCATTGTGATAAGAATGGCATCGAGCATTGTGATGAAAAGCATCATGGAGCCTGTGATGACAAGGGCATGGAACAATGTGATGAGAGGGTTCATGGAGCATTGTGATGACAATGGCATGCAGCATTGTGATGACAAGGGTCATTGAGCTTTGTGATCACAAAGGTCATGGAGCATTTTGATGACAAGGGTGTGGTGCATTCTGTTGTGAAGGGCAGGGAGCATTGTGATGACAGGGGTTATGGAACATTGTGATGTCAGGGGAATGGAGCATTGTGATGATAAAGGCATGTAGCATTGTTGTGACAAGGGTAATGGAATATTGTGATGACAGGGGTGAGGGAGTATTGTGTTGACTAGTGATGGAACATTGTGATATCAGTGGTGAGAGAGCATTTTGATGAGAAGTGCATGGAGCAGTGTGATGACAAGGTTTATGGAGCATTGTGATGACAAAGATGTGGAGCATTGTGATGACAAGCGCATGGCACATTGTGATGCCATGGGTCATGGAGTATTGTGCTAACAAAGGCATGGAGCATTGGGATGACAAGGGTCACCGAGCATTGTGATGAAATGTTCAGGGAGCGCTGTGGTGACAAAGGTCACAGAGCCTTGTGATGACGAGGGCATGGACCATTGTGATGACAAAGGTCATGAAGCATTGTGATGACTGGAGTCACGGAGCATTGTGATGACAGGGGTCATAGAGCATTGTGATGAAAGGGCATGGAGCATTGTGATGACAGGGTCATGGAGCATTTTTCTGACAAGTTTCATGGATTATTGTGATGACAGTGGGCATGGCGCATTGTGATGACAAGGGCATGGAGCATTGTGATGAGAAGGTCATGGAGTATTGTGAAGAAGGGTGTCAGGGAGCATTGTGATGACATATGTCATGGTCTATTGCAATGACAATGGAATGTAGCATTGTGATGCCAAGTGTCATGGAGGATTGTGATGACAAAGGTAATGGAGCATTTTGATGACAAGGGCTTGGAGCATTGTGATGACAAGGGTCATGGAGCATTGTGATATCAAGGGCCATTGAGAATTTTGATGACATGTTCATGAAGCATTGTGATGACAATCACATGGAGCTTGCTATGACAGGGGTCATGGAGCATTGTGATGACAAGTGCATAGAGAATTGTGATGACAAAACATGTAACACTGTGATGAGAAGTATCATGGAGCATAGTGATGCCAATAACGTGGAGAATTGTGATGACAGGGGACATGGAGCATTGTGATGACCAGGACAAGGAGAATTGTGATGGCAAGACCGTTGAGCACTGTGATGAGAAGACCATGGATAATTGTGATGACGTAATGGAGCACTGTAATGACAAGGGGTATGGAGCATTGTGATGACAGGGGTCATGGAGCATTGTGATGACAGGGGACATGGAGCATTGTGATGACCAGGGCATGGAGCCTTGTGATGGCAAGATCGTGGAGCACTGTGATGAGAAGATCATGGATAATTGTGATGACGAGTGTCATGGAGCACTGTAATGACAAGGGGTATAGAGCATTGTGATGACAGTGGTCATGGAGCATTGTGATGACCGGGGACATGGAGCATTGTGATGCCCAAGGCATGGAGCACTGTGATGGCAAGACCGTGGAGCATTGTGATGAGAAGACCATGGATAATTGTTATGAGGAGCATCATGGAGCACTGTAATGACAAGTGGTATGGAGCCTTGTGATGACAGGGGTCATGGAGCATTGTTATGACAGTGGTCATGGAGCATTGTGATGACAAGGGTCATGGAGCATTTTGATGACAAGGGCGTGGAGCATTGTGATGAGAAGACCATGGACAATTGTGATTACGAGTGTCATGGAGCACTGTAATGACAAGCGGTATGGAGCATTGTGATGACAGGGTCATGGAGCATTGTGATGACTGGGGACATGGAGCATTGTGATGACCAGGGCATGGAGCATTGTGATGGCAAGACTGTGGAGCACTGTATGAGAAGACCATGGATAATTGTGATGACGAACATCATGGAGCACTGTAATGACAAGGGGCATGGAGCATTGTGATGACAGGTGTCATGGAGCATTGTGATGACAGGGGTCAATAATCATTGAGATGAAAAGTGTCACGGAGCATTCTGATGACAAGCTTGTGGAGTATTGTGATGACAATGGCATGGAGCATTGTGATGAAAAGGGCATGGATCATTGTGATGAAAAAGGCATGGAGACTTGTCATGACAGGTTTCAATAAGCATACTGATGACAAGTATCAGGGAGCATTGCGATGACAAGTTTATTGAGAATTGTGGTGACAAAGGTCATGGAGCATTGTGATGAGAAGTCCATGGATAATTGTGATGACCAGCGTCATGGGGCATTGTGATGACAAGTGTTATGGAACATTGTGATCACAAGGGTTTGGAGCATTGTGATGAGAGAGGTCATGGAGAATTTTGATTTCATTGTGATGACAATAGCATGAAGCATTATGATGATGGGCATGGTGCATTGTGATGACAGGGTTCATGGAGCATTGAGATGAAAAGAGGCATGGATCATTGTAATAACAAGGGTCTTGGAGCATTGTGATGACAAGGGCATGGAGTATTGTGATGAGAAGGCCATGGAGCATTCTGATGACATGCGTCAGGGAGCTTTGTGATGACATGGGCATGGAGCATTGTGATTACAGGGGTCTTGGAGCATTCTGATGACAAGGGCCATGGAGTCTTTTGATGACAAGGCCGTAGAACATTGTGATGGCAGGGGTCATGGAGCATTGTTATGACAGGTGTAATGGAGCATTGTGATGACAAGGGCATGGAGCATTGGTCTGAAAAGTTTCATGGATTATTGTGATGAGAGTGAGCATGGAGCATTGTGATGACAAGGGCACGGAACACAGTGATACATGTGTCATGGAGGATTGCAATGACAAGGGCATGGAGCATTGTGATGAGAAGCGTCATGGAGCTTTGTGATGACAACGGCATGGAGCAATGTGATGAGAGGTTTCATGGAGCTTTGTGATGACAATGGCATGGAGCATTGTGATTCCAAGGGTCATGGAGCTTTGTGATGACATAGGCCATGGAGCATTTTGATGACAAGGGCGTGGTGCATTGTGATGAGAAGGGCAGGGAGCATTGTGATGACAGAGTCATGGAGCAATTGGATGAAAAGGGTCATGGAACATTTTGATGACAGTGTTTATGGAACATTGTGATGTTAGGGGTCATGGAGCATTGTGAAGAAAAGGGTCATGGAGCACTGTGATGACAGGGGTTATGGAATATTGTGATGTCAGGGGTCATGGAGCATTGTGATGATAAGAGCATGTAGCATTGTTGTGACAAGGGTCATGGAACATTGGGATGACAGGGTGGAGGGAGTATTGTGTTGACTAGTGATGGAACATTGTGATATCAGTGGTGAGAGAGCATTTTGATGAGAGGTGCATGGAGCATTGTGATGACAAGGTTGTGGAGCATTGTGATGAGAAACTCAGTGCACATTGTGATGACATGGGTCATGGATCATTGTGCTGACAAACGCATGGAGCATTGTGATGACAAGGTTTGTGGAGCATTGTGATGACAACGATGTGGAGCATTGTGATGACAAGCGCATGGCACATTTGATGCCATGTGTCAAGGTGTAATGTGCTGACAAAGGCATGGAGCATTGTGATGACAAGGGTCACCGAGCATTGTGATGAAATGTTCATGGAGCGTTGTGGTCACAAATGTCACAGAGCCTTGTGATGACGAGGGCATGGACCATTGTGATGACAAAGGTCATGAAGCATTGTGATGACTGGAGTCACGGAGCATTGTGATGACAGGGGTCATAGAGCATTGTGATGAAAGGGCATGGAGCCTTGTGATGACAGGGTCATGGAGCATTTTTCTGACAAGTTTCATGGATTATTGTGATGACAGTGGGCATGGCGCATTGTGATGACAAGGGCATGGAGCATTGTGATGAGAAGGTCATGGAGTATTGTGAAGAAGGGTGTCAGGGAGCATTGTGATGACATATGTCATGGTCTATTGCAATGACAATGGAATGTAGCATTGTGATGCCAAGTGTCATGGAGGATGGTGATGACAAAGGTAATGGAGCATTTTGATGACAAGGGCTTGGAGCATTGTGATGACAAGGGTCATGGAGCATTGTGATATCAAGGGCCATTGAGAATTTTGATGACATGTTCATGAAGCATTGTGATGACAATCACATGGAGCTTGCTATGACAGGGGTCATGGAGCATTACAATGACAAGTGCATAGAGAATTGTGATGACAAAACATGTAACACTGTGATGAGAAGTATCATGGAGCATAGTGATGCCAAGAACGTCGAGAATTGTGATGACAGGGGACATGGAGCATTGTGATGACCAGGGCCAGGAGAATTGTGATGGCAAGACCGTGGAGCATTGTGATGAGAAGACCATGGATAATTGTGATGACGAGCGTCATGAAGCACTGTAATGACAAGGGGTATGGAGCATTGTGATGACAGGGGTCATGGAGCATTGTGATGACTGGGGACATGGAGCATCGTGATGACCAAGGCATGGAGCATTGTGATGGCAAGACCGTGGGGCATTGTGATGAGAAGACCATGGATAATTGTGATGACGAGCGTCATGGAACACTGTAATGACAAGTGGTATTGAGCATTGTGATGACAGGGGTCATGGAGCATTCTGAAGACAATGATCATGGAGCATTCTGATGACAAGCTTGTGGAGTATTGTGATGACAATGACATGGAGCGTTGTGATGAAAAGGGCATGGAGCATTCTTATGAAAAAGGCATGGAGCCTTTTCATGACAGTGTTCAAGGAGTATTCTGACGACAAGTGTCAGGGAGCATTGTGATGACAAGTGTATTGAGAATTGTGATGACAAAGGTCATGGAGCATTGTGACGACAAGTGCATGGAGTATTGTCATGACAGTCATCATCGAGTGTTGTGATGACAAGTGTTATGGAACATTGTGATCACAAGGGGTTGGAGCATTGTGATGACAGAGGTCATGGACCATTTTGATTTCAAGGAGCATGGAGCATTGTGATGACAAGGGCATGGAGCAATGTGATCCCAAGATTCATGGAGGATTGTGATGAAAATGGTAATGGAGTATTGCGATGACAAGCTCATGGAGCATTGTGATGACTGTGTCATGTAGGATTTTGATGACACAGGCATGGAGAATTGTGATGATAAGGGTCATGGAGCACTGTGATGATAAGCGTCACGGAGCACTGTGATTACAGGGGTCATGGAGCATTGGGATGACAAGGGCATGGATCATTGTGATGACAAGTGTCATGGAGCATTGGGCTGAAAATGTTCATGGAGCATTGTGATGACAAGGGAATGGAGCATTGTGATGACAAGAGTCCCGGATCATTGTGTTGTCAGGGGTCATAGAGTGTTGTGATGACAGTGGTCATGGAGGATTGTGATGATATGGGTCATGGAGCATTGTGATGAGAAGGTCATGAAGCATTGGGCTGAAAATGTTCATGGAGTATTGTGATGACAGGGGTCATGGAGCATTGTAATGAGAAGGGAATTGAGCACTGTGATGACAAGTTCCTGGAGCATTGTGATGGGAAGTCCATGGAGCCTTGTGATGACAATTCTCATGGAACATTCTGATGAAAAGGTGCATGGAGCATTGTGATTACAGGGGTCTTGGAGCATTGTGATGACAAGGGCATGGAGCATTGTGATGAGAAGGCCATGGAGCTTTCTAATGACATGCGTCATGGAGCTTTGTGCTGACAAGGGCATGGAGCATTGTGATGAAAATGGCATGGATCATTGTTATGAAAAAGGCATGGAGCCTTGTCATGACAGGGTTCAAGGAGCATACTGACGACAAGTGTCACGGAGCATTGTGATGACAAGTGTATTGAGCATTGTGATGACAAATTTCATGGAGCATTGTGATGAGAAGACCATGGATAATTGTGATGATGAGCGTCATGGGATGTTGTGATGATAAGTTTTATGGAACATTGTGATCAAAAGAGTTTGGAGCATTGTGATGACAGAGGTCATGGAGCATTTTGATTTCATTGTGATGACAATAGCCTGAAGCATTATGGTGATGGGCATGGTGCATTGTGATGACAGCGTTCATGGAGCATTGAGATGAAAAGGGGCATGGAGCATTGTGATTACAGGGGTCTTGGAGCATTGTGATGACAAGGGCAAGGAGTATTGTGATGAGAAGGCCATGGAGCATTCTGATGACATGCGTCATTGAGCTTTGTGATGACAAGGGCATGGAGCATTGTGATTACAGGGGTCTTGGAGCATTGTGATTACAGGGGTCTTGGAGCATTGTGATGACAAGGGTCATGGAGCCTTGTGATGACAATGGTGTGGAACATTGTGATGGCAGGGTTCATGGAGCATTGTTATGACAGGGGTAATGGAGCATTGTGATGAGAAGGGCATGGAGCATTGGTCTGAAAAGTTTCATGGATTATTGTGATGAGAGTGGGCATGGAGCATTGTGATGACAAGGTCACGGAACACTGTGATCCATGGGTCATGGAGGATTGTAATGACAAGTGCATGGAGCATTGTGATGAGAAGGGCATCGAACATTGTTTTGACAAGCGTCATGGAGCTTTGTGATGACAAGCGCATGGAACAATGTGATGAGAGGGTTCATGGAAATTGTGATTCCAAGGGTTATGGAGCTTTGTGATGACAAAAGTCATGGAGCATTTTGATGTCAAGGGCGTGGTGCATTGTGATGAGAAGGGCAGGGAGCATTTTGATGACAGGGCCATGCAGCAATTTGATGAAAAATGTAATGGAACATTTTGATGACAGGGGTTATAGAACATTGTGATGTCAGGGGTCATGGAGCTTTGGGATGAAAAGGGTCATGGAGCATTTTGATGACAGGTGTTATGGAACATTGTGATGTCAGGGGTCATGGAACATTGTGATGATAAGGGGATGTAGCATTGTGATGACAGGGGTCATGGAACATTGTGATTACAGGGGTGAGGGAGTATTGTGATGACTAGTGATGGAACATTGTGATATCTCTGTTGAGAGAGCATTTTGATGAGAAGTGCATGGAGCATGGTGATTACAAGGTTTATGGAGCATTACGATGACAAGGTTGTGGACCGTTGTGATGAAAATCACGTGGCACATTGTGATGACAAGGATCATGGAGCATTGTTCTGACAAAGGCATGGAGCATTGTGATGACAAGGGTCACGGAGCATTGTGATGAAAAGTTCATGGAGTATTGTGGTTACAAAGGTCACAGAGCCTTGTGATGATGTGGGAATGGACCACTGTGATGACAAATGTTATGAAGCATTGTGATGACTGGAGTCACAGAGCATTGTGATGACAGGGGTCATGGAGCATTGTGATGACAAGGGCATGGAGCATTGTGATGACAGGGGCATGGAGCATTGGTCTGACAAGTTTAATAGATTATTGTGATGACAGTGGGCATGGGGCATTGTGATGACAAGGGCATGGCGCATTGTGATGAGAAGGTCATGGAGTATTGTGAAGACAGTTGTCAGGGAGCATTGTGATGACATATGTCATGGTCCATTGCGATGACAATGGCATGGAGCATTGTGATGCCAAATGTAATGGAGGATTGTGATGACAAATATAATGGAGCATTGTGATGACTAGGGCTTGGAGCATTATGATGACAAGGGCCATTGAAAATTTTCATGACAAGGTCGTGAAGCATTGTGATGACAAGGTGCTGGAGCATTGTGATGAGAAAACCATGGAGCCTTGTGAGACAAGTCTCATGGAGCATACTGATGAAAAGGGGCATGGAGCATTGTGATTAGAGTGTCTTGGAAAATTGTGATGACAAGGGCATGGAACATTGTGATGAGAAGGCCAAGGAGCAGTCTGATGACATGCGTCATTGAGCTTTGTGATGACAAGGGCATGGAGCATTGTAATTAGAGGGGTCTTGGAGCATTGTGATGAAAAAGGCATGGATCATTGTGATGAAAAAGGCATGGAGCCTTGTCATGACAGGGTTCAAGGAGCATACAGAGAACAAGTGTCTGGGAGCATTTTGATGACAAGTGTATTGAGCATTGTGATGACAAAGGTCATGGAGCATTCTGATGAGAAGACCATAGATAATTGTGATGACGAGCGTCATGGGACATTGTGATGACAAGTGTTATGGAATATTGTGATCACAAGGGTTTGGAGCAGTGTTATGACAGAGGTCATGGAGAATTTTGATTTCATTGTGATGACAATAGCCTGAAGCATTATGATGATGGGCATGGCGCATTGTGATGACAGGGTTCATGGATCATTGAGATAAAAAGGGACATGGAGCATTGTGATTACAGGGGTCTTGTAGCATTGTGATGAGAAGGGTCATGGAGCCTTGTGATGACAAGGCCATGGAACATCGTGATGGCAGGGGTCATGGAGCATTGTTATCACAGGGGTAATGGAGCATTGTGATGGCAAGGGCATGGAGCATTCTGATGACATGCATCATGGAGCTTTGTGATGACAAGGGCATGTAGCACTGTGATTACAGGGGTCTTGGAGCATTGTGATGACAAGGGTCATGGAGCCTTGTGATGACAAGGCCGTGGAACGTTGAGATGGCAGGGGTCATGGAGCATTGTTATGACAGGGGTAATGGAGCATTGTGATGACAAGGGCATGGAACATTTGTCTGAAAAGTTTCATGGATTATTGTGATGAGAGTGGGCATGGAGCATTGTGATGACAAGGGCACGGAACACAGTGATACATGGGTCATGGAGGATTGTAATGACAAGGGCATGGAGCATTGTGATGAGAAGGGCATCGAGCAGTGTGATGACAAGCACCATGGAGCTTTTTGATGACAATTGCTTGGAACAATGTGATGAGAGATTTCATGGAGTATTGTGATGACAATGGCATGGAGTATTGTGATGCCAAGGGTCATGGAGCTTTGTGATGACAAAGGTCATGGAGCATTTTGATGACAAGGGCGTGGTGCATTGTGATGAGAAGGGCAGGGAGCATTGTGATGTCATTGTTATGGACCAATTTGATGAAAAGGGTCATGGAACATTTTGATGAGAGGCGTTATGTAACATTGTGATGTCAGGGGTCATGGAGCATTTTGATGAAAAGGGTCATGGAGCATTTTGATGACAGGGGTTATGGAACATTGTGATGTCAGGGATCATCGAACATTGTGATGATAAGTGCATGTAGCATTGTGATGACAGGAGTCATGGAACATTGTGATGACAGGGTTGAGGGAGTATTGTGATGAATAGTGATGTAACATTGTGATATCAGTGGTGAGAGAGCATTTTGATTTGAAGTGCATGGAGCATTGTGATGACAAGGTTTATGGAGCATTGTGATGACAAGATTGTGGAGCACTGTGACGACAAGCACATGTTGCATTGTGATGACATGGGTCATGGAGCATTGTGCTGACAAGCACATGGAGCATTGTGATGACAAGGGTCATGGAGCATTGTGCTGAGAAAGGCATAGAGCATTGTGATGACAAGGGTCAAAGAGCATTGTGATGAAAAGTTCATGAAGCATTGTGGTTAAAAAGGTCACAGAGACTGTTGATGACAAGGGCATGGACCATTGTGATGACAAGGGCATGGAGCATTGTGATAACAAGGGCATGGGGCATTGTGATGACAAGGGCATGGAGCATTGGTCTAATAAGTTTCATTGCTTATTGTGATGACAGTTGGAATGGCGCATTGTGATTGACAAGGGCATGGAGCATTGTGATGACCAGGTCATTCATTATTGTGAAGACAGGTGTCAGGGAGCATTGTGATGACATATGTAATGGCCCATTGTGATGACAATGCCATGGAGCATTGTGATGCCAAGTGTCATGGAGGATTCTGATGACAAAGGTAATGGAGCATTGTGATGACAATGGCTTGGAGCATTGTGATGTCAAGGGTCAGGGAGCATTGTGCTGACAAGTGCATGGAAAATTGTGATGACAAGGGACATGGAGCATTCTGATGACAAGCTTGTGGAGTATTTTGATGACAATGGCATGGAGCATTGTGATGAAAACGGCAGGGTGCATTTTGATGAAAAAGGCATGGAGCCTTTTTGTGACAGGGTTCAAGGAGCATTCTGACGACAAGTGTCAGGGAGCATTGTGATGACAAGTGTATCGAGAATTTTGATGACAAAGGTCATGGAGCATTGTGATGAAAAGGGCATGGAGTATTGTGATGACAGGCATCATGGAGCATTGTGATGACAAGTGTTATGGAACATTGTGATCACAAGGGTTTGGAGCATTGTGATGACAGAGGTCATGGATCATTTTGATTTCAAGGAGCATGGAGCATTGTGATGACAAGGGCATGGAGCAATGTGATCCCAAGGTTCATGGAGGATTGTGATGGCAATGGAAATGGAGTATTGTGATGACAAGTGCATAGAACATTGTAATGACAAGGTCATGTAGCATTTTGCTGACAAAGGCATGGAGCATTGTGATGACAGGTGTCATGGAGCACTGTGATGACAAGCGTCACGGAGCATTGTGATTACAGGGGTCATGGAGCATTGGGATGACAAGGGCATGCATCATTGTGATGACAAGTGTCATGGAGCATTGGGCTGAAAATGTTCATGGAGTATTGTGATGACAGGGGTCATGGAGCATTGTGATGACTAGGGAATGGAGCATTGTGATGACAAGAGTCCCGGATCATTGTGTTGTCAGGTGATATTGAGCGTTGTGATGGCTGTGGTCATGGAGAATTGTGATGATATTGGTCATGGAGCATTGTGATGAGAAGGTCATGGAGCATTGGGCTGAAAATGTTCATGGAGTATTGTGATGACAGGGGTCATGGAGCATTGTGATGATAAGGGAATGGCGCATTTTGATGACAATGTCCTGGAGCATTGTGATGAGAAGACCATGGAGCCTTGTGATGACAAGTCTCATGGAGCATTCTGATGAAAAGGGGCATGGACCATTGTGATTACAGGGGTCTTGGAGCATTGTGATGACAAGAGCATGGATCATTGTGATGAGAAGGCCATGGAGCATTCTGATGACATGCATCATGGAGCTTTGTGATGACAAGGGCATGGAGCATTGTGATTACAGGGGTCTTGGAGCATTGTGATGAAAATGGCATGGATCATTGTGATAAAAAAGGCATGGAGCCTTGTCATGAAAGGGTTCAGGGAGCATACTGATGGCAAGAGTCAGGGAGCATTGTGATGACATGTGTATTGCGCATTGTGATGACAAATGTCATGGGGCATTGTCATGAGAAGTCCATGGATAATTGTGATGACTAGCGTCATGGGGTGTTGTGATGACAAGTGTTATGGAACATTGTGATCACAAGGGTTTGGAGCATTGTGATGACAGAGGTCATGGAGCATTTTGATTTCATTGTGATGACAAGAGCATGAAGCATTATGATGATGGGCATGGTGCATTGTGATGACAGGGTTCATGGAGCATTGTGATGAAAGGTGGCATGGAGCTTTGGTCTGACAAGTTTCATGGATTATTTTGATGACAGTGGGCATGGCACATTGTGATGACAAGGGCATGGAGCATTGTGATGACAAGGTCATGGAGTATTGTGAAGACAGGTGTCAGGGAGCATTGTGATGACATATGTCATGTTCCATTGTGATGACAATAGCACGGAGCATTGTGATGCCAAGTGTCATGGAGGATTTTTGTGACAAAGGTAAAGGAGCATTGTGATGACAAGCGCATGGAGCATTGAGATGACAAGGGCCATTGATAATTTTAATGTCCATGTCATGAAACATTGTGATGACAAGCGCATGGAGCTTCCTATGACAGGGGTCATGGAGCATTGCGATGACAAGTGCATGGAGTATTGTTATGACAAGAGCATATAACATTGTGATGAGAAGTGCCAAGGAGCATTGTGATGACAAGGACATGGAGAATTATGAGGACAAGGGACATTGAGCTTTGAGATGGCCAGGGCATGGAGCATTGTGATGGCAAAACCGTGGAGCATTGTGATGAGAAGACCTTGGGTAATTGTGATGACGAGCATCATGGAGCACTGTAATGACAAGGGGCATGAAGCATTGTGATGACAGGTGTCAGGGAGCATTGTGATGACAGGGGTCATGGAGCATTGTGATGACAAGGGCATGGAGCATTGTGATGACAAGGGTACGGAACATTGTGATGAAAAGTGCCATTGAGAATTTTGATGATAAAGTCGTGAAGCATTGTGATGACAAACACTTGGAGCTTGCTATGACAGGGGTCATGGAACATTGCAATGACAAGTGCATGGAGAATTGTGATGAAACGAGCATGTAACTTTGTGATGAGAAGTGTCATGTAGCATTGTGATGACAAGTACGTGGAGAATTGTTATGACAAGGGACATGGAGCATTGTGATAACCAGGGAATGGAGCATTGTGATGACAGGGGTCATGGAGCATTATTATGACAAGGGCCATGGTGCATTCTGATATAAGATATCACTTATGAAGGGATTGTAAACCTGGCTACATATGAACTGAATTAGGAAAGAGAACAGAGTCTCAGATTTAGAAAACACTCTTATGCTTGCTTAAGGGGGAAGGAGAGGTGGGGAGACACAGAAAACCAGAGTTTGATATTAACACAGGTACCGTTCCATAATCCAAATACAGAAGAGACAAGCCCGACTCCTTCCTCAGTGAATGGGACTCAACACCCCTATTACCCAAAGAGAAATATATCTGACTAGTAAGGATCTTAAAACCTATGTATTGATATGTCTCCATAAGGGAACAAAGTGTGTCTAGAATGACATAAACACGACAGTGAGAATCAGCTCAAACCCACTATAAAAAGGAATTTCAAAACAAAACAAAAAAACAGTGAAATTCTTACACAATACCTTCAGGGGTTCTGATGAAACTTGGAATGACCCTATCTACAACAACAGCTGGATGTGGCATAAGGCTGATCACTTGGGACTGAGAGGATTGGTGAGATTGGGTGAGAAAATGCAGATGCTTTAAAGCAATAATGCCTGCCACTGATTCCATGGTTTCCAACTCTCCAGGTAGAAGGGAATATCACTACAGTTATAACATGTATGGGAAACCTAGAGAATGGACACCCTCTGATGGTGAAAGGTTTCTAAAACTCTACTAATTTTTTTCTCTCCATGTGCTCCAGATTGACATTCCAACTGCTTTAATATCAATCTCCCAACTTGGAGAGTCAGCCCCTATAACCTCCTGGTTCGCACAGTTGGCACATTGTGCAGAGGATATAAGGGAAGAGGGAGAACCAATGAGAGAGTAGCTGTAGGCATTTGGACGGCCACATGTAACTCTAATTTCCCGTCACGAAGAAGAATTAACCAAACTCTCAGCCTGCCCCACCCCCATAACTAGTATAGGTCCTGAAGCAAAATTGTGGGTTTGCGGTCAGCTCACAAAAACACAAGTTGAAAAATGGAGCTCAGGGGCACAGCAATTCACTAACTTGCTGAGTTACACAGGACTACTCTCTTCCAAAAATCTGTTGAGGAAAAGCCATGAGGCGGACTTGAAAATGATGGAGATTTGCACGAAACAGATTTCCAGAAGTACATTGGAATCACCTTTAAACACAGGAAAAGCATCACAACTTCGACAATTATGGAATTGTCCATAAAGGGCGCATGCGTTTTCTCCTGAATATATTCAGGAGAAAACGCATACACCCATTTTGGCCAACCAAGCAACCTCACAATGCAAATCTGCACTACAATGAAGTATCACTTCCCACCAGTCAAAAGGGATATCCGTAAAATGTGTAAAAACCAGAAAGGCAAGAGGGGCTCTGGAGAACAGGGAGCCTTGTTATGCTGATGGGTGGGATGTAGATGGCCAACAGCCACTCTGGAGGAGTGCGTTGTGTTCCCTAAAAGAATTAAACAACAGAGCTTCACAACCTAAGGCACTTCCAGTCATGGGAATATACCTTGGGAAAATTGAAAATCAATAAGACACAGCCAACCCAAAATATAGGGCAGCACTGCTTACAAGAACCTCGACTTCGGGACACCTTAAATATCCCAGGAAAGACAAAAATTGTAAAGAAATTGTGGAACATACGTACAATGGAATATCCCTCAGCCATGAAATCAATGTCATAAGGCCAGTAGCAGCATAATGAGTGGATTCATGTACGATGATTCTAACTGAAATAAGTCACACAGAAAAAGAAACTTATCATAAGATATCACTTATGAAGGTCTTGTAAACATGGCTACACATGAACTGAATTAGGAAAGAGAAGAGTCTCACATTTAGAAAACACTCTTATGCCTGCTCAAGAGGAAAGGAGTAGTGGGGTGATGCATAAAACCAGAGTTTGATATTAGCACAGGTACGGTTGCATAATCCAAATACAAAATAGACAAGACCTACTCTTTCCTCACTGAACGGGGCTCAACACCCCTATTCCCCGCAGAGTAGTATATCTGACTAGTAAGAATCTTAAAACCTATGTATTGATATGTCTCCATAAGGTAACCAAGTGTGTCTAGAACGACATAAACACGGCAGTGAGAATCAGCTCAAACACACTATAAAAATGAATTTCAAAACAAAACAAATAAACAGTGAAATTCTTACACAATACCTTCAGGGGTTCTGATGAAACTTACAATGACCCTATCTAAAACGACACCTGGATGTGGCATAAGGCTGGTCACTTGGGACTGAGAGGATTGGTGAGATTGGGTGAGAAAATGCAGACCGTTTAAAGCAATAATACCTGGCACCCATTCCATGGTTCCCAACTCTCCAAGTACAAGGGAATATCACTACAGTTATGACATGTATGGGAAACCTAGAGAATGGACACCATCTGATGGTGAAAGGTTTCTAAAACTCTACTAATTTTTTTCTCTCCTTGTGCACCAGTTTGACATTCCAACTGCTTTAGTATCAATCTCCCAAATTGGAGAGTCAGCACCTATAACCTCCTGTTTCGCACAGTTGGCACGTTGTGTAGAGGATATAAGGGAAGAGGGAGAAACAATTAGAGAGTAGCTGTAGGCATTTGGATGGCCACATGTCACTCTAAATTCCCATCACGAAGAAGAATTAACAAACTCTGAGCCAGCCCCCCCAATGGAACCAGTATAGGTCCAGAAGCAAAATTGTGGATTGGCAGTCCGCTCACAAAAACGCGAGTTGAAAAATGGAGCTCAGGGGCACAGCAATTCACTAACTTGCAGAGTTATAAAGGACTACTCTCTTCCAAAAATCTGTTGAGAGAAAGCCATGAGGTGGACATGAAAATGAGGCAGAAGTGCACGAAACAGATTTCCAGAAGTACATTGGAATCACCTTCAAACACAGGAAAAGCATCACAACTTCGACAATTATGGAATTGTCCATAAAGGGCACATGCGTTTTCTTCTGAATATATTCAGGAGAAAACGCATACGCCCATTTTGGCCAACCAAGCAACCGCACAATGCAAATCTGCACTACAAAGAAGTATCACTTCCAACCGGTCAAAAGGGACATCCGTAAAATGTGTAAAAACCAGAAAGGCAACACAGGCCCTGGAGAACAGGGAGCCTTGTTATGCTGATGGGCGGGATGTAAATTGCCAACTGCCTCTCTGGAGGAATGCATTGTGTTCCCTAAAACAAGTAAACAACAGAGCTACAGAGCCAAGGGCACTTCCAGTCTAGGGAATATACCTTGGGAAAACTGAAAATCAATAAGACAGAGCCACCCCAAAATTAAGGGCTGCACTGCTTACAAGGACCTCAACTTGGGTACACCTTAAATATCCCAGGAAATATAAAAATGGTTCAAAAAATTGTGGTAATTACGTACGATGGAATATACCTCAGCCATGAAATCAATGTCATAGGACGAGTAGCAGCAAAATGGGTGGATTCAGGTACGATGATTCTAAGTGAAATAAGTCACACAGAAAAAGAAACTTATCATAAGATATCACTTATGAAGATCATGTAAACATGGCTACACTTGAACTGAGTTAGGAAAGAGAACAGTGTCTCACATTTAGAAAACACACTTATGGCTGCTTAAGGGGGAAGGAGAGGTGGGGTGATGCATAAAACCAGAGTTTGATATAAGCACAGGTACCGTTCCAAAAACCAACTATGGAATAGACAAGACCTACACCTTCCTCAGTGAAAGGGACTCAAAACCCCATATTTCCCGCAGAGGAATATATCTGACTAGTAAGAATCTTAAAACCTATGTATTGATATGTCTCCATAAGGGAATCAAGTGTGTCTAGACTGGCATAAACATGGCAGCGAGAATCAGCTCAAACCCAGTATAAAAAGGAATTTCAAAAACAAAACAAAAAAAACTGGGAAATTCTTTACAATCCCTTCAGGATCTCTGATGAAACCTGGAATGACCCTATCTACAATGACAGCTGGATGTGGCATAAGGAGGGACACTTGGGACTGAGACGATTGGTGAGATTGGGTGAGCAAATGCAGACCCTTTAAAGCACAAATGCCTGGCACCCATTCCATGGGTCCCAACTCTCCAAGTTGAAGGGAATATTACTACGGTTATAACATGTACGGGAAACCTAGAGAACGGACACACTGTGAATACGAAAGGTTTCTAAAACTCAACGAATAGTCCCTCTCCTGGTGCTCCAGTTTGACTTTACATCTGCTTTACTATCAATCGCCCAACTTGGAGAGAGAGCCACTTTAACCTCCTGGTTCGCACAGGTTTCCAATTTGGCATAGGATGGAAGGGAAGAGGGAGAACCAATGAGAGAGTAGCTGTTAGGCATTTGGACGGGCCCATATCACTCTAACTTCCCGCCAGGAAGAAGAAGTAACCAAAGTATCAGCCCCCCACCGGGAACCAGCATATATCCTGAACCAAAATTTTGGACTTGCGGTCAGCTCACAAAAAACGAGTTGAAAAATGGAGCTCAGGGGCACAGCAATTCACAAACTGGCCGAGTCATAAAGGACAACTATCGTCCAAAAATCTGTTGAGGGAAGGCAACGAGGCGGACTTGAAAGCGAGGCAGAATAGCAGGAAACATATTTCAAGAGGTACGTTGGAATTGCCTTTAAAGCACAGGAAGAGGGGCACAACTTCGACAATGATGCACTTGGCCAAAAAGGGCGTATGTGTTTTCTCCTGAATATATTCAGGAGAAAACGCATACGCCCTTTTTGGCCAAGCAAGCAAGCAGGCAATGCAAATCTGCAGTACACAGAACTATCACTTCCCACCGGTCAAAAGGGACATCCACAAAATGTGTAAAAGCCAGAAAGGCAAGACAGGCCCTGGAGAACTGGAAGCCTTGTTATGCTGATGGGCAGGATGAAAATTGTCAACTGCCTCTCTGGAGGAGTACCTTGTGTTCCCTAAAGCAAGTAAAGAACAGAGCTACAGAGCCAAGGGCACTTCCAGTCTAGGGAATATACCTTGGGAAAACTGAAAATCAATAAGACAGAGCCACCCCAAAATTTAGGGCTGCACTGCTTACAAGGACCTCAACTTGGGTACACCTTAAATATCCCAGGAAATATAAAAATGGTTCAAAAAATTGTGGTACTTACGTACGATGGAATATCCCTCAGCCATGAAATCAATGTCATAAGACCAGTAGCAGCAAAATGGGTGGATTCAGGTACGGTGATTCTAAGTGAAATAAGTCACACAGAAAAAGAAACTTATCATAAGATATCACTTATGAAGATCCTGTAAACATGGCTACACTTGAACTGAGTTAGGAAAGAGAACAGTGTCTCACATTTAGAAAACACTCTTATGCCTGCTTAAGGGGGAAGGAGAGGTGGGGTGATGCATAAAACCAGAGTTTGATATAAGCACAGGTACCGTTCCAAAAACCAACTATGGAATAGACAAGACCTACACCTTCCTCAGTGAAAGGGACTCAAAATCCCATATTTCCCGCAGAGGAATATATCTGACTAGTAAGAATCTTAAAACCTATGTATTGATATGTCTCCGTAAGGGAATCAAGTGTGTCTAGACTGGCATAAACATGGCAGCGAGAATCAGCACAAACCCACTATAAAAAGGAATTTCAAAAACAAAACAAAAAAACTGGGAAATTCTTTACAATTCCTTCAGGGTCTCTGATGAAACCTGGAATGACCCTATCTACAACAACACCTGGATGTGGCATAAGGCTGGACACTTGGGACTGAGAGGATTGGTGAGATTGGGTGAGCAAATGCAGACACTTTAAAGCAATAATGCATGGCACCCATTCCATGGGTCCCAACTCTCCAGGTTGAAGGGAATAGTACTACAGTTATAACATGTACGGGAAACCTAGAGAACGGACACACTGTGAATACGAAAGGTTTCTAAAACTCAATGAATAGTCCCTCTCTGGTGCTCCGGTTTGACTTTCCATCTGCTTTACTATCAATCTCCCAACTTGGAGAGACAGCCCCTTTAAGCTCCTGGTTCACACAGGTTTCCAATTTGGCAGAGGATGAAAGGGAAGAGGGAGAACCAATGAGAGAGTAGCTGTTAGGCATTTGGACGGGCACATATAACTCTAACTTCCTGACAGGAAGATGAATTAACCAAAGTCTCAGCCACCCACCGGGAACCAGTATAGGTCCTGGAGCAAAATTTTGGACTTGCGGTCAGCTCACCAAAAACGAGTGGAAAAATGGAGCTCAGGGGCACAGCAATTCACAAGCTGGCCGAGTAATAAAGGACAACTATCGTGCAAAAATCTGTTGAGGGAAGGCAACGAGGCGGACTTGAAAGCAAGGCAGAATAGCAGGAAACAGATTTCAAGAGGTACGTTGGAATCACCTTTAAAGCACAGGAAGTGGGGCACAACTTCGACAATGATGCACTTGGCCAAAAAGGGCGTATGCGTTTTCTCCTGAATATATTCAGGATAAAATGCATACGCCCTTTTGGGCCAAGCAATGAAGCGGGCAATGCAAATCTGCACTACAAAGATGTATCACTTCCCACTGGTCAAAAGGGACATCCAGAAAATGTGTAAAAACCAGAAAGGCAACACAGGCCCTCGAGAACAGGGAGCCTTGTTATGCTGATGGGCGGGAGGTAAATTGCAAACTGCCTCTCTGGAGGAGTACATTGTGTTCCCTAAAACAATTAAAGAACAGAGCTATAGAGCCAAGGGCACTTCCAGTCTAGGGAATATACCTTGGGAAAACTGAAAATCAATAAGACAGAGCCACCCCAAAATTTAGGGCTGCACTGCTTACAAGGACCTCAACTTGGGTACACCTTAAATATCCCAGGAAATATAAAAATGGTTCAAAAAATTGTGGTACTTACGTACGATGGAATATCCCTCAGCCATGAAATCAATGTCATAAGACCAGTAGCAGCAAAATGGGTGGATTCAGGTACGATGATTCTAAGTGAAATAAGTCACACAGAAAAAGAAACTTATCATAAGATATCACTTATGAAGATCCTGTAAACATGGCTACACTTGAGCTGAGTTAGGAAAGAGAACAGTGTCTCACATTTAGAAAACACTCTTATGCCTGCTTAAGGGGGAAGGAGAGGTGGGGTGATACGTAAAACCAGAGTTTGATATAAGCACAGGTACCGTTCCAAAAACCAACTATGGAATAGACAAGACCTACACCTTCCTCAGTGAAAGGGACTCAAAACCCCATATTTCCCGCAGAGGAATATATCTGACTAGTAAGAATCTTAAAACCTATGTATTGATATGTCTCCGTAAGGGAATCAAGTGTGTCTAGACTGGCATAAACATGGCAGCGAGAATCAGCTCAAACACACTATAAAAAGGAATTTCAAAAACAAAACAAAAAACTGGGAAATTCTTTACAATTACTTCAGGGTCTCTGATGAAACCTTGAATAACCCAATCTACAATGACAGCTGGATATGGCATAAGGAGGGACACTTGGGACTGAGATGATTGGTGAGATTGGGTGAGTAAATGCAGACCCTTTAAAGCACAAATGCCTGGCACCCATTCCATGTGTCTCAACTCTCCAGGTTGAAGGGAATATTATTACAGCTATAACATGTACGGGAAACCTAGAGAACGGAAACACTGTGAATATGAAAGGTTTCTAAAACTCAACGAATAGTCCCTCTCCTGGTGCTCCGGTTTGACTTTCCATCTGCTTTACTATCAACTTCCCAACTTGGAGAGACAGCCCCTTTAACCTCCAGGTTCGCACAGGTTGCCAATTTGGCAGAGGATGAAAGGGAAGAGGGAGAACCAATGAGAGAGTAGCTGTTAGGCATTTGGACGGGCACATTTTACTGTAATTTCCCGGCAGGAAGAAGAATTAACCAAAGTGTCAGCCACCCACCGGGAACCAGCAAAGTTCCTGAACCAAAATTTTGGACTTGCGGTCAGCTCACCAAAAACGAGTTGAAAAATGGAGCTCAGGGGCACAGCAATTCACAAACTGGCCGAGTAATAAAGGACAACTATCGTCCAAAAATCTGTTGAGGGAAGGCAACGAGGCGGACTTGAAAGCGAGGCAGAATAGCAGGAAACAGATTTCAAGAGGTACGTTGGAATCGCCTTTAAAGCACAGGAAGAGGGGCACAACTTCGACAATGATGCACTTGGCCAAAAAGGGCGTATGCGTTTTCTCCTGAATATATTCAGGAGAAAACGCATACGCCCTTTTTGGCCAAGCAAGCAAGCGGACAATGCAAATCTGCACTACAAAGAAGTATCACTTCCACCGTTCAAAAGGGACATCCACAAAATTTGTAAAAACCAGAAAGGCAAGAGAGGCCCAGGAGAACAGGGAGCCTTGTTATGCTGATGGGCGGGATGTAAATTGCCAACTGCCTCTCTGCAGGAGTGCATTCTGTTCCCTAAAACATGTAAACAACAGAGCTACAGAGCCAAGGGCACTTCCAGTGTAGGGAATATTCCTTGGTAAAACTGAAAATCAATAAGAGAGAGCCACCCCAAAATTTAGGGCTGCACTGCTTACAAGGACCTCAACTTGGGTACACCTTAAATATCCCAGGAAATATAAAAATGGTTCAAAAACATGTGGTACTTACGTACGATGGAATATCCCTCAGCCATGAAATCAATGTCATAAGACCAGTAGCAGCAAAATGGGTGGATTCAGGTACAATGATTCTAAGTGAAATAAGTCACACAGAAAAAGAAACTTATCATAAGATATCACTTATGAAGATCCTGTAAACATGGCTACACTTGAACTGAGTTAGGAAATAGAACAGTGTCTCACATTTAGAAAACACTCTTATGCCTGCTTAAGGGGGAAGGAGAGATGGGGTGATGCATAAAACCAGAGTTTGATACAAGCACAGGTACCGTTCCAAAAACCAACTATGGAATAGACAAGACCTACACCTTCCTCAGTGAAAGGGACTCAGAACCCCATATTTCCCGCAGAGGAATATATCTGACTAGTAAGAATCTTAAAACCTATGGATTGATATGTCTCCGTAAGGGAATCAAGTGTGTCTAGACTGGCATAAACATGGCAGCGAGAATCAGCTCAAACCCACTATAAAAAGGAATTTCAAAAACAAAACAAAAAAACTGGGAAATTCTTTACAATTCCTTCAGGGTCTCTGATGAAACCTGGAATGACCCTATCTAAAATGACAGCTGGATGTGGCATAAGGCTGGACACTTGGGACTGAGAGGATTGGTGAGATTGGGTGAGCAAATGCAGACACTTTAAAGCAATAATGCATGGCACACATTCCATGGATCCCAACTCTCCAGGCTGAACGGAATATTACTACAGTTATAACATGTAAGGGAAACCTAGAGAACGGACACACTATGAATATGAAAGGTTTGTAAAACTCAACGAATTGTCCCTCTCCTGGTGCTCCGGTTTGACTTTCCATCTGGTTTACTATCAATCTCCCAACTTGGAGAGACAGCCCCTTTAACCTCCTGGTTCACACAGGTTGCCAATTTGGCAGAGGATGAAAGGGAAGAGGGAGAACCAATGAGAGAGTAGCTGTTAGGCATTTGGACGGGCACATATCACTCTAACTTCCCAGCAGGAAGAAGAATTAACAAAAGTCTCAGCACCCCAACGGGAACCAGCATAGGTCCTGAACCAAAATTTTGGACTTGCGGTCAGCTCACCAAAAACAAGTTGAAAAATGGAGCTCAGGGGCACAGCAATTCACAAACTGGCCGAGAAATAAAGGACAACTATCGTCCAAAAATCTGTTGAGGGAAGGCAACGAGGCGGACTTGAAAGCGAGGCAGAATAGCAGGAAACAGATTTCAAGAGGTACGTTGGAATCGCCTTTAAAGCACAGGAAGAGGGGCACAACTTCGACAATGATGCACTTGGCCAAAAAGGGCGTATGCGTTTTCTCCTTCAGGAGAAAACGCATACACCCTTTTTGCCCAAGCAAGCAAGAGGGCAAAGCAAATCTGCACTACAAAGAAGTATCACTTCCCGCCAGTCAAAAGGGACATCCACAAAATGTGTAAAAACCAGAAAGGCAAGACAGGCCCTGGAGAAAAGGGAGCCTTGTTATGCTGATGGGCGGGATGTAAATTGCCAACTGCCTCTCTGAAGGAGTACATTGTGTTCCCTAAAACAAGTAAAGAACAGAGCTACAGAGCCAAGGGCACTTCCAGTCCAGGGAATATACCTTGGGAAACCTGATAATCAATAAGACAGAGCCACCCCAAAATTTAGGGCTGCACTGCTTACAAGGACCTCAACTTGGGTACACCTTAAATATCCCAGGAAATATAAAAATGATTCAAAAAATTGTGGTACTTACGTACGATGGAATATCCCTCAGCCATGAAATCAATGTCATAAGACCAGTAGCAGCAAAATGGGTGGATTCAGGTACGATGATTCTAAGTGAAATAAGTCACACAGAAAAAGAAACTTATCATAAGATATCACTTATGAAGATCCTGTAAACATGGCTACACTTGAACTGAGTTAGGAAAGAGAACAGTGTCTCACATTTAGAAAACACTCTTATGCCTGCTTAAGGGGGAAGGAGAGGTGGGGTGATGCATAAAACCAGAGTTTGATATAAGCACAGGTACCATTCCAAAAACCAACTATGGAATAGCCAAGACCTACACCTTCCTCAGTGAAAGGGACTCAAAACCCCATATTTCCCGCAGAGGAATATATCTGACTAGTAGGAATCTTAAAACCTATGTATTGATATGTCTCTGTAAGGGAATCAAGTGTGTCTAGACTGGCATAAACATGGCAGCGAGAATCAGCTCAAACCCACTATAAAAAGGAAATTCAAAAACAAAACAAAAAAACTGGGAAATTCTTTAGAATTCCTTCAGGGTCTCTGATGAAACCTGGAATGACCCTATCTACAATGACAGCTGGATGTGGCATAAGGAGGGACACTTGGGACTGAGACGATTGATGAGATTGGGTGAGCAAATGCAGACCCTTTAAAGCACAAATGCCTGGCACCCATTCCATGGGTCCAAACTCTCCAGGTTGAAGGGAGTATTAATACAGCTATAACAGGTACGGAAAACATAGAGAACGGACACACTGTGAATACGAAAGGTTTCTAAAACTCAACGAATAGTCCCTCATCTGGTGCTCCGGGTTGACTTTCCATCTGCTTTACTATCAACCTCCCAACTTGGAGAGACAGCCCCTTTAACCTCCTGGTTCGCACAGGTTGCCAATTTGGCAGAGGATGAAAGGGAAGAGGGATAACCAATGAGAGAGTAGCTGTTAGGCATTCGAACGGGCACATATCACTGTAATTTCCCGGCAGGAAGAAGAATTAACCAAAGTCTCAGCCACCCACCGTGAACCAGCATAGGTCCTGAACCAAAATTTTGGACTTGCGGTCAGCTCACCAAAAACGAGTTGAAAAATGGAGCTCAGGGGCACAGCAATTCACAAACTGGCCGAGTAATAAAGGACAACTATCGTCCAAAAATCTGTTGAGGGAAGGCAACGAGGCGGACTTGAAAGCGAGGGAGAATAGCAGGAAACACATTTCAAGAGGTACGTTGGAATCGCCTTTAAAGCACAGGAAGAGGGGCACAACTTTGACAATGATGCACTTGGCCAAAAAGGGCGTATGCGTTTTCTCCTGAATATATTCAGGATAAAATGCATACGCCCTTTTTGGCCAAGCAATGAAGCGGGCAATGCAAATCTGCACTACAAAGATGTATCACTTCCCACTGGTCAAAAGGGACATCCAGAAAATGTGTAAAAACCAGAAAGGCAACACAGGCCCTCGAGAACAGGGAGCCTTGTTATGCTGATGGGCGGGAGGTAAATTGCAAACTGCCTCTCTGGAGGAGTACATTGTGTTCCCTAAAACAAGTAAAGAACAGAGCTATAGAGCCAAGGGCACTTCCAGTCTAGGGAATATACCTTGGGAAAACTGAAAATCAATAAGACAGAGCCACCCCAAAATTTAGGGCTGCACTGCTTACAAGGACCTCAACTTGGGTACACCTTAAATATCCCAGGAAATATAAAAATGGTTCAAAAAATTGTGGTACTTACGTACGATGGAATATCCCTCAGCCATGAAATCAATGTCATAAGACCAGTAGCAGCAAAATGGGTGGATTCAGGTACGATGATTCTAAGTGAAATAAGTCACACAGAAAAAGAAACTTATCATAAGATATCACTTATGAAGATCCTGTAAACATGGCTACACTTGAGCTGAGTTAGGAAAGAGAACAGTGTCTCACATTTAGAAAACACTCTTATGCCTGCTTAAGGGGGAAGGAGAGGTGGGGTGATACGTAAAACCAGAGTTTGATATAAGCACAGGTACCGTTCCAAAAACCAACTATGGAATAGACAAGACCTACACCTTCCTCAGTGAAAGGGACTCAAAACCCCATATTTCCCGCAGAGGAATATATCTGACTAGTAAGAATCTTAAAACCTATGTATTGATATGTCTACGTAAGGGAATCAAGTGTGTCTAGACTGGCATAAACATGGCAGCGAGAATCAGCTCAAACCCACTATAAAAAGGAATTTCAAAAACAAAACAAAAAAACTGGGAAATTCTTTACAATTCCTTCAGGGTCTCTGATGAAACCTTGAATAACCCTATCTACAATGACAGCTGGATATGGCATAAGGAGGGACACTTGGGACTGAGATGATTGGTGAGATTGGGTGAGTAAATGCAGACCCTTTAAAGCACAAATGCCTGGCACCCATTCCATGTGTCTCAACTCTCCAGGTTGAAGGGAATATTATTACAGCTATAACATGTACGGGAAACCTAGAGAACGGAAACACTGTGAATATGAAAGGTTTCTAAAACTCAACGAATAGTCCCTCTCCTGGTGCTCCGGTTTGAATTTCCGTCTGCTTTACTATCAACCTCCCAACTTGGAGAGACAGCCCCTTTAACCTCCAGGTTCGCACAGGTTGCCAATTTGGCAGAGGATGAAAGGGAAGAGGGAGAACCAATGAGAGAGTAGCTGTTAGGCATTTGGACGGGCACATATTACTGTAATTTCCCGGCAGGAAGAAGAATTAACCAAAGTGTCAGCCACCCACCGGGAACCAGCAAAGTTCCTGAACCAAAATTTTGGACTTGCGGTCAGCTCACCAAAAACGAGTTGAAAAATGGAGCTCAGGGGCACAGCAATTCACAAACTGGCCGAGTAATAAAGGACAACTATCGTCCAAAAATATGTTGAGGGAAGGCAACGAGGCGGACTTGAAAGCGAGGCAGAATAGCAGGAAACAGATTTCAAGAGGTACGTTGGAATCGCCTTTAAAGCACAGGAAGAGGGGCACAACTTCGACAATGATGCACTTGGCCAAAAAGGGCGTATGCGTTTTCTCCTGAATATATTCAGGAGAAAACGCATACGCCCTTTTTGGCCAAGCAAGCAAGCGGACAATGCAAATCTGCACTACAAAGAAGTATCACTTCCACCGTTCAAAAGGGACATCCACAAAATTTGTAAAAACCAGAAAGGCAAGAGAGGCCCAGGAGAACAGGGAGCCTTGTTATGCTGATGGGCGGGATGTAAATTGCCAACTGCCTCTCTGCAGGAGTGCATTCTGTTCCCTAAAACAAGTAAACAACAGAGCTACAGAGCCAAGGGCACTTCCAGTGTAGGGAATATTCCTTGGTAAAACTGAAAATCAATAAGAGAGAGCCACCCCAAAATTTAGGGCTGCACTGCTTACAAGGACCTCAACTTGGGTACACCTTAAATATCCCAGGAAATATAAAAATGGTTCAAAAACATGTGGTACTTACGTACGATGGAATATCCCTCAGCCATGAAATCAATGTCATAAGACCAGTAGCAGCAAAATGGGTGGATTCAGGTACAATGATTCTAAGTGAAATAAGTCACACAGAAAAAGAAACTTATCATAAGATATCACTTATGAAGATCCTGTAAACATGGCTACACTTGAACTGAGTTAGGAAATAGAACAGTGTCTCACATTTAGAAAACACTCTTATGCCTGCTTAAGGGGGAAGGAGAGGTGGGGTGATGCATAAAACCAGAGTTTGATACAAGCACAGGTACCGTTCCAAAAACCAACTATGGAATAGACAAGACCTACACCTTCCTCAGTGAAAGGGACTCAGAACCCCATATTTCCCGCAGAGGAATATATCTGACTAGTAAGAATCTTAAAACCTATGGATTGATATGTCTCCGTAAGGGAATCAAGTGTGTCTAGACTGGCATAAACATGGCAGCGAGAATCAGCTCAAACCCACTATAAAAAGGAATTTCAAAAACAAAACAAAAAAACTGGGAAATTCTTTACAATTCCTTCAGGGTCTCTGATGAAACCTGGAATGACCCTATCTAAAATGACAGCTGGATGTGGCATAAGGCTGGACACTTGGGACTGAGAGGATTGGTGAGATTGGGTGAGCAAATGCAGACCCTTTAAAGCAATAATGCATGGCACACATTCCATGGATCCCAACTCTCCAGGCTGAACGGAATATTACTACAGTTATAACATGTAAGGGAACCCTAGAGAACGGACACACTATGAATATGAAAGGTTTGTAAAACTCAACGAATTGTCCCTCTCCTGGTGCTCCGGTTTGACTTTCCATCTGGTTTACTATCAATCTCCCAACTTGGAGAGACAGCCCCTTTAACCTCCTGGTTCGCACAGGTTGCCAATTTGGCAGAGGATGAAAGGGAAGAGGGAGAACCAATGAGAGAGTAGCTGTTAGGCATTTGGACGGGCACATATCACTCTAACTTCCCGGCAGGAAGAAGAATTAACAAAAGTCTCAGCACCCCAACGGGAACCAGCATAGGTCCTGAACCAAAATTTTGGACTTGCGGTCAGCTCACCAAAAACAAGTTGAAAAATGGAGCTCAGGGGCACAGCAATTCACAAACTGGCCGAGAAATAAAGGACAACTATCGTCCAAAAATCTGTTGAGGGAAGGCAACGAGGCGGACTTGAAAGCGAGGCAGAATAGCAGGAAACAGATTTCAAGAGGTACGTTGGAATCGCCTTTAAAGCACAGGAAGAGGGGCACAACTTCGACAATGATGCACTTGGCCAAAAAGGGCGTATGCGTTTTCTCCTTCAGGAGAAAATGCATACACCCTTTTTGCCCAAGCAAGCAAGAGGGCAAAGCAAATCTGCACTACAAAGAAGTAGCACTTCCCACCAGTCAAAAGGGACATCCACAAAATGTGTAAAAACCAGAAAGGCAAGACAGGCCCTGGAGAAAAGGGAGCCTTGTTATGCTGATGGGCGGGATGTAAATTGCCAACTGCCTCTCTGAAGGAGTACATTGTGTTCCCTAAAACAAGTAAAGAACAGAGCTACAGAGCCAAGGGCACTTCCAGTCCAGGGAATATACCTTGGGAAACCTGATAATCAATAAGACAGAGCCACCCCAAAATTTAGGGCTGCACTGCTTACAAGGACCTCAACTTGGGTACACCTTAAATATCCCAGGAAATATAAAAATGATTCAAAAAATTGTGGTACTTACGTACGATGGAATATCCCTCAGCCATGAAATCAATGTCATAAGACCAGTAGCAGCAAAATGGGTGGACTCAGGTACGATGATTCTAAGTGAAATAAGTCACACAGAAAAAGAAACTTATCATAAGATATCACTTATGAAGATCCTGTAAACATGGCTACACTTGAACTGAGTTAGGAAAGAGAACAGTGTCTCACATTTAGAAAACACTCTTATGCCTGCTTAAGGGGGAAGGAGAGGTGGGGTGATGCATAAAACCAGAGTTTGATATAAGCACAGGTACCATTCCAAAAACCAACTATGGAATAGCCAAGACCTACACCTTCCTCAGTGAAAGGGACTCAAAACCCCATATTTCCCGCAGAGGAATATATCTGACTAGTAGGAATCTTAAAACCTATGTATTGATATGTCTCTGTAAGGGAATCAAGTGTGTCTAGACTGGCATAAACATGGCAGCGAGAATCAGCTCAAACCCACTATAAAAAGGAAATTCAAAAACAAAACAAAAAAACTGGGAAATTCTTTAGAATTCCTTCAGGGTCTCTGATGAAACCTGGAATGACCCTATCTACAATGACAGCTGGATGTGGCATAAGGAGGGACACTTGGGACTGAGACGATTGATGAGATTGGGTGAGCAAATGCAGACCCTTTAAAGCACAAATGCCTGGCACCCATTCCATGGGTCCAAACTCTCCAGGTTGAAGGGAGTATTAATACAGCTATAACAGGTACGGAAAACAGAGAGAACGGACACACTGTGAATACGAAAGGTTTCTAAAACTCAACGAATAGTCCCTCATCTGGTGCTCCGGGTTGACTTTCCATCTGCTTTACTATCAACCTCCCAACTTGGAGAGACAGCCCCTTTAACCTCCTGGTTCGCACAGGTTGCCAATTTGGCAGAGGATGAAAGGGAAGAGGGATAACCAATGAGAGAGTAGCTGTTAGGCATTTGAACGGGCACATATCACTGTAATTTCCCAGCAGGAAGAAGAATTAACCAAAGTCTCAGCCACCCACCGTGAACCAGCATAGGTCCTGAACCAAAATTTTGGACTTGCGGTCAGCTCACCAAAAACGAGTTGAAAAATGGAGCTCAGGGGCACAGCAATTCACAAACTGGCCGAGTAATAAAGGACAACTATCGTCCAAAAATCTGTTGAGGGAAGGCAACGAGGCGGACTTGAAAGCGAGGGAGAATAGCAGGAAACACATTTCAAGAGGTACGCTGGAATCGCCTTTAAAGCACAGGAAGAGGGGCACAACTTTGACAATGATGCACTTGGCCAAAAAGGGCGTATGCGTTTTCTCCTGAATATATTCAGGATAAAATGCATACGCCCTTTTTGGCCAAGCAATGAAGCGGGCAATGCAAATCTGCACTACAAAGATGTATCACTTCCCACTGGTCAAAAGGGACATCCAGAAAATGTGTAAAAACCAGAAAGGCAACACAGGCCCTCGAGAACAGGGAGCCTTGTTATGCTGATGGGCGGGAGGTAAATTGCAAACTGCCTCTCTGGAGGAGTACATTGTGTTCCCTAAAACAAGTAAAGAACAGAGCTATAGAGCCAAGGGCACTTCCAGTCTAGGGAATATACCTTGGGAAAACTGAAAATCAATAAGACAGAGCCACCCCAAAATTTAGGGCTGCACTGCTTACAAGGACCTCAACTTGGGTACACCTTAAATATCCCAGGAAATATAAAAATGGTTCAAAAAATTGTGGTACTTACGTACGATGGAATATCCCTCAGCCATGAAATCAATGTCATAAGACCAGTAGCAGCAAAATGGGTGGATTCAGGTACGATGATTCTAAGTGAAATAAGTCACACAGAAAAAGAAACTTATCATAAGATATCACTTATGAAGATCCTGTAAACATGGCTACACTTGAGCTGAGTTAGGAAAGAGAACAGTGTCTCACATTTAGAAAACACTCTTATGCCTGCTTAAGGGGGAAGGAGAGGTGGGGTGATACGTAAAACCAGAGTTTGATATAAGCACAGGTACCGTTCCAAAAACCAACTATGGAATAGACAAGACCTACACCTTCCTCAGTGAAAGGGACTCAAAACCCCATATTTCCCGCAGAGGAATATATCTGACTAGTAAGAATCTTAAAACCTATGTATTGATATGTCTACGTAAGGGAATCAAGTGTGTCTAGACTGGCATAAACATGGCAGCGAGAATCAGCTCAAACCCACTATAAAAAGGAATTAAAAAACAAAACAAAAAAACTGGGAAATTCTTTACAATTCCTTCAGGGTCTCTGATGAAACCTTGAATAACCCTATCTACAATGACAGCTGGATATGGCATAAGGAGGGACACTTGGGACTGAGATGATTGGTGAGATTGGGTGAGTAAATGCAGACCCTTTAAAGCACAAATGCCTGGCACCCATTCCATGTGTCTCAACTCTCCAGGTTGAAGGGAATATTATTACAGCTATAACATGTACGGGAAACCTAGAGAACGGACACACTGTGAATATGAAAGGTTTCTAAAACTCAACGAATAGTCCCTCTCCTGGTGCTCCGGTTTGACTTTCCATCTGCTTTACTATCAACTTCCCAACTTGGAGAGACAGCCCCTTTTACCTCCAGGTTCGCACAGGTTGCCAATTTGGCAGAGGATGAAAGGGAAGAGGGAGAACCAATGAGAGAGTAGCTGTTAGGCATTTGGACGGGCACATATTACTGTAATTTCCCGGCAGGAAGAAGAATTAACCAAAGTGTCAGCCACCCACCGGGAACCAGCAAAGTTCCTGAACCAAAATTTTGGACTTGCGGTCAGCTCACCAAAAACGAGTTGAAAAATGGAGCTCAGGGGCACAGCAATTCACAAACTGGCCGAGTAATAAAGGACAACTATCGTCCAAAAATCTGTTGAGGGAAGGCAACGAGGCGGACTTGAAAGCGAGGCAGAATAGCAGGAAACAGATTTCAAGAGGTACGTTGGAATCGCCTTTAAAGCACAGGAAGAGGGGCACAACTTCGACAATGATGCACTTGGCCAAAAAGGGCGTATGCGTTTTCTCCTGAATATATTCAGGAGAAAACGCATACGCCCTTTTTGGCCAAGCAAGCAAGCGGACAATGCAAATCTGCACTACAAAGAAGTATCACTTCCACCGTTCAAAAGGGACATCCACAAAATTTGTAAAAACCAGAAAGGCAAGAGAGGCCCAGGAGAACAGGGAGCCTTGTTATGCTGATGGGCGGGATGTAAATTGCCAACTGCCTCTCTGCAGGAGTGCATTCTGTTCCCTAAAACAAGTAAACAACAGAGCTACAGAGCCAAGGGCACTTCCAGTGTAGGGAATATTCCTTGGTAAAACTGAAAATCAATAAGAGAGAGCCACCCCAAAATTTAGGGCTGCACTGCTTACAAGGACCTCAACTTGGGTACACCTTAAATATCCCAGGAAATATAAAAATGGTTCAAAAACATGTGGTACTTACGTACGATGGAATATCCCTCAGCCATGAAATCAATGTCATAAGACCAGTAGCAGCAAAATGGGTGGATTCAGGTACAATGATTCTAAGTGAAATAAGTCACACAGAAAAAGAAACTTATCATAAGATATCACTTATGAAGATCCTGTAAACATGGCTACACTTGAACTGAGTTAGGAAATAGAACAGTGTCTCACATTTAGAAAACACTCTTATGCCTGCTTAAGGGGGAAGGAGAGGTGGGGTGATGCATAAAACCAGAGTTTGATACAAGCACAGGTACCGTTCCAAAAACCAACTATGGAATAGACAAGACCTACACCTTCCTCAGTGAAAGGGACTCAGAACCCCATATTTCCCACAGAGGAATATATCTGACTAGTAAGAATCTTAAAACCTATGGATTGATATGTCTCCGTAAGGGAATCAAGTGTGTCTAGACTGGCATAAACATGGCAGCGAGAATCAGCTCAAACCCACTATAAAAAGGAATTTCAAAAACAAAACAAAAAAACTGGGAAATTCTTTACAATTCCTTCAGGGTCTCTGATGAAACCTGGAATGACCCTATCTAAAATGACAGCTGGATGTGGCATAAGGCTGGACACTTGGGACTGAGAGGATTGGTGAGATTGGGTGAGCAAATGCAGACCCTTTAAAGCAATAATGCATGGCACACATTCCATGGATCCCAACTCTCCAGGCTGAACGGAATATTACTACAGTTATAACATGTAAGGGAAACCTAGAGAACGGACACACTATGAATATGAAAGGTTTGTAAAACTCAACGAATTGTCCCTCTCCTGGTGCTCCGGTTTGACTTTCCATCTGGTTTACTATCAATCTCCCAACTTGGAGAGACAGCCCCTTTAACCTCCTGGTTCGCACAGGTTGCCAATTTGGCAGAGGATGAAAGGGAAGAGGGAGAACCAATGAGAGAGTAGCTGTTAGGCATTTGGACGGGCACATATCACTCTAACTTCCCGGCAGGAAGAAGAATTAACAAAAGTCTCAGCACCCCAACGGGAACCAGCATAGGTCCTGAACCAAAATTTTGGACTTGCGGTCAGCTCACCAAAAACAAGTTGAAAAATGGAGCTCAGGGGCACAGCAATTCACAAACTGGCCGAGAAATAAAGGACAACTATCGTCCAAAAATCTGTTGAGGGAAGGCAACGAGGCGGACTTGAAAGCGAGGCAGAATAGCAGGAAACAGATTTCAAGAGGTACGTTGGAATCGCCTTTAAAGCACAGGAAGAGGGGCACAACTTCGACAATGATGCACTTGGCCAAAAAGGGCGTATGCGTTTTCTCCTTCAGGAGAAAACGCATACACCCTTTTTGCCCAAGCAAGCAAGAGGGCAAAGCAAATCTGCACTAAAAAGAAGTATCACTTCCCACCAGTCAAAAGGGACATCCACAAAATGTGTAAAAACCAGAAAGGCAAGACAGGCCCTGGAGAAAAGGGAGCCTTGTTATGCTGATGGGCGGGATGTAAATTGCCAACTGCCTCTCTGGAGGAGTACATTGTGTTCCCTAAAACAAGTAAAGAACAGAGCTACAGAGCCAAGGGCACTTCCAGTCCAGGGAATATACCTTGGGAAACCTGATAATCAATAAGACAGAGCCACCCCAAAATTTAGGGCTGCACTGCTTACAAGGACCTCAACTTGGGTACACCTTAAATATCCCAGGAAATATAAAAATGATTCAAAAAATTGTGGTACTTACGTACGATGGAATATCCCTCAGCCATGAAATCAATGTCATAAGACCAGTAGCAGCAAAATGGGTGGATTCAGGTACGATGATTCTAAGTGAAATAAGTCACAGAGAAAAAGAAACTTATCATAAGATATCACTTATGAAGATCCTGTAAACATGGCTACACTTGAACTGAGTTAGGAAAGAGAACAGTGTCTCACATTTAGAAAACACTCTTATGCCTGCTTAAGGGGGAAGGAGAGGTGGGGTGATGCATAAAACCAGAGTTTGATATAAGCACAGGTACCATTCCAAAAACCAACTATGGAATAGCCAAGACCTACACCTTCCTCAGTGAAAGGGACTCAAAACCCCATATTTCCCGCAGAGGAATATATCTGACTAGTAGGAATCTTAAAACCTATGTATTGATATGTCTCTGTAAGGGAATCAAGTGTGTCTAGACTGGCATAAACATGGCAGCGAGAATCAGCTCAAACCCACTATAAAAAGGAAATTCAAAAACAAAACAAAAAACTGGGAAATTCTTTACAATTCCTTCAGGGTCTCTGATGAAACCTGGAATGACCCTATCTACAATGACAGCTGGATGTGGCATAAGGAGGGACACTTGGGACTGAGACGATTGATGAGATTGGGTGAGCAAATGCAGACCCTTTAAAGCACAAATGCCTGGCACCCATTCCATGGGTCCAAACTCTCCAGGTTGAAGGGAGTATTAATACAGCTATAACAGGTACGGAAAACATAGAGAACGGACACACTGTGAATACGAAAGGTTTCTAAAACTCAACGAATAGTCCCTCATCTGGTGCTCCGGGTTGACTTTCCATCTGCTTTACTATCAACCTCCCAACTTGGAGAGAGAGACCCTTTAACCTCCTGTTTCGCACAGGTTGCCAATTTGGCAGAGGATGAAAGGGAAGAGGGATAACCAATGAGAGAGTAGCTGTTAGGCATTCGAACGGGCACATATCACTGTAATTTCCCGGCAGGAAGAAGAATTAACCAAAGTCTCAGCCACCCACCGTGAACCAGCATAGGTCCTGAACCAAAATTTTGGACTTGCGGTCAGCTCACCAAAAACGAGTTGAAAAATGGAGCTCAGGGGCACAGCAATTCACAAACTGGCCGAGTAATAAAGGACAACTATCGTCCAAAAATCTGTTGAGGGAAGGCAACGAGGCGGACTTGAAAGCGAGGGAGAATAGCAGGAAACACATTTCAAGAGGTACGTTGGAATCGCCTTTAAAGCACAGGAAGAGGGGCACAACTTTGACAATGATGCACTTGGCCAAAAAGGGCGTATGCGTTTTCTCCTGAATATATTCAGGATAAAATGCATACGCCCTTTTTGGCCAAGCAATGAAGCGGGCAATGCAAATCTGCACTACAAAGATGTATCACTTCCCACTGGTCAAAAGGGACATCCAGAAAATGTGTAAAAACCAGAAAGGCAACACAGGCCCTCGAGAACAGGGAGCCTTGTTATGCTGATGGGCGGGAGGTAAATTGCAAACTGCCTCTCTGGAGGAGTACATTGTGTTCCCTAAAACAAGTAAAGAACAGAGCTATAGAGCCAAGGGCACTTCCAGTCTAGGGAATATACCTTGGGAAAACTGAAAATCAATAAGACAGAGCCACCCCAAAATTTAGGGCTGCACTGCTTACAAGGACCTCAACTTGGGTACACCTTAAATATCCCAGGAAATATAAAAATGGTTCAAAAAATTGTGGTACTTACGTACGATGGAATATCCCTCAGCCATGAAATCAATGTCATAAGACCAGTAGCAGCAAAATGGGTGGATTCAGGTACGATGATTCTAAGTGAAATAAGTCACACAGAAAAAGAAACTTATCATAAGATATCACTTATGAAGATCCTGTAAACATGGCTACACTTGAGCTGAGTTAGGAAAGAGAACAGTGTCTCACATTTAGAAAACACTCTTATGCCTGCTTAAGGGGGAAGGAGAGGTGGGGTGATACGTAAAACCAGAGTTTGATATAAGCACAGGTACCGTTCCAAAAACCAACTATGGAATAGACAAGACCTACACCTTCCTCAGTGAAAGGGACTCAAAACCCCATATTTCCCGCAGAGGAATATATCTGACTAGTAAGAATCTTAAAACCTATGTATTGATATGTCTACGTAAGGGAATCAAGTGTGTCTAGACTGGCATAAACATGGCAGCGAGAATCAGCTCAAACCCACTATAAAAAGGAATTAAAAAACAAAACAAAAAAACTGGGAAATTCTTTACAATTCCTTCAGGGTCTCTGATGAAACCTTGAATAACCCTATCTACAATGACAGCTGGATATGGCATAAGGAGGGACACTTGGGACTGAGATGATTGGTGAGATTGGGTGAGTAAATGCAGACCCTTTAAAGCACAAATGCCTGGCACCCATTCCATGTGTCTCAACTCTCCAGGTTGAAGGGAATATTATTACAGCTATAACATGTACGGGAAACCTAGAGAACGGACACACTGTGAATATGAAAGGTTTCTAAAACTCAACGAATAGTCCCTCTCCTGGTGCTCCGGTTTGACTTTCCATCTGCTTTACTATCAACTTCCCAACTTGGAGAGACAGCCCCTTTAACCTCCAGGTTCGCACAGGTTGCCAATTTGGCAGAGGATGAAAGGGAAGAGGGAGAACCAATGAGAGAGTAGCTGTTAGGCATTTGGACGGGCACATATTACTGTAATTTCCCGGCAGGAAGAAGAATTAACCAAAGTGTCAGCCACCCACCGGGAACCAGCAAAGTTCCTGAACCAAAATTTTGGACTTGCGGTCAGCTCACCAAAAACGAGTTGAAAAATGGAGCTCAGGGGCACAGCAATTCACAAACTGGCCGAGTAATAAAGGACAACTATCGTCCAAAAATCTGTTGAGGGAAGGCAACGAGGCGGACTTGAAAGCGAGGCAGAATAGCAGGAAACAGATTTCAAGAGGTACGTTGGAATCGCCTTTAAAGCACAGGAAGAGGGGCACAACTTCGACAATGATGCACTTGGCCAAAAAGGGCGTATGCGTTTTCTCCTGAATATATTCAGGAGAAAACGCATACGCCCTTTTTGGCCAAGCAAGCAAGCGGACAATGCAAATCTGCACTACAAAGAAGTATCACTTCCACCGTTCAAAAGGGACATCCACAAAATTTGTAAAAACCAGAAAGGCAAGAGAGGCCCAGGAGAACAGGGAGCCTTGTTATGCTGATGGGCGGGATGTAAATTGCCAACTGCCTCTCTGCAGGGGTGCATTCTGTTCCCTAAAACAAGTAAAGAACAGAGCTACAGAGCCAAGGGCACTTCCAGTGTAGGGAATATTCCTTGGTAAAACTGAAAATCAATAAGAGAGAGCCACCCCAAAATTTAGGGCTGCACTGCTTACAAGGACCTCAACTTGGGTACACCTTAAATATCCCAGGAAATATAAAAATGGTTCAAAAACATGTAGTACTTACGTACGATGGAATATCCCTCAGCCATGAAATCAATGTCATAAGACCAGTAGCAGCAAAATGGGTGGATTCAGGTACAATGATTCTAAGTGAAATAAGTCACACAGAAAAAGAAACTTATCATAAGATATCACTTATGAAGATCCTGTAAACATGGCTACACTTGAACTGAGTTAGGAAATAGAACAGTGTCTCACATTTAGAAAACACTCTTATGCCTGCTTAAGGGGGAAGGAGAGGTGGGGTGATGCATAAAACCAGAGTTTGATACAAGCACAGGTACCGTTCCAAAAACCAACTATGGAATAGACAAGACCTACACCTTCCTCAGTGAAAGGGACTCAGAACCCCATATTTCCCGCAGAGGAATATATCTGACTAGTAAGAATCTTAAAACCTATGGATTGATATGTCTCCGTAAGGGAATCAAGTGTGTCTAGACTGGCATAAACATGGCAGCGAGAATCAGCTCAAACCCACTATAAAAAGGAATTTCAAAAACAAAACAAAAAAACTGGGAAATTCTTTACAATTCCTTCAGGGTCTCTGATGAAACCTGGAATGACCCTATCTAAAATGACAGCTGGATGTGGCATAAGGCTGGACACTTGGGACTGAGAGGATTGGTGAGATTGGGTGAGCAAATGCAGACCCTTTAAAGCAATAATGCATGGCACACATTCCATGGATCCCAACTCTCCAGGCTGAACGGAATATTACTACAGTTATAACATGTAAGGGAAACCTAGAGAACGGACACACTATGAATATGAAAGGTTTGTAAAACTCAACGAATTGTCCCTCTCCTGGTGCTCCGGTTTGACTTTCCATCTGGTTTACTATCAATCTCCCAACTTGGAGAGACAGCCCCTTTAACCTCCTGGTTCGCACAGGTTGCCAATTTGGCAGAGGATGAAAGGGAAGAGGGAGAACCAATGAGAGAGTAGCTGTTAGGCATTTGGACGGGCACATATCACTCTAACTTCCCGGCAGGAAGAAGAATTAACAAAAGTCTCAGCACCCCAACGGGAACCAGCATAGGTCCTGAACCAAAATTTTGGACTTGCGGTCAGCTCACCAAAAACAAGTTGAAAAATGGAGCTCAGGGGCACAGCAATTCACAAACTGGCCGAGAAATAAAGGACAACTATCGTCCAAAAATCTGTTGAGGGAAGGCAACGAGGCGGACTTGAAAGCGAGGCAGAATAGCAGGAAACAGATTTCAAGAGGTACGTTGGAATCGCCTTTAAAGCACAGGAAGAGGGGCACAACTTCGACAATGATGCACTTGGCCAAAAAGGGCGTATGCGTTTTCTCCTTCAGGAGAAAACGCATACACCCTTTTTGCCCAAGCAAGCAAGAGGGCAAAGCAAATCTGCACTAAAAAGAAGTATCACTTCCCACCAGTCAAAAGGGACATCCACAAAATGTGTAAAAACCAGAAAGGCAAGACAGGCCCTGGAAAACAGGGAGCCTTGTTATGCTGATGGGCGGGATGTAAATTGCCAACTGCCTCTCTGGAGGAGTACATTGTGTTCCCTAAAACAAGTAAAGAACAGAGCTACAGAGCCAAGGGCACTTCCAGTCCAGGGAATATACCTTGGGAAACCTGATAATCAATAAGACAGAGCCACCCCAAAATTTAGGGCTGCACTGCTTACAAGGACCTCAACTTGGGTACACCTTAAATATCCCAGGAAATATAAAAATGATTCAAAAAATTGTGGTACTTACGTACGATGGAATATCCCTCAGCCATGAAATCAATGTCATAAGACCAGTAGCAGCAAAATGGGTGGATTCAGGTACGATGATTCTAAGTGAAATAAGTCACAGAGAAAAAGAAACTTATCATAAGATATCACTTATGAAGATCCTGTAAACATGGCTACACTTGAACTGAGTTAGGAAAGAGAACAGTGTCTCACATTTAGAAAACACTCTTATGCCTGCTTAAGGGGGAAGGAGAGGTGGGGTGATGCATAAAACCAGAGTTTGATATAAGCACAGGTACCATTCCAAAAACCAACTATGGAATAGCCAAGACCTACACCTTCCTCAGTGAAAGGGACTCAAAACCCCATATTTCCCGCAGAGGAATATATCTGACTAGTAGGAATCTTAAAACCTATGTATTGATATGTCTCTGTAAGGGAATCAAGTGTGTCTAGACTGGAATAAACATGGCAGCGAGAATCAGCTCAAACCCACTATAAAAAGGAAATTCAAAAACAAAACAAAAAAACTGGGAAATTCTTTAGAATTCCTTCAGGGTCTCTGATGAAACCTGGAATGACCCTATCTACAATGACAGCTGGATGTGGCATAAGGAGGGACACTTGGGACTGAGACGATTGATGAGATTGGGTGAGCAAATGCAGACCCTTTAAAGCACAAATGCCTGGCACCCATTCCATGGGTCCAAACTCTCCAGGTTGAAGGGAGTATTAATACAGCTATAACAGGTACGGAAAACATAGAGAACGGACACACTGTGAATACGAAAGGTTTCTAAAACTCAACGAATAGTCCCTCATCTGGTGCTCCGGGTTGACTTTCCATCTGCTTTACTATCAACCTCCCAACTTGGAGAGACAGCCCCTTTAACCTCCTGGTTCGCACAGGTTGCCAATTTTGAAGAGGATGAAAGGGAAGAGGGATAACCAATGAGAGAGTAGCTGTTAGGCATTCGAAAGGGCACATATCACTGTAATTTCCCGGCAGGAAGAAGAATTAACCAAAGTCTCAGCCACCCACCGTGAACCAGCATAGGTCCTGAACCAAAATTTTGGACTTGCGGTCAGCTCACCAAAAACGAGATGAAAAATGGAGCTCAGGGGCACAGCAATTCACAAACTGGCCGAGTAATAAAGGACAACTATCGTCCAAAAATATGTTGAGGGAAGGCAACGAGGCGGACTTGAAAGCGAGGGAGAATAGCAGGAAACACATTTCAAGAGGTACGTTGGAATCGCCTTTAAAGCACAGGAAGAGGGGCACAACTTTGACAATGATGCACTTGGCCTAAAAGGGCGTATGCGTTTTCTCCTGAATATATTCAGGAGAAAAAGCATACGCCCTTTTTGGTCAAGCAAGCAAGAGGGCAATGCAAATCTGCACTACAAAGAAGTATCACTTCCCACCGGTCAAAAGGGATATCCACAAAATGTGTAAAAACCAGAAAGGCAAGACAGGCCCTGGAGAACAGGGAGCCTTGTTATGCTGATGGGCGGGATGTAAATTGCCAACTGCCTCTCTGGAGGAGTGCATTGTGTTCCCTAAAACAAGTAAACAACAGAGCTACAGAGCCAAGGGCACTTCCAGTCTAGGGAATATACCTTGGGAAAACTGAAAATCAATAAGACAGAGCCATACCAAAATTTAGGGCTGCACTGCTTACAAGGACGTCAACTTGTTTACACCTTAAATATCACATGAAATATAAAAATGGTTCAAAAAATTGTGGGACTTACGTACGATGGAATATCCCTCAGCCATGAAATCAATGTCATAAGACCAGTAGCAGCAAAATGGGTGGATTCAGGTACGATGATTCTAAGTGAAATAAGTCACACAGAAAAAGAAACTAATCATAAGATATCACTTATGAAGATCCTGTAAACATGGCTACACTTGAACTGAGTTATGAAAGAGAACAGTGTCTCACATTTAGAAAACATTCTTATGCCTGCTTAAGGGGGAAGGAGAGGTGGGGTGATGCATAAAACCAGAGTTTGATATAAGCACAGGTACCGTTCCAAAAACCAACTATGGAATAGACAAGACCTACACCTTCCTCAGTGAAAGGGACTCAAAACCCCATATTTCCCACAGAGGAATATATCTGACTAGTAAGAATCTTAAAACCTATGTATTGATATGTCTCCATAAGGGAATCAAGTGTGTCTAGACTGCCATAAACATGGCAGCGAGAATCAGCTCAAACCCACTATAAAAAGGAAATTCAAAAACAAAACAAAAAAACTGGGAAATTCTTTACAATTCCTTCAGGGTTTCTGATGAAACCTGGAATGACCCTATCTACAATGACAGCTGGATGTGGCATAAGGCTGGACACTTGGGATGAGAGGATTGCTGAGATTGGGTGAGCAAATGCAGACCCTTTAAAGCACAAATGCTTGGCACCCATTCCATGGGTCCCAACTCTCCAGGTTGAAGGGAATATTACTACAGATATAACATGTTCGGGAAACCTACAGAACGGACACACTGTGAATACGAAAGGTTTCTAAAACTCAACGAATAGTCCCTCTCCTGGTGCTCCGGTTTGACTTTCCATCTGCTTTCCTATCAACCTCCCAAATTGGAGAGACAGCCCCTTTAACCTCCTGGTTCGCACAGGTTGCCAATTTGGCAGAGGATGAAAGGGAAGAGGGAGAACCAATGAGAGAGTAGCTGATAGGCATTTGGACGGGCACATATCACTCTAATTTCCCGGCAGGAAGAAGAATTAACCAAAGTCTCAGCCACCCACAGGGAACCAGTATAGGTCCAGAACCAAAATTTTGGACTTGCGGTCAGCTCACAAAAAACGAGTTGAGAAATGGAGCTCAGGGGCACAGCAATTCACAAACTGGCCGAGTAATAAAGGACAACTATCGTCCAAATATCTCTTTAGGGAAAGCAACGAGGCGGACTTGAAAGCGAGTCAGAATAGCAGGAAACAGATTTCAAGAAGTATGTTGGAATCGCCTTTAAAGCACAGGAAGAGGGGCACAACTTCGACAATGATGCACTTGGCCTAAAAGGGCGTATGCGTTTTCTCCTGAATATATTCAGGAGAAAACGCATACGCCCTTTTTGGCCAAGCAAGCAATTGGGCAATGCAAATCTGCACTACAAAGAAATATCACTTCCCACCGGTCAAAAGGGACATCCACAAAATGTGTAAAAACCAGAAAGGCAAGACAGGCCCTGGAGAACAGGGAGCCTTGTTATGCTGATGGGTGGGATGTAACTTGCCAACTGTCTCTCTGGAGGAGTGCATTGTGTTCCCTAAAACAAATAAACAACAGAGCTACAGAGCCAAGGGCACTTCCAGTCTAGGGAATATACCTTGGGAAAACTGAAAATCGATAAAACAGAGCCACCCCAAAATTTAGGGATGCACTGCTTACAAGGACCTCTACTTGGGTACACCTTAAATTTCCCAGGAAACATAAAAATTGTTAAAAAATTGTGGTATTACGTACGATGGAATATCCCTCAGCCATGAAATCAATGTCATAAGACCAGTAGCAGCAAAATGGGTGGATTCAGGTACGATGATTCTAAGTGAAATAAGTCACACAGAAAAAGAAACTTATCATAAGATATCACTTATGAAGATCCTGTAAACATGGCTACACTTGAACTCAGTTAGGAAAGAGAACAGTGTCTCGCATTTAGAAAAAACTCTTATGCCTGCTTAAGGGGGAAGGAGAGGTGGGGTGATGCATAAAGTCAGAGTTTGATATAAGCACAGGTACCGTTCCAAAAACCAACTATGGAATAGACAAGACCTACTCCTTCCTCAGTGAAAGGGACTCAAAACCCCATAGTTCCCGCAGAGGAATATATCTGACTAGTAAGAATCTTAAAAACTATGTATTGATATGACTCCGTAAGGGAATCCAGTGTGTCTAGACTGACATAAACATGGCAGCGAGAATCAGCTCAAAGCCACTATAAAAAGGAATTTCAAAAACAAAAAAAAACACTGGGAAATTCTTTACAATTCCTTCAGGGTCTCTGATGAAACCTGGAATGACCCTATCTACAACGACAGCTGGATGTGGCATAAGGCTGGACACTTGGGACTGAGAGGATTGGTGAGATTGGGTGAGCAAATGCAGACCCTTTAAAGCACAAATGCCTGGCACCCATTCCATGGGTCCCAACTCTCCAGGTTAAAGGTAATATTACTACAGCTATAACATGTACGGGAAACCTAGAGAAAGGACACACTGTGAATACGAAAGGTTTCTAAAACTCAACGAATAGTCCCTCTCCTGGTGCTCGGGTTTGACTTTCCATCTGCTTTACTATCAATCTCCCAACTTGGAGAGACATCCCCGTTAACCTCCTGGTTCGCACAGGTTGCCAATTTGGGAGAGGATGAAAGGGAAGAGGGAGAACCAATGAGAGAGTAGCTGTTAGGCATTTGGACGGGCATATATCACTCTAATTTCCGGGCAGGAAGAAGAATTAACCAAAGTCTCAGCCACCCACCGGGAACCAGTATAGGCCCTGAACCAAAATTTTGGACTTGCGGTCAGCTCACAAAAAACGAGTTGAAAAATGGAGCTCATTGGCACAGCAATTCACAAACTGGCCGAGTAATAAAGGACAACTATCATCCAAAAATCTGTTTAGGGAAGGCAACGAGGGGGACTTGAAAGCGAGGCAGAATAGGAGGAAACAGATTTCAAGAGGTATATTCGAATCGCCTATAAACACACGAAGAGGGGCACAACTTCGACAATGATGCACTTGGCCAAAAAGGGCGTATGCGTTTTCTCCAGAATATATTCAGGAGAAAACGCATACGCCCTTTTTGGCCAAGCAAGCAAGCGGGCAATGCAAATCTGCACTACAAAGAAGTATCACTTCCTACTGGTCAAAAGGGACATCCACAAAATGTGTAAAAACCAGAAAGGCAAGACAGGCCCTGGAGAACAGGGAGCCTTGTTATGCAGATGTGCGGGATGTAAATTGCCAACTGCCTCTCTGGAGGAGTGCATTGTGTTCCCTAAAACAAGTAAACAACAGAGCTACAGAGCCAAGGGCACTTCCAGTCTAGGGAATATACCTTGGGAAAACTGAAAATCGATAAGACAGAGCCACCCCAAAATTTTGGGCTGCACTGCTTACAAGGACCTCAACTTGGGTACACCTTAAATATCCCAGGAAATATAAAAATGGTTCAAAAAACTGTGGTACTTACGTACGATGGAATATCCCTCAGCCATGAAATCAATGTCATAAGACCAGTAGCAGCAAAATGGGTGGATTCAGGTACGATGATTCTAAGTGAAATAAGTCACACAGAAAAGGAAACTTATCATAAGTTATCACTTATGAAGATCCTGTAAACATGGCTACACTTGAACTGAGTTAGGAAAGATAACAGTGTCACACATTTAGAAAACACTCTTATGCCTGCTTAAGGGGGAAGGAGAGGTGGGGTGCTGCAAAAAAACAGAGTTTGATATAAGCACAGGTACCGTTCCAAAAACCAACTATGGAATAGACAAGACCTGCACCTTCCTCAGTGAAAGGGACTCAATACCCCATATTTCCTGCAGAGGAATATATCTGACTAGTAAGAATCTTAAAACCTATGTATTGATATGTCTCCGTAAGGGAATCAAGTGTGTCTAGACTGGCATAAACATGGCAGCGAGAATCAGCTCAAACCCACTATAAAAAGGAATTTCAAAAACAAAACAAAAAAACTGGGAAATTTTTTACAATTCCTTCAGGGTCTCTGATGAAACCTGGAATGACCCTATGTACAATGACAGCTGGATGTGGCATAAGGCTGGTCACTTGGGACTGAGAGGATTGGTGAGAATGGGTGAGCAAATGCAGACCCTTTAAAGCACAAATGCCTGGCACCCAATCAATGGGTCCCAACTCTCCAGGTTAAAGGGAATATTACTACAGCTATAACATGTACGGGAAACCTAGAGAAAGGACACACTGTGAATACGAAAGGTTTCTAAAATTCAACGAGTAGTCCCTCTCCTGTTGCATGGGTTTCACTTTCCATCTGCTTTACTATCAATCTCGCAACTTGGAGAGACATCCCCTTTAACCTCCTGGTTCGCACAGGTTGCCAATTTGGCACAGGATGAAAGGGAAGAGGGAGAACCAATGAGAGAGTAGCTGTTAGGCATTTGGACGGGCATATATCACTCTAATTTCCGGGCAGGAAGAAGAATTAACCAAAGTCTCAGCCACCCACCGGGAACCAGTATAGGCCCTGAACCAAAATTTTGGACTTGCGGTCAGCTCACCAAAAACGAGTTGAAAAATGGAGCTCAGGGGCACAGCAATTCACAAACTGGCCGAGTAATAAAGGACAACTATCATCCAAAAATCTGTTGAGGGAAGGCAACGAGGGGGACTTGAAAGCGAGGCAGAATAGCAGGAAACAGATTTCAAGAGGTATTATGGAATCGCCTTTAAACACAGGAAGAGGGTCACAACTTCGACAATGATGCACTTGGCCAAAAAGGGCGTATGCGTTTTCTCCAGAATATATTCAGGAGAAAACGCATACGCCCTTTTTGGCCAAGCAAGCAAGCGGGCAATGCAAATCTGCACTACAAAGAAGTATCACTTCCCACCGGTCAAAAGGGTCATCCACAAAATGTGTAAAAACCAGAAAGGCAAGACAGGACCTGGAGAACAGAGAGCCTTGTTATGCTGATGTGCGGGATGTAAATTGCCAACTGCCTCTCTGGAGGAGTGCATTGTGCTCCCTAAAACAAGTAAACAACAGAGCTACAGAGCCAAGGGCACTTCCAGTCTAGGGAATATACCTTGGGAAAACTGAAAATCGATAAGACAGAGCCACCCCAAAATTTTGGGCTGCACTGCTTACAAGGACCTCAACTTGGGTACACCTTAAATATCCCAGGAAATATAAAAATGGTTCAAAAAACTGTGGTACTTACGTACGATGGAATATCCCTCAGCCATGAAATCAATGTCATAAGTCCAGTAGCAGCAAAATGGGTGGATTCAGGTACGATGATTCTAAGTGAAATAAGTCACACAAAAAAGGAAACTTATCATAAGATATCACTTATGAAGATCCTGTAAACATGGCTACACTTGAACTGAGTTAGGAAAGAGAAGAGTGTCTCACATTTAGAAAACACTCTTATGCCTACTTAACGGGGAAGGAGAGGTGGGGTGCTGCAAAAAAACAGATTTTGATATAAGCACAGGTACCGTTCCAAAAACCAACTATGGAATAGACAAGACCTACACCTTCCTCAGTGAAAGGGACTCAATACCCCATATTTCCCGCAGAGGAATATATCTGACTAGTAAGAATCTTAAAACCTATGTATTGATATGTCTCCGTAAGGGAATCAAGTGTGTCTAGACTGGCATAAACATGGCAGCGAGAATCAGCTCAAAACCACTATAAAAAGGAATTTCAAAAACAAAACAAAAAAACTGGGAAATTCTTTACAATTCCTTCAGGGTCTCTGATGAAACCTGGAATGACCCTATGTACAATGACAGCTGGATGTGGCATAAGGCTGGTCACTTGGGAATGAGAGGATTGGTGAGAATGGGTGAGCAAATGCAGACCCTTTAAAGCACAAATGCCTGGCACCCAATCAATGGGTCCCAACTCTCCAGGTTAAAGGGAATATTACTACAGCTATAACATGTACGGGAAACCTAGAGAAAGGACACACTGTGAATACGAAAGGTTTCTAAAATTCAACGAATAGTCCCTCTCCTGTTGCTCGGGTTGCACTTTCCATCTGCTTTACTATCAATCTCGCAACTTGGAGAGACATCCCCTTTAACCTCCTGGTTCGCACAGGTTGCCAATTTGGCACAGGATGAAAGGGAAGAGGGAGAACCAATGAGAGAGTAGCTGTTAGGCATTTGGACGGGCATATATCACTCTAATTTCCGGGCAGGAAGAAGAATTAACCAAAGTCTCAGCCACCCACCGGGAACCAGTATAGGTCCTGAACCAAAATTTTGGACTTGTGGTCAGATCACAAAAAACGAGTTGAAAAATGGAGCTCAGGGGCACAGCAATTCACAAACTGGCCGAGTAATAAAGGACAACTATCATCCAAAAATCTGTTTAGGGAAGGCAACGAGGGGGACTTGAAAGCGAGGCAGAATAGCAGGAAACAGATTTCAAGAGGTATATTCGAATCGCCTTTAAACACAGGAAGAGGGGCACAACTTCGACAATAAGGCACTTGGCCAAAAAGGGCGTATGTGTTTTCTCCAGAATATATTCAGGAGAAAACGCATACGCCCTTTTTGGCCAAGCAAACAAGCGGGCAATGCAAATCTGCACTACAAAGAAGTATCACTTCCCACCGGTCAAAAGGGACATCCACAAAATGTGTAAAAACCAGAAAGGCAAGACAGGCCCTGGAGAACAGGGAGCCTTGTTATGCTGATGGGCGGGATGTAAATTGCCAACTGCCTCTCTGGAGGAGTGCATTGTGCTCCCTAAAACAAGTAAACAACAGAGCTACAGAGCCAAGGGCACTTCCAGTCTAGGGAATATACCTTGGGAAAACTGAAAATCGATAAGACAGAGCCACCCCAATATTTTGGGCTGCACTGCTTACAAGGACCTCAACTTGGGTACACCTTAAATATCCCAGGAAATATAAAAATGGTTCAAAAAACCGTGGTACTTACGTACGATGGAATATCCCTCAGCCATGAAATCAATGTCATAAGACCAGTAGCAGCAAAATGCGTGGATTCAGGTACGATGATTCTAAGTGAAATAAGTCACACAAAAAAGGAAACTTATCATAAGATATCACTTATGAAGATCCTGTAAACATGGCTACACTTGAACTGAGTTAGGAAAGAGAACAGTGTCTCACATTTAGAAAACACTCTTATGCCTGCTTAACGGGGAAGGAGAGGTGGGGTGCTGCAAAAAACCAGATTTTGATATAAGCACAGGTACCGTTCCAAAAACCAACTATGGAATAGACAAGACCTACACCTTCCTCAGTGAAAGGGACTCAAAACCCCATATTTCCCGCAGAGGAATATATCTGACTAGTAAGAATCTTAAAACCTATGTATTGATATGTCTCCGTAAGGGAATCAAGTGTGTCTAGACTGGCATAAACATGGCAGCGAGAATCAGCTCAAACCCACTATAAAAAGGAATTTCAAAAACAAAACAAAAAAAACTGGGAAATTCTTTACAATTCCTTCAGGGTCTCTGATGAAACCTGGAATGACCCTATCTACAATGACAGCTGGATGTGGCATAAGGAGGGACACTTGGGACTGAGAGGCTTGCTGAGATTGGGTGAGCAAATACAGACCCTTTAAAGCACAAATGCCTGGAATCCATTCCATGGGTCCCAACTCTCCAGGTTGAAGGGAATATTACTACAGTTATAACATGTACGGGAAACCTAGAGAACGGACACACTGTGAATACGAAAGGTTTCTAAAACTCAACGAATAGTCCCTCTCCTGGTGCTCCGGTTTGACCTTCCATCTGCTTTACTATCAATCTCCCAACTTGGAGAGACAGCCCCTTTAACCTCCTGGTTCGCACAGATTGCCAATTTGGCAGAGGAAGAAAGGGAAGAGGGAGAACCAATGAGAGAGTAGCTGTTAGGCATTTGGACGGGCACATATCACTCTAATATCACGCAGGAAGAAGAATTAACCAAAGTCTCAGCCACCCACCGGGAACCAGCATAGGTCCTGAACCAAAATTTTGGACATGCGGTCAGCTCACAAAAAACGAGTTGAAAAATGGAGCTCAGGGGCACAGCAATTCACAAACTGGCTGAGTAATAAAGGTCAACTATCGTCCAAAAATCTGTTGAGGGAAGGCAACGAGGCGGACTTGAAAGCGAGGCAGAATAGCAGGAAACAGATTTCAAGAGGTACGTTGGAATCGCCTTTAAAGCACAGGAAGAGGGGCACAACTTCGACAATGATGCACTTGGCCAAAAAGGGCGTATGCGTTTTCTCCTTCAGGAGAAAACGCATACACCCTTTTTGCCCAAGCAAGCAAGAGGGCAAAGCAAATCTGCACTACAAAGAAGTATCACTTCCCACCAGTCAAAAGGGACATCCACAAAATGTGTAAAAACCAGGAAGGCAAGACAGGCCCTGGAGAAAAGGGAGCCTTGTTATGCTGATGGGCGGGATGTAAATTGCCAACTGCCTCTCTGGAGGAGTACATTGTGTTCCCTAAAACAAGTAAAGAACAGAGCTACAGAGCCAAGGGCACTTCCAGTCCAGGGAATATACCTTGGGAAACCTGATAATCAATAAGACAGAGCCACCCCAAAATTTAGGGCTGCACTGCTTACAATGACCTCAACTTGGGTACACCATAAATATCCCAGGAAATATAAAAATGATTCAAAAAATTGTGGTACTTACGTATGATGGAATATCCCTCAGCCATGAAATCAATGTCATAAGACCAGTAGCAGCAAAATGGGTGGATTCAGGTACGATGATTCTAAGTGAAATAAGTCACACAAAAACGGAAACTTATCATAAGATATCACTTATGAAGATCCTGTAAACATGGCTACACTTGAACTGAGTTAGGAAAGAGAAGAGTGTCTCACATTTAGAAAACACTCTTATGCCTACTTAACGGGGAAGGAGAGGTGGGGTGCTGCAAAAAACCAGATTTTGATATAAGAACAGGTACCGTTCCAAAAACCAACTATGGAATAGACAAGACCTACACCTTCCTCAGTGAAAGGGACTCAAAACCCCATATTTCCCGCAGAGGAATATATCTGACTAGTAAGAATCTTAAAACCTATGTATTGATATGTCTACGTAAGGGAATCAAGTGTGTCTAGACTGGCATAAACATGGCAGCGAGAATCAGCTCAAACCCACTATAAAAAGGAAATTCAAAAACAAAACAAAAAAACTGGGAAATTCTTTACAATTCCTTCAGGGTCTCTGATGAAACCTGGAATGACCCTATCTACAATGACAGCTGGATGTGGCATAAGGAGGGACACTTGGGAATGAGACGATTGATGAGATTGGGTGAGCAAATGCAGACCCTTTAAAGCACAAATGCCTGGCACCCATTCCATGGGTACCAACTCTCCAGGTTGAAGGGAGTATTAATACAGCTATAACATGTACGGGAAACCTAGAGAACGGACACACTGTGAATACGAAAGGTTTCTAAAACTCAACGAATAGTTCCTCTCCTGGTGCTCCGGTTTGACTTTCCATCTGCTTTACTCTCAATCTCCCTACTTGGAGAGACAGCCCCTTTAACCTCCTGGTTCGCACAGTTTTCCAATTTGGCAGAGGATGAAAGGGAAGAGGGAGAACCAATGAGAGAGTAGCTGTTAGGCATTTGGACGGGCACATATCACTCTAACTTCCCGGCAGGAAGAAGAATTAACCAAAGTCTCAGCCCCCCACCGGGAACCTGCATAGGTCCTGAACCAAAATTTTGGACGTGCGGTCCGCTCACCAAAAACGAGTTGAAAAATGGAGCTCAGGGGCACAGCAATTCACAAACTGGCCGAGTAATAAAGGACAACTATCGTCCAAAAATCTGTTGAGGGAAGGCAACGAGGCGGACTTGAAAGCGAGGCAGAATAGCAGGAAACAGATTTCAAGAGGTAAGTTGGAATCGCCTTTAAAGCACAGGAAGAGGGGCACAATTTCGACAATGATGCACTTGGCCAAAAAGGGCGTATGCGTTTTCTCCTGAATATATTCAGGAGAAAACGCATACGCCCTTTTTGGCCAAGCAAGCAAGCGGGCAATGCAAATCTGCACTACAAAGAAGTATCACTTCCCACCGGTCAAAAGGGACATCCACAAAATGTGTAAAAACCGGAAAGGCAAGACAGGCCCTGGAAAACAGGGAGCCTTGTTATGCTGATTGGCGGGATGTACATTGCCAACTGCCTCTCTGGAGGTGTACATTGTTTTCCCTAAAACAAGTAAAGAACAGAGCTACAGAGCCAAGGGCACTTCCAGTCTAGGGAATATACCTTGGGAAAACTGAAAATCAATAAGACAGAGCCACCCCAAAATTTAGGGCTGCACTGCTTACAAGGACCTCAACTTGGGTACACCTTAAATATCCCAGGAAATATAAAAATGGTTCAAAAAATTGTGGTACTTACGTACGATGGAATATCCCTCAGCCATGAAATCAATGTCATAAGACCAGTAGCAGCAAAATGGGTGGATTCAGGTACGATGATCCTTAGTGAAATAAGTCACACAGAAAAAGAAACTTATCATAAGATATCACTTATGAAGATCCTGTAAACATGGCTACACTTGAAATGAGTTAGGAAAGAGAACAGTGTCTCACATTTAGAAAACACTCTTATGCCTGCTTAAGGGGGAAGGAGAGGTGGGGTGATGCATAAAACCAGAGTTTGATATAAGCACAGGTACCGTTCCAAAAACCAACTATGGAATAGACAAGACCTACACCTTCCTCAGTGAAAGGGACTCAAAACCCCATATTTCCCACAGAGGAATATATCTGACTAGTAAGAATCTTAAAACCTATGTATTGATATGTCTCCATAAGGGAATCAAGTGTGTCTAGACTGGCATAAACATGGCAGGGAGAATCAGCTCAAACCCACTATAAAAAGGAATTTCAAAAACAAACCAAAAAAACTGGGAAATTCTTTACAATTCCTTCAGGGTCTCTGATGAAACCTGGAATGACCATATCTACAATGACAGCTGGATGTGGCATAAGGCTGGACACTTGGGACTGAGAGGATTGCTGAGATTGGGTGAGCAAATGCAGACCCTTTAAAGCACAAATGCCTGGCACCCATTCCATGGGTCCCAACTCTCCAGGTTGAAGGGAATATTACTACAGTTATAACATGTTCGGGAAACCTACAGAACGGACACACTGTGAATACGAAAGGTTTCTAAAACTCAACGAATAGTCCCTCTCCTGGTGCTCCGGTTTGACTTTCCATCTGCTTTCCTATCAACTTCCCAAATTGGAGAGACAGCCCCTTTAACCTCCTGGTTCGCACAGGTTGCCAATTTGGCAGAGGATGAAAGGGAAGAGGGAGAACCAATGAGAGAGTAGCTGTTAGGCATTTGGACGGGCACATATCACTCTAATTTCCCGGCAGGAAGAAGAATTAACCAAAGTCTCAGCCACCCACAGGGAACCAGTATAGGTCCAGAACCAAAATTTTGGACTTGCGGTCAGCTCACAAAAAACGAGTTGAGAAATGGAGCTAAGGGGCACAGCAATTCACAAACTGGCCGAGTAATAAAGGACAACTAACGTCCAAAAATCTCTTTAGGGAAAGCAACGAGGCGGACTTGAAAGCGAGGCAGAATAGCAGGAAACAGATTTCAAGAAGTATGTTGGAATCGCCTTTAAAGCACAGGAAGAGGGGCACAACTTCGACAATGATGCACTTGGCCTAAAAGGGCATATGCGTTTTCTCCAGAATATATTCAGGAGAAAACGCATACGCCCTTTTTGGCCAAGCAAGCAAGTGGGCAATGCAAATCTGCACTACAAAGAAGTATCACTTCCCACCGGTCAAAAGGGACATCCACAAAATGTGTAAAAACCAGAAAGGCAAGACAGGCCCTGGAGAACAGGGAGCCTTGTTATGCTGATGGGCGGGATGTAACTTGCCAACTGTCTCTCTGGAGGAGTGCATTGTGTTCCCTAAAACAAATAAACAACAGAGCTACAGAGCCAAGGGCACTTCCAGTCTAGGGAATATACCTTGGGAAAACTGAAAATCGATAAAACAGAGCCACCCCAAAATTTAGGGATGCACTGCTTACAAGGACCTCTACTTGTGTACACCTTAAATTTCCCAGGAAACATAAAAATTGTTAAAAAATTGTGGTATTATGTACGATGGAATATCCCTCAGCCATGAAATCAATGTCATAAGACCAGTAGCAGCAAAATGGGTGGATTCAGGTACGATGATTCTAAGTGAAATAAGTCACACAGAAAAAGAAACTTATCATAAGATATCACTTATGAAGATCCTGTAAACATGGCTACACTTGAACTGAGTTAGGAAAGAGAACAGTGTCTCACATTTAGAAAAAACTCTTATGCCTGCTTAAGGGGGAAGGAGAGGTGGGGTGATGCATAAAGCCAGAGTTTGATATAAGCACAGGTACCGTTCCAAAAACCAACGATGGAATAGACAAGACCTACACCTTCCTCAGTGAAAGGGACTCAAACCCCCATATTTCCCGCAGAGGAATATATCTGACTAGTAAGAATCTTAAAAACTATGTATTGATATGACTCCGTAAGGGAATCCAGTGTGTCTAGACTGGCATAAACATGGCAGCGAGAATCAGCTCAAACCCACTATAAAAAGGAATTTCAAAAAAAAAAAAAAAACCTGGGAAATTCTTTACAATTCCTTCAGGGTCTCTGATGAAACCTGGAATGACCCTATCTACAACGACAGCTGGATGTGGCATAAGGCTGGACACTTGGGACTGAGAGGATTGGTGAGATTGGGTGAGCAAATGCAGACCCTTTAAAGCACAAATGCCTGGCACCCATTCCATGGGTCCCAACTCTCCAGGTTAAAGGTAATATTACTACAGCTATAACATGTACGGGAAACCTAGAGAAAGGACACACTGTGAATACGAAAGGTTTCTAAAATTCAACGAATAGTACCTCTCCTGTTGCTCGGGTTTCACTTTCCATTGGCTTTACTATCAATCTCGCAACTTGGAGAGACATCCCCTTTAACCTCCTGGTTCGCACAGGTTGCCAATTTGGCAGAGGATGAAAGGGAAGAGGGAGAACCAATGAGAGAGTAGCTGTTAGGCATTTGGACGGGCATATATCACTCTAATTTCCGGGCAGGAAGAAGAATTAACCAAAGTCTCAGCAACCCACCGGGAACCAGTATAGGTCCTGAACCAAAATTTTGGACTTGCGGTCAGATCACAAAAAACGAGTTGAAAAATGGAGCTCAGGGGCACAGCAATTCACAAACTGGCCGAGTAATAAAGGATAACTATCATCCAAAAATCTGTTTAGGGAAGGCAACGAGGGGGACTTGAAAGCGAGGCAGAATAGCAGGAAACAGATTTCAAGAGGTATTATGGAATCGCCTTTAAACACAGGAAGAGGGTCACAACTTCGACAATGATGCACTTGGCCAAAAAGGGCGTATGCGTTTTCTCCTGAATATATTCAGGAGAAAACGCATACGCCCTTTTTGGCCAAGCAAGCAAGCGGGCAATGCAAATCTGCACTACAAAGAAGTATCACTTCCCACCGGTCAAAAGGGACATCCACAAAATGTGTAAAAACCAGAAAGGCAAGACAGGCCCTGGAGAACAGGGAGCCTTGTTATGCTGATGTGCGGGATGTAAATTGCCAACTGCCTCTCTGGAGGAGTGCATTGTGCTCCCTAAAACAAGTAAACAACAGAGCTACAGAGCCAAGGGCACTTCCAGTCTAGGGAATATACCTTGGGAAAACTGAAAATCGATAAGACAGAGCCACCCCAAAATTTTGGGCTGCACTGCTTACAAGGACCTCAACTTGGGTACACCTTAAATATCCCAGGAAATATAAAAATGGTTCAAAAAACTGTGGTACTTACGTACGATGGAATATCCCTCAGCCATGAAATCAATGTCATAAGACCAGTAGCAGCAAAATGGGTGGATTCAGGTACGATGATTCTAAGTGAAATAAGTCACACAAAAAAGGAAACTTATCATAAGATATCACTTATGAAGATCCTGTAAACATGGCTACACTTGAACTGAGTTAGGAAAGAGAAGAGTGTCTCACATTTAGAAAACACTCTTATGCCTACTTAACGGGGAAGGAGAGGTGGGGTGCTGCAAAAAACCAGATTTTGATATAAGCACAGGTACCGTTCCAAAAACCAACTATGGAATAGACAAGACCTACACCTTCCTCAGTGAAAGGGACTCAATACCCCATATTTCCCGCAGAGGAATATATCTGACTAGTAAGAATCTTAAAACCTATGTATTGATATGTCTCCATAAGGGAATCAAGTGTGTCTAGACTGGCATAAACATGGCAGCGAGAATCAGCTCAAAACCACTATAAAAAGGAATTTCAAAAACAAAACAAAAAAACTGGGAAATTCTATACAATTCCTTCAGGGTCTCTGATGAAACCTGGAATGACCCTATGTACAATGACAGCTGGATGTGGCATAAGACTGGTCACTTGGGACTGAGAGGATTGGTGAGAATGGGTGAGCAAATGCAGACCCTTTAAAGCACAGATGCCTGGCACCCAATCAATGGGTCCCAACTCTCCAGGTTAAAGGGAATATTACTACAGCTATAACATGTACGGGAAACCTAGAGAAAGGACACACTGTGAATACGAAAGGTTTCTAAAATTCAACGAATAGTCCCTCTCCTGTTGCTCGGGTTTCACTTTCCATCTGCTTTACTATCAATCTCGCAACTTGGAGAGACATCCCCTTTAACCTCCTGGTTCGCACAGGTTGCCAATTTGACAGAGGATGAAAGGGAAGAGGGAGAACCAATGAGAGAGTAGCTGTTAGGCATTTGGACGGGCATATATCACTCTAATTTCCGGGCAGGAAGAAGAATTAACCAGAGTCTCAGCCACCCACCGGGAACCAGTATAGGTCCTGAACCAAAATTTTGGACTTGCGGTCAGATCACAAAAAACGAGTTGAAAAATGGAGCTCAGGGGCACAGCAATTCACAAACTGGCCAAGTAATAAAGGACAACTATCATCCAAAAATCTGTTTAGGGAAGGCAACGAGGGGGACTTGAAAGCGAGGCAGAATAGCAGGAAACAGATTTCAAGAGGTATATTGGAATCGCCTTTAAACACAGGAAGAGGGGCACAACTTCGACAATGATGCACTTGGCCAAAAAGGGCGTATGCGTTTTCTCCAGAATATATTCAGGAGAAAACGCATATGCCCTTTTTGGCCAAGCAAGCAAGCGGGCAATGCAAATCTGCACTACAAAGAAGTATCACTTCCCACCGGTCAAAAGGGACATCCACAAAATGTGTAAAAACCAGAAAGGCAAGACAGGCCCTGGAGAACAGGGAGCCTTGTTATGCTGATGTGCGGGATGTAAATTGCCAACTGCCTCTCTGGAGGAGTGCATTGTGCTCCCTAAAACAAGTAAACAACAGAGCTACAGAGCCAAGGGCACTTCCAGTCTAGGGAATATACCTTGGGAAAACTGAAAATCGATAAGACAGAGCCACCCCAAAATTTTGGGCTGCACTGCTTACAAGGACCTCAACTTGGGTACACCTTAAATATCCCAGGAAATATAAAAATGGTTCAAAAAACTGTGGTACTTACGTACGATGGAATATCCCTCAGCCATGAAATCAATGTCATAAGACCAGTAGCAGCAAAATGGGTGGATTCAGGTACGATGATTCTAAGTGAAATAAGTCACACAGAAAAGGAAACTTATAATAAGATATCACTTATGAAGATCCTGTAAACATGGCTACACTTGAACTGAGTTAGGAAAGTGAACAGTGTCTCTCATTTAGAAAACACTGTTATGCCTGCTTAAGGGGGAAGGAGAGGTGGGGTGATGCATAAAACCAGAGTTTGATATAAGCACAGGTACCGTTCCAAAAACCAACTATGGAATAGACAAGACCTACACCTTCCTCAGTGAAAGGGACTCAAAACCCCATATTTCCCGCAGAGAAATATGTCTGACTAGTAAGAATCTTAAAACCTATGTATTGATATGTCTCCGTAAGGGAACCAAGTGTGTCTACACTGGTATAAACATGGTAGCGAGAATCAGCTCAAACCCACTATAAAAAGGAATTTCAAAAACAAAACAAAAAAACTGGGAAATTCTTTACAATTCCTTCAGGGTCTCTGATGAAACCTGGAATGACCGTATCTACAACGACAGCTGGATGTGGCATAAGGCTGGACACTTGGGACCGAGAGGATTGGTGAGATTGGGTGAGCAAATGCAGACCCTTTAAATCACAAATGCCTGGCACCGATTCCATGGGTCCCAACTCTCCAGGTTAAAGGGAATATTACTACAGCTGTAACATGTACGGGAAACCTAGAGAACGGACACACTGTGAATACGAAAAGTTTCTAAAACTCAACGAATAGTCCCTCTCCTGGTGCTCCGGTTTGACTTTCCATCTGCATTACTATCAACCTCCCAACTTGGAGAGACAGCCCCTTTAACATCCTGATTCGCACAGGTAGCCAATTTGGCAGAGGATGAAAGGGAAGAGGGAGAACCAATGAGAGAGTAGCTGTTAGGCATTTGGACGGGCACATATGACTCTAATTTCCCGGCAGGAAGAAGAATTAACCAAATTCTCTGCCCCCCAGCGGGAACCAGCATAGGTCCTGAAGCAAAATTTTGGACATGTGGTCAGCTCACAAAAAACGAGTTGAAAAATGGAGCTCAGGGGCACAGAAATTCACACCCTGGCAGAGTAATAAAGGAAAACTATCATCCAAAAATCTGTTGAGGGAAGGCAACGAGGCGGACTTGAAAGCGAGGTAGAATAGCAGGAAACAGATTTCAAGAGGTACGTTGGAATCACCTTTAAAGCACAGGAAGAGGGGTACAACTTCGACAATGATGCACTTGGCCAAAAAGGGCGTATGCGTTTTCTCCTGAATATATTCAGGAGAAAACGCATACGCCCTTTTTGGCCAAGCAAGCAAGCGGGCAATGCAAATCTGCACTACAAAGAAGTATCACGAGTAATCGGGGAAGATGGTGGAAAAGTAAGACGCGAAGATCAACTTCCTCCCCACAGATACATCAGAAATTCATCTACACGTGGAACAATTCCAACAGAACACCTACTTAACGCTGACAGAAGACCTCAGACCCCCCAAAAGGCAAGAAACTCCCCACATACCTGGGTAGGTCAAAGAAAAAAAAGAATAAACAGAGACAATAGGATATGGACGGGACCTGCACCAGTGGGAGGGAGCCTTGAAGGAGGGAAGGTTTCTACACACTACAAGCCCCTTCGTGGGTGGAGACTGCAGGTGGCGGAGGGAGAAAGCTTCGGAGTAGCGGAGGAGAGCACAGCAACAGGGGTGCGGAGGGCAAAGCGGAGATATTCTGGCACAGAGGATCGGTGCCCTCAGGCACACGCCAGCCCGAGAGGCTTGTCTGCTAGGTCGCCGGGGCGGGCAGGGCTGGGAGCTGAGGATCGGGTGTTGGCTTTCAGTCGGAGCGCAGGCAGAGGACTGGGGCTCGCGGCAGGAAGAGAGCCTGAAGGAGTTAGTGCACCACGGCTAGCCGGAGGGAGTCCGGGGAAAGGGTCTGGAGATACTGGAGAGGCAAGAGACTTTTTTTGACTTTTGTTGCCTGGTGCGCGAGGAGAGGGCATTAAGAGGGCTGCTTGGGGAGGCGCTGGAGACAGGCGCGAGCCGCGGGTAAGGCGCGGACCTCGAGAACGGGCGTGGGACGCTGGGGCAGCTGCTGCTGCTGCTGCTGCCGCCGCCGCCGCCGCCGCCCCCGATGCCTGCCGCTGCCGCCGCCCGCCGACGCCCGCCGCCGCCGTCGCCCGCCGCCGCTGCCGCCGCCGCCGCCCGCCGCCGCCGCCACGGGGCCTGTGTGCGAGCGCGGGTCACTGTCCGCCCCGCCTTCCGGGGGGCCTGTGCACCCCGCCACTGCCAGGGTCCCGGAACCCGGGGACGGCTTTCCCGGGAGGGCGCACGGAGCGCCACGGGCTGTTGCAACGTCACGCCGGCCTCTGCCGCCGCAGGCCCGCCCCACTCTGCGTGCCCCTCCCTCCCCTCTGCCTGAGTGAGCCAGAGCCCCCGAATCAGCCGCTCCTTTAAACCCGTCCTGTCTGAGCGAAGAACGGACGCCCTCCGGCGACCTACGCGCAGAGGCGGGGCCAGGTCCAAGGCTGAGACCCGGGAGTTGTGAGAGCAGAGACAGGGAAATCTCTCTGTGCAGCCTCGGAGGCAGCGGATTAAAGCTCCACGGTCCATTTGATGTGCCCTGCGTCTGTGGAGTGCATAAATAGACAGCGAATCATCCCAAATTGAGGAAGTGGACTTTGAGGACAAGATTTAAGACTTTCCCCCCTTTTTCCTCTTTTTACAACGAATTATCCCAAATTGAGGAGGTGGACTTGGAGAGCAAGATTTTTTATTTTTCCCCCTGCTCTCTTTTTGTGAATGTGTATGTGTAATCTTCTGTGTAAGATTCTCTCTGTATAGCTTTGCTTCCACCATATGTCCCTGGGTTCTATTGGTCCGTGGTTTTTTTCAATAATTACTTTTTAATTTTAATAACGCTACTATATTTCATACTTTATTCTATTTTACTTTACCTGCTCTTTCTTTTTTTCCTACCTTCCCTTCCTCCCTCCCTCCCTTCGCACCTCCTGTCCTTCTTTCTTTTTCTTTCCTCCCTCCCTCCCTCCCACCCTTCCTCTTTCCACTTTCTTTTTCTTTCCTTCCTCCCTCCCTCCCTCCGCTCCTCCTTTCCTTCTTTCTTTTTCTTTCCTCCCTCCCTCCCTCCCACCCTTCTTCTTTCCACTTTCTTTTTCTTTCCTTCCTCCCTCCCTCCCTCCTGTCTTTCTTTCTTTCTTTCCTTCCTCCCTCCCTCCCTCCCTTCTTCCATTCACTCTTCCTTTTGCTTTCATTCTTCCCTCCCTCCCTCCTTTCTTTCCTTCTTTCTTTCCATCCTTCCTCCCTCCCTCCCTCCTTTCTTTCTTTCTTTCTTCCTTCCTTCCTTCCTTCCCTTCTTCCTTTCTTCCCCTCTCTCTTTCTTTCTTCTACTAATTCTTTCTTTCTACATTTTCTCACTGTTATTCTGAGCCGGGTGGATGAAAGGCTCTTGGTGCTGCAGCCAGGAGTCAGTGCTGTGCCTCTGAAGTGGGAGAGCCAACTTCAGGACGCGGGTCCACAAGAGACCTCCCAGCTCCACATAATATCAAACAGCGAAAATCTCCCAGGGATCTCCATCTCAACACCAGCACCCAGCTTCAGTCAACGACCAGCAAGCTACAGTGCTGGTCACCCTATGCCAAGCAACTAGCAAGGCAGAAACACAAACCCACCCATTAGCAGAGAGGCTACCTAAAAACATAATAAGGCCACAGGCACCCCAAAACACACCACCGGACGTGGACCTGTCCACCAGAAAGGCAAGATCGAGCCCCGGCCACCAGAACACAGGCATTAGTCCCCCCCACCAGGAAGCCTACACAACCTACAGAAACAACCTTAGCCACGGGGGACAGACACCAAAAACAACGGGAACTACGAATCTGCAGCCTGCAAAAAGGAGACACCAAACACAGTAACATAAGCAAAATGAGAAAGCAGAAAAACACACAACAGGTGAAGGAGCAAGATAAAACCCTACCAGACCTAACAAATGAAGAGGTAATAGGCAGTCTACCTGAAAAAGAATTCAGAATAATGATAGTAAAGCTGATCCAAGATTCTATTTCCAAGATCCAAAATCTTGGAAATAGAATAGACAATATGCAAGAAACAGTTAACAAGGACCTAGAAGAATTAAAGATGAATCAAGCATCGATTAAAAACACAATATATGAAATGAAAAATACTCTAGATGGGATCAATAGCAGAATAACTGAGGCAGAAGAACGAATAAGTGAGGTGGAAGATAAAATAGTGGAAATAACTAATGCAGAGAAAAAGAAAGAAAAAAGAATGAAAAGAACAGAGGACAGTCTCAGAGACCTCTGGGACAACATTAAACGCACCAACATTCGAATTATTGGGGTTCCAGAAGAAGAAGAGAAAAAGAAAGGGACTGAGAAAATATTTGAAGAGATTATAGTTGAAAACTTCCCTAATATGGGAAAGGAAATAGTTAATCAAGTCCAGGAGGCACAGAGAGTCCCATACAGAATAAATCCAAGGTGAAATACGCCAAGACACATATTAATCAAACTGTCAAAAATTAAACACAAAGAAATCATATTAAAAGCAGCAAGGGAAAAACAACAAATAACACACAAGGGAATCCCCATCAGGTTAACAGCTGATCTCTCAGCAGAAACGCTACAAGCCAGAAGGGAGTGGCAGGACATAATGAAAGTGCTGAAGGAGAGAAACCTGCAACCAAGATTACTCTACCCAGCAAGGATCTCATTCAGATTTGATGGAGAAATTAAAACGTTTACAGACAAGCAAAAGCTGAGAGAGTTCAGCACCACCAAACCAGCTTTACAACAAATGCTAAAGGAACTTCTCTAGGCAAGAAACACAACAGAAGGAATATACCTACAATAACGAACCCAAAGCAATTAAGGAAATGGGAATAGGAACATACATATCAATAATTACCTTAAATGTAAATGGACTAAATGCTCCCACCAAAAGACACAGAGTGGCTGAATGGATACAAAAACAAGACCCATATATATGCTGTCTACAAGAGACCCACTTCAGACCTAGAGACACATACAGATTGAAAGTAAGGGGATGGAAAAAGATATTCCATGCAAATGGAAATCAAAAGAAAGCTGGAGTAGCAATTCTTATATCAGACAAAATAGACTTTAAAATAAAGACTATTAGAAGAGACAAAGAAGGACACTACATAACGATAAAGGGATCGATCCAAGAAGAAGATATAACAATTGTAAATATTTATGCACCCAACATAGGAGCACCTCAATACATAAGGCAAATACTAACAGCCATAAAAGGGGAAATCCACAGTAACACAATCATAGTAGGGGACTTTAACACCCCACTTTCACCAATGGACAGATCATCCAAAATGAAAATAAATAAGGAAACACAAGCTTTAAATGATACATTAAACAAGATGGACTTAGTTGATATTTATAGGACATTGCATCCAAAAACAACAGAATACACATTTTTCTCAAGTGCTCATGGAACATTCTCCAGGATAGATCATATCTTGGGTCACAAATCAAGCCTTGGTAAATTTAAGAAAATTGAAATTGTATCAAGTATCTTTTCCGACCACAATGCTATGAGACTAGACATCAATTACAGGAAAAGATCTGTAAAAAATACAAACACATGGAGGCTGATCAATACACTACTCTATAACGAAGGGATCACTGAAGAAATCAAAGAGGAAATTAAAAAATACCTAGAAACAAATGACAATGGAGACACGACGACCCAAAACCTATGGGACGCAGCAAAAGCAGTTCTAAGGGGGAAGTTTATAGCAATACAATCCCACCTTAAGAAACAGGAAACATTTCGAGTAAACAACCTGACCCTGCACCTAAAGCAATTAGAGAAAGAAGAACAAAAAACCCCCAAAGTTAGCAGAAGGAAAGAAATCATAAAGATCAGATCAGAAATAAATGAAAAAGAAATGAAGGAAACGATAGCAAAGATCAACCAAACTAAAAGCTGGTTCTTTGAGAAGATAAACAAAATTGACAAACCATTAGCCAGACTCATCAAGAAAAGAAGGGAGAAGACTCAAATCAATAGAATTGGAAATGAAAAAGGAGAAGTAACAACTGACACTGCAGAAATACAAAAGATCATGAGAGATTACTATAAGCAACTCTATGCCAATAAAATGGACAACCTGGAAGAAATGGACAAATTCTTAGAAATGCACAACCTACCAAGACTGACTCAGGAAGAAATAGAAAATATGAATAGACCAATCACAAGCACTGAAATTGAAACTGTGATTAAAAATCTTCCATCAAACAAAAGCCCAGGACCAGATGGCTTCACAGGCGAATTCTATCAAACATTCAGAGAAGAGCTAACACCCATCCTTCTCAAACTCTTGAAAACAATATCAGAGGAAGGAACACTCCCAAACTCATTCTACGAGGCCACCATCACCTTGATACCAAAACCAGGCAAGGATGTCACAAAGAAAGAAAACTACAGGCCAATATCACTGATGAACATAGATGCAAAAATCCTCAACAAAATACTAGCAAACAGAATCCAACAGCACATTAAAAGGATCATACACCATGATCAAGTGGGGTTTATTCCAGGAATGCAAGGATTCTTCAATATATGCAAATCAATCAATGTGATACACCATATTAACAAGTTGAAGGAGAAAAACCATATGATCATCTCAATAGATGCAGAGAAAGCTTTCGACAAAATTCAACACCCATTTATGATAAAAACTCTGCAGAAAGTAGGCATAGAGGGAACTTTCCTCAACATAATAAAGGCCATATATGACAAACCCTCAGCCAACATTGTCCTCAATGGTGAAAAACTGAAACCATTTCCACTAAGATCAGGAACAAGACAAGGCTGCCCACTCTCACCACTCTTATTCAACATAGTTTTGGAAGTTTTAGCCACAGCAATCAGAGAAGAAAAAGAAATAAAAGGAATCCACATTGGAAAAGAAGAAGTAAAGCTGTCATTGTTTGCAGATGACATGATACTATACATAGAGAATCCAAACGATGCTACCGAAAAACTACTAGAGCTAATCAATAAATTTGGTAAAGTAGCAGGATACAAAATTAACGTACAGAAATCTCTGGCATTCCTGTACACTAATGCTGAAAAATCAGAAAATGAAATCAAGAAAACACTCCCATTTACCATTGCAACAAAAAGAATAAAATATCTAGGAATAAACCTACCTAAGGAGACAAAAGACCTGTATGCAGAAAATTATAAGACACTGATGAAAGAAATTAAAGATGATACAAATAGATGGAGAGATATACCATGCTCCTGGATTGGAAGAATCAATATAGTGAAAATGACTCTACTACCCAAAGCAATCTACAGATTCAATGCAATCCCTATCAAACTACCACTGGCATTTTTCACAGAACTAGAACAAAAAAATTTCAAAATTTGTTTGGAAAAACAAAAGACCCCGTATAGCCAAAGCAATCTTGAGAACGAAAAACGGAGCTGGAGGAATCAGGCTCCCTGACTTCAGACTATACTACAAAGCTACAGTAATTAAGACAGTATGGTACTGGCATAAAAACAGAAAGATAGATAAGTGGATCAGGATAGAAAGCCCAGAGATAAACCCACGCACAGATGGCCAACTTATCTTTGATAAAGGAGGCAGGAATGTACAGTGGAGAAAGGATAGCCTCTTCAATAAGTGGTGCTGGGAAAACTGGACAGGGACATGTAAAAGTATGAGACTAGATCATTCCCTAACACCATACACAAAAATAAGCTCAAAATGGATTAAAAACCTAAATGTAAGGCCAGACACTATCAAACTCTTAGAGGAAAACATAGGTAGAACACTCTATGACATAAATCACAGCAGGATCCTTTTGGACCCACCTCCTAGAGAAATGGAACTAAAAACAAAGATAAACAAATTGGATCTAATGAAACTTCAAAGCTTTTGCACAGCAAAGGAAACCATAAACAAGACCAAAAGACAACCCTCAGAATGGGAGAAAATATTTGCAAATGAAGCAACTGACAAAGGATTAATCTCCAAAATTTATAAACAGCTCATGCAGCTCAATAGCAAAAAAACAGACAACCCAATCCAAAAATGGGCAGAAGACTTAAATAGGCATTTCTCCAAAGAAGATATACAGACTGCCAACAAACACATGAAAGAATGCTCAACATCATTAATCATTAGAGAAATGCAAATCAAAACTACAATGAGATATCATCTGACACAAGTCAGAATGGCCATCATCAAGAAATCTAGAAACAATAAATGCTGGAGAGGGTGTGGAGAAAAGGGAACACTCTTGCACTGCTGGTGGGAATGTGAATTGGTACAGCCATTATGGAGAACAGTATGGAGGTTCCTTAAAAAACTAAAAATAGAACTACCATATGACCCAGCAATCCCACTACTAGGCATATACCCTGAGAAAACCATAATTCAAAAAGAGACATGTACCAAAATGTTCATTGCAGCTCTATTCACAATAGCCCGGAGCTGGAAACAACCTAAGTGTCCATCATCGGATGAATGGATAAAGAAGATGTGGCACATATATACAATGGAATATTACTCAGCCATAAAAAGAAACGAAACTGAGCTATTTGTAATGAGGTGGATAGACCTAGAGTCTGTCATACAGAGTGAAGTAAGTCAGAAAGAGAAAGACAAATACCGTATGCTAACACATATATATGGAATTTTAAAAAAAAATGTCATGAAGAACCTAGGGGTAAAACGGGAATAAAGACACAGACCTACTTGAGAATGGACTTGAGGATATGGGGAGGGGGAAGGGTAAGCTGTGACAAAGCGAAAGAGGGGCATGGACATATATACACTACGAAACGTAAGGTAGATAGATAGTGAGAAGAAGTGGAAAAACACAGGGAGATCAGCTCGGTGCTTTGTGACCGCCTGGAGGGGTGGGATGGGGAGGGTGGGAGGGAGGGAGATGCATGAGGGAAGGGATATGGGAACAGATATATATGTATGACTGATTCACTTTGTTATAAAGCAGAAACTAATAAAAACTTTAAAAAAAAAAAGAAGTATCACTTCCCACCGGTCCAAAGGGACATCCACAAAATGTGTAAAAACCAGAAAGGCAAGAGAGGCCCTGGAGAACAGGGAGCCTTGTTATGCTGATGGGCGGGATGTAAATTGACAACTGCCTCTCTGGAGGAGTGCATTGTGTTCCCTAAAACAAGTAAACAACAGAGCTACAGAGCCAAGGGCACTTCCAGTCTAGGGAATATACCTTGGGATAACTGAAAATCAATAAGACAGAGCCACCCCAAAATTTAGGGCTGCACTGCTTACAAGGACCTCAACTTGGGTACACCTCAAATATCCAAGGAAATATAAAATGGTTCAAAAAATTGTGGTACTTACGTACGATGGAATATCCCTCAGCCATGAAATCAATGTCATAAGAGCAGTAGCAAAAAATGGGTGGATTCAGGTACGATGATTCTAAGTGAAATAAGTCACACACAAAAAGAAACTTATCATAAGATATCACTTATGAAGATCCTGTAAACATGGCTACACTTGAACTGAGTTAGGAAAGAGAGCAGTGTCTCACATTTAGAAAACACTCTTATGCCTGCTTAAGGGGGAAGGAGAGGTGGGGTGATGCATAAAACCAGAGTTAGATATAAGCACAGGTACCGTTCCAAAAACCAACTATGGAATAGACAAGACCTACACCTTCCTCAGTGAAAGGGACTCAAAACCCCATAGTTCCCGCAGAGGAATATATCTGACTAGTAAGAATCTTAAAACCTATGTATTGATATGTCTCCGTAAGGGAATCAAGTGTGTCTAGACTGGCATAAACATGGCAGCGAGAATCAGCTCAAACCCACTATAAAAAGGAATTTCAAAAACAAAACAAAAAAACTGGGAAATTCTTTACAATTCCTTCAGGGTCTCTGATGAAACCTGGAATGACCCTATCTACAACGACAGCTGGATGTGGCATAAGGAGGGACACTTGGGACTGAGACGACTGGTGAGATTGGGTGAGCAAATGCAGACCCTTTAAAGCAATAATGCCTGGCACCCATTCAATGCGTCCCAACTCTTCAGGTTGAAGGGAATATTACTACAGCTATAACATATATGGGAAACCTAGAGAACGGACACACTGTGAATATGAAAGCTTTCTAAAACTCAACGAATAGTCCCTCTCCTGGTGCTCCAGTTTGACTTTCCATCTGCTTTACTATCAATCTCCCAACTTGGAGAGACAGCCCCTTTAACCTCCTGGTTCGCACAGGTTTCCAATTTGGCAGAGGATGAAAGGGACGAGGGAGAACCAAAGAGAGAGTAGCTGTTAGGCATTTGGACGGGCACATATCACTCTAACTTCCCAGCAGGAAGAAGAATTAACCAAAGTCTCAGACCCCCACCGGGAACCAGCATAGGTCCTGAACCAAAATTTTGGACTTGCAGTCAGATCACAAAAAACGAGCTGAAAAATGGAGCTCAAGGGCACAGCAATTCAAAAACTGGCAGTGTAATAAAGGACAACTATCGTCCAAAAATCTGTTAAGGGAAGGCAACGAGGCAGACTTGAATGCGAGGCAGAATAGCAGGAAACAGATTTCAAGAGGTACGTTGGAATCGCCTTTAAAGCACAAGAAGAGGGGCACAACTTCGACAATGATGCACTTGGCCAAAAAGGGCATATGCGTTTTCCCCTGAATATATTCAGGAGAAAACGCATACGCCCTTTTTGGCCAAGCAAGCTAGCGGGCAATGCAAATCTGCAATACAAAGAAGTATCACTTCCCACCGGTCAAAAGGGACATCCACAAAATGTGTAAAAACCAGAAAGGCAGGACAGGCCCTGGAGAACAGGGAGCCTTGTTATGCTGATGGGCGGGATGTAAATTGCCAACTGCCTCTCTGGAGGAGTGCATTGTGTTCCCTAAAACAAGTAAAGAACAGAGCTACAGAGCCAAGGGCACTTCCAGTCTAGGGAATATACCTTGGGAAAACGGAAAATCAATGAGACAGAGCCACCCCAAAATTTAGGGCTGCACTGCTTACAAGGACCTCAACTTGGGTACACCTTAAATATCCCAGGAAATATAAAAATGGTTCAAAAAATTGTGGTACTTACGTACGATGGAATATCCCTCAGCCATGAAATCAATGTCATAAGACCAGTAGCCGCAAAATGGGTGGATTCAGGTACGATGATTCTAAGTGAAATAAGTCACACACAAAAAGAAACTTATCGTAAGATATCACTTATGAAGATCCTGTAAACATGGCTACACTTGAACTGAGTTAGGAAAGAGAACAGTGTCTCACATTTAGAAAACACTCTTATGCCTGCTTAAGGGGGAAGGAGAGGTGGGGTGATGCATAAAACCAGAGTTTGATATAAGCACAGGTACCGTTCCAAAAACCAACTACGGAATAGACAAGACCTACACCTTCCTCAGTGAAAGGGACTCAAAACCCCATATTTCCCGCAGAGGAATATATCTGACTAGTAAGAATCTTAAAACCTATGTATTGCTATCTCTCAGTAAGCGAATCAATTGTGTCTAGACTGGCATAAACATGGCAGCGAGAATCAGCTCAAACCCACTATAAAAAGGAATTTCAAAAACAAAACAAAAAAACTGGGAAATTCTTTACAATTCCTTCAGGGTCTCTGATGAAACCTGGAATGACCCTATCTACAACGACAGCTGGATGTGGTATAAGGCTGGACACTTGGGACTGTGAGGATTGGTGAGATTGGGTGAGCAAATGCAGAACCTTTAAAGCACAAACGCCTGAGACCCATTCCATGGGTCCCAACTCTCCAGGTTAAAGGGAATATTACTACAGCTATAACATGTACGGGAAACCTAGAGAACGGACACACTGTGAATACGAAAGGTTTCTAAAACTCAACGAATAGTCCCTCTCCTGGTGCTCCGGTTTGACTTTCCATCTTCTTTACTATCAACCTCCGAACTTGGAGAGACAGGCCCTTTAACCTCCTGGTTCGCACAGGTTGCCAATTTGGCAGAGGATGAAAGGGAAGAGGGAGAACCAATGAGAGAGTAGCTGTTAGGCATTTGGAAGGGCACATATCACTCTAACTTCCCAGAAGGAAGAAGAATTAACCAAAGTCTCAGCCCCCCACCGGGAACCAGCATAGGTCCTGAACCAAAATTTTGGACTTGCGGTCAGCTCACCAAAAACGAGTTGAAAAATGGAGCTCAAGGGCACAGCAATTCAAAAACTGGCAGAGTAATAAAGGACAACTATCGTCCAAAAATCTGTTAAGGGAACGCAACGAGGCAGACTTGAATGCGAGGCAGAATAGCAGGAAACAGATTTCAAGAGGTACGTTGGAATCCCCTTTAAAGCACAGGAAGAGGGGCACAACTTCGACAATGATGCACTTGGTCAAAAAGGTTGTATGCGTTTTCTCCTGAATATATTCAGGAGAAAACGCATACGCCCTTTTTGGCCAAGCAAGCAAGCGGGCAATGCAAATCTGCACTACAAAGAAGTATCAATTCCCACTGGTCAAAAGGGACATCCACAAAATGTGTAAAGACCAGAAAGGCAAGACAGGCCCTGGAGAACAGGGAGCCTTGTTATGCTGATGGGCGGGATGTAAATTGCCAACTGCCTCTCTGTAGGAGTGCATTGTGTTCCCTAAAACAAGTAAACAACAGAGCTACAGAGCCAAGGGCACTTCCAGTCTAGGGAATATACCTTGGGAAAACTGAAAATCAATGAGACAGAGCCACCCCAAAATTTAGGGCTGCACTGCTTACAAGGACCTCAACTTGGGTACACCTTAAATATCCCAGGAAATGTAAAAATGGTTCAAATAATTGTGGTATTTACATACGATGGAATATCCCTCAGCCATGAAATCAATGTCATAAGACCAGTAGAAGCAAAATGGGTGGATTCAGGTACCATGATTCTAAGTAAAATAAGTCACACAGAAAAAGACTCTTATCATAAGATATCACTTATGAAGATCCTGTAAACATGGCTACACTTGAACTGAGTTAGGAAAGAGAGCAGTGTCTCACATTTAGAAAACACTCTTATGCCTGCTTAAGGGGGAAGCAGAGGTGGGGTGATGCATAAAACCAGAGTTTGATATAAGCACAGGTACCGTTCCAAAAACCAACTATGGAATAGACAAGACTTACACCTTCTTCAGTGAAAGGGACTCAGAACACCATATTTCCCCCAGAGGAATATATCTGACTAGTAAGAATCTTAAAAACCATGTATTGATATGTCTCCGTAAGGGAATCAAGTGTGTCTAGAGTGGCATAAACACGGCAGCGAGTATCAGCTCAAACCCACTATAAAAAGGAATTTCAAAAACAAAACACAAAAACAGGGAAATTCTTTACAATTCCTTCAGGGTCTCTGATGAAACCTGAAATGACCCTATCTACAACGACAGCTGGATGTGGCATAATGCTGTACACTTGGGACTGAGAGGATTGGTGAGATTCGGTGAGCAAATGCAGACCCTTTAAAGCAATAATGCATGGCTCCCATTCCATGGGTCCCAACTCTCCAGGTTGAAGGGAATATTACTACAGTTGTAACATGTATGGGAAAGCTAGAGAACCGACACACTGTGAATACGAAAGGTTTCTAAAACTCAACGAATAGTCCCTCTCCTGGTGCTCCGGTTTGACTTTCCATCTGCTTTACTATCAACCTCCCAACTTGGAGAGACATCTCCTTTTTCCTCCTGGTTAACACAGGTTGCCAATTTGGCAGAGGATGAAAGGGAAGAGGGAGACCAATGAGAGGGTAGCTGTTAGGCATTTGGACGGGCACATATCAGTCTAACCTCCTGGCAGGAAGAAGAATTAACCAAAGTCTCAGCCCCCCACCGGGAAACAGCATAGGTCCTGAACCAAAATGTTGGACTTGCGGTCAGCTCACAAAAAACGAGTTGAAAAATGGAGCTCAGGGGCACAGCAATTCGCAAACTGGCCGAGTAATAAAGGACAACTATCGTCCAAAAATCTGTTGAGGGAAGGCAACGAGGCGGACTTGAAAGCGAGGCAGAATAGCAGGAAACAGATTTCAAGAGGTACGTTGGAATCACCTTTAAAGCACAGGAAGAGGGGCACAACTTCGACAATGATGCACATGCCCAAAAAGGGTGTATGCGTTTTCTCCTGAATATATTCAGGAGAAAACGCATACGACCTTTTTGGCCAAGCAAGCAAGCGGGCAATGCAAATCTGCACTACAAAGAAGTATCACTTCCCACCGGTCAAAAGGGACATCCACAAAATGTGTAAAAACCAGAAACCAAGACAGGCCCTGGAGAACAGGGAGCCTTGTTATGCTGATGGGCGGGATGTAAATTGCCAACTGCCTCTCTGGAGGAGTGCATTGTGTTCCCACAAACAAGTAAACAACAGAGCTACAGAGCCAAGGGCACTTCCAGTCTAGGGAATATACCTTGGGAAAACTGAAAATCGATAAGACAGAGCCACCCCAAAATTTAGGGCTGCACTGCTTTCAAGGACCTCAACTTGGGTACAACTTAAATATCCCAGGAAATATAAAAATGGTTTAAAAAATTGTGGTACTTACGTACGATGGAATATCCCTCAGCCATGAAATCAATGCCATAAGACCAGTAGCAGCAAAATGGGTGGATTGAGGTACGATGATTCTAAGTGAAATAAGTCACACAGAAAAAGAATCTTATCATAAGATATCACTTATGAGGATCCTGTAAACATGGCTACACTTGAACTGAGTTAGGAAATAGAACAGTGTCTCACATTTAGAAAACACTCTTATGCCTGCTTAAGGGGGAAGGAGAGGTGGGGTGATGCATAAAACCAGAGTTTGATATAAGCACAGGTACCGTTCCAAAAACCAACTATGGAATAGACAAAACCTACACCTTCCTCAGTGAAAGGGACACAAAACCCCATATTTCCCACAGAGGAATATACCTGACTAGTAAGAATCTTAAAACCTATGTATTGATATGTCTCTGTAAGGGAATCAAGTGCGTCTACACTGGCATAATCATGGCAGCGAGAATCAGCTCAAACCCACTATAAAAAGGAATTTCAAAAACAAAACAAAAAAACTGGGAAATTCTTTACAATTCATTCAGGGTCTCTGATGAAACTTGGAATGACCCTATCTACAATGACAGCTGGGTGTGGCATAAGGAGGGACACTTGGGACTGAGACTATTGGTGTGATTGGGTGAGCAAATGAAGACCCTTTAAAGCAATAATGCATGGCACCAATTCCATGGGTCCCAACTCTCCAGGTTGAAGGGAATATTACTACAGCTATAACATATACAGGAACCCTAGAGAACAGACACACTGTGAATACGAAAGGTTTCTAAAACTCAACGAATAGTTCCTCTCCTGCTGCTCCGGTTTGACTTTCCATCTGCTTTACTATCAATCTCGCAACTTGGAGAGACAGCCCCTTTAACCTCCTGGTTCGCACAGGTTGCCATTTTGGCAGAGGATGAAAGGGAAGAGGGAGAACCAATGAGAGAGTAGCTGTTAGGCATTTGGACGGGCACATATCACTCTAACTTCCCGGCAGGAAGAAGAATTAACCAAAGTCACAGCCCCCCACCGGGAACCAGCATAGGTCCTGAACCAAAATGTTGGACTTGCGGTCCGCTCACCAAAAACGAGTTAAAAAATGGAGCTCAGGGGCACAGCAATTAACAAACTGGCCGCATAATAAAGGACAACTATCGTCCAAAACTCTGTTGAGGGAAGGCAATGAGGCGGACTTGAAAGCGAGGCAGAATAGAAGGAAACAGATTTCAAGAGGTACGTTGGAATCGCCTTTAAAGCACAGGAAGAGGGGCACAACTTCGACATTGATGCACTTGGCCCAAAAGGGCGTATGCGTTTTCTCCTGAATACATTCAGGAGAAAACGCATACGCCCTTTGTGGCCAAGCAAGCAAGCGGGCAATGCAAATCTGCACTACAAAGTAGTATCACTTCTCACCGGTCAAAAGGGACATCCACAATATGTGTAAAAACCAGAAAGACAAGACAGGCCCTGGAAAACAGGGAGCCTTCTTATGCTGATGGGCGGGATGTAAATTGCCAACTGCCTCTCTGGAGGAGTGCATTGTGTTCCCTAAAACAAGTAAACAACAGAGCTACAGAGCCAAGGGCACTTCCAGTCTATGGAATATACCTTGGGAAAACTGAAAATCAATAAGACACAGCCACCCCAAAATTTAGGGCTGCACTGCTTACAAGTACCCCAACTTGGGTACACCTTAAATATCCCAGGAAATATGAAAATGGTTCAAAAAATTGTGGTACTTACGTACGATGGAATATCCCTCAGCCATGAAATCAATGTCATAAGACCCGTAGCAGCAAAATGGGTGGATTCTGGTACGATGATTCTAAGTGAAATAAGTCACACACAAAAAGAAACTTATCATAAGATATCACTTATGAAGATCCTGTAAACATGGCTACACTTGAACTAAGTTAAGAAAGAGAACATTGTCTCACATTTAGAAAACACTCTTATGCCTGCTTAAGGGGGAAGGAGAGGTGGGGTGATGCATAAAACCAGAGTTTGATATAAGCACATGTACCGTTCCAAAAACCAACTATGGAATAGACAAGACCTACACCTTCCTCAGTGAAAGGGACGCAATACCCCATATTTCCCACAGAGGAATATATCTGACTAGTAAGAATCTTAAAACCTATGTATTGATATGTCTCTGTAAGGGAATCATGTGTGTCTAGACTGGCATAAACATGGCAGCGAGAATCAGCTCAAACCCACTATAAAAAGGAATTTCGAAAACAAAACAAAAAAACTGGGAAATTCTTTACCATTCCTTCAGGGTCTCTTATGAAACCTGGAATGACACTATCTACAACGACAGCTGGATGTGGCATAAGGCTGGACACTTGGGACTGAGAGGATTGGTGAGATTGGGTGAGCAAATGCAGACCCTTTAAAGCAATAATGCATGGCACCCATTCCATGGGTCCCAACACTCCAGGTTGAAGGGAATATTACTACAGTTATCACATGTACGGGAAACCTAGAGAACGGACACACTGTGAATATGAAAGGTTTCTAAAACTCAACGAATAGTCCCTCTTCTGGTGCTCAGGTTTGACTTTCCATATGCTTTACTATCAACCTCCCACCTTGGAGAGACAGCCCCTTTAACCTCCTGGTTCGCACAGGTTTCCAATTTGGCAGAGGATGAAAGGGAAGAGGGAGAACCAATGTGAGAATAGCTGTTAGACATTTGGACGGGCACATACCACTCTAACTTCCCGGCAGGAAGAAGAATTAACCAAAGTCTCAGCCCCCCACCGGGAACCAGCATAGGTCCTGAACCAAAATGTTGGACTTGCGGTCAGCTCACCAAAAACGAGTTGAAAAATGGAGCTCAGGGGCACAGCAATTCACAAACTGGCCGAGTAATAAAGGACAACTATCGTCCAAAAATATGTTGAGGGAAGGGAACGAGGCGGACTTGAAAGCGAGGCAGAATAGCAGGAAACAGATTTCAAGAGGTACGTTGGAATCACCTTTAAAGCACAGGAAGAGGGGCACAACTTCGACAATGATGCACTTGGCCAAAAAGTGCGTATGCGTTTTCTCCTGAATATATTCAGGAGAAAACGCATACGCCCTTTTTGGCCAAGCAAGCAAGCGGGCAATGCAAATCTGCACTACAAAGAAGTATCACTTCCCAGCGGTCTAAAGGGACATCCACAAAATGTGTAAAAACCAGAAAGGCAAGACAGGCCCTGGAGAACAGGGAGCCTTGTTATGCTGATGGGCGGGATGTAAATTGCCAACTGCCTCTCTGGAGGAGTGCATTGTGTTCCCTAAAAGAAGTAAACAACAGAGCTACAGAGCCAAGGGCACTTCCAGTCTAGGGAATATACCTTGGGAAAACTGAAAATCAATAAGACAGAGCCACCCCAATATTTAGGGCTGCACTGCTTACAAGGACCTCAACTTGGGTACACCTTAAATATCCCAGGAAATATAAAAATGGTTCAAAAAATTGTGGTACTTACGTACGACGGAATATCCCTCAGCCATGAAATCAATGTCATAAGACCAGTAGCAGCAAAATGCGTGGATTCAGGTACGATGATTCTAAGTGAAATAAGTCACACAGAAAAAGAAACTTATCATAAGATATCACTTATGAAGATCCTGTAAACATGGCTACACTTGAATTGAGTTAGGAAAGAGAACAGTGTCTCACATTTAGAAAACACTCTTATGCCTGCTTAAGGGGGAAGGAGAGATGGGGCGATGCATAAAACCAGAGTTTGATAGAAGCACAGGTACCGTTCCAAAAACCAACTATGGAATAGACGAGACCTACACCTTCCTCAGTGAAAGGGACTCAAAACCCCATATTTCCCGCAGAGGAATATTTCTGAGTAGTAAGAATCTTAAAACCTATGTATTGATATGTCTCCGTAAGGGAATCAAGTGTGTCTAGACTGGCATAAACATGGCAGTGAGAATCAGCTCAAACCCACTATAAAAAGGATTTTCAAAAAAAAACAAAAAAACTGGGAAATTCTTTGCAATTCCTTCAGGGTCTCTGATGAAACCTGGAATGACCCTATCTACAACGACAGCTGGATGTGGCATAAGGCTGGACACTTGGGACTGAGAGGATTGGTGAGATTGGGTGTGCAAATTAAGACCCTTTAAAGCACAAATGCCTGGCACCCATTCCATGGGTCCCAACTCTCCAGGTTGAAGGGAATATTACTACAGATATAACATGTACGGGAAACCTAGAGAACGGACACACTGTGAATACGAAAGGTTTCTAAATCTCAACGAATAGTCCCTCTCCTGGTGCTCTGGTTTGACTTTCCATCTGCCTTACAATCAACCTCCCAACTTGGAGAGACAGCCCCTTTAACCTCCTGGTTCGCACAGGTTGTCAATTTGGCAGAGGATGAAAGGGAAGAGGGAGAAACTATGAGAGAGTAGCTGTTAGGCATTTGGACGGGCACATATCACTGTAATTTCCCGGCAGGAAGAAGAATTAACCAAAGTCTCAGCCACACACCGGGAACCAGTATAGGTCCGGAACCAAAATTTTGGACTTGCGGTCAGCTCACCAAAAACGAGTTGAAAAATGGAGCTCAGGGGCACAGCAATTCACAAACGGGCCGAGTAATAAAGGACAACTATCGTCCAAAAATCTGTTGAGGGAAGGCAACGAGGCATACTTGAAAGCGAGGCAGAATGGCAGGAAACAGAATTCAAGAGGTACGTTGGAATCGCCTTTAAAGCACAGGAAGAGGGGCACAACTTCGACAATGATGCACTTGGCCAAAAAGGGCGTATGCGTTTTCTCCTGAATATATTCAGGAGAAAACGCATACGCCCTTTTTGGCCAAGCAAGCAAGCGGGCAATGCAAATCTGCACTACAAAGAAGTATCACTTCCCACCGGTCTAAAGGGACATCCACAAAATGTGTGAAAACCAGAAAGGCAAGACAGGCCCTGGAGAACAGGGAGCCTTGTTATGCTGATGGGCGGGATGTAAATTGACAACTGCCTCTCTGGAGGAGTGCATTGTGTTCCCTAAAAGAAGTAAACAACAGAGCTACAGAGCCAAGGGCACTTCCAGTCTAGGGAGTATACCTTGGGAAAACTGAAAATCAATAAGACAGAGCAACCCCAATATTTAGGGCTGCACTGCTTACAAGGACCTCAACTTGGGTACACCTTAAATATCCCAGGAAATATAAAAATGGTTCAAAAAATTGTGGTACTTACGTACGACGGAATATCCCTCAGCCATGAAATCAATGTCATAAGACCAGTAGCAGCAAAATGGGTGGATTCAGGTACGATGATTCTAAGTGAAATAAGTCACACAGAAAAAGAAACTTATCATAAGATATCACTTATGAAGATCCTGTAAACATGGCTACACTTGAATTGAGTTAGGAAAGAGAACAGTGTCTCACATTTAGAAAACACTCTTATGCCTGCTTAAGGGGGAAGGAGAGATGGGGCGATGCATAAAACCAGAGTTTGATAGAAGCACAGGTACCGTTCCAAAAACCAACTATGGAATAGACGAGACCTACACCTTCCTCAGTGAAAGGGACTCAAAACCCCATATTTCCCGCAGAGGAATATTTCTGAGTAGTAAGAATCTTAAAACCTATGTATTGATATGTCTCCGTAAGGGAATCAAGTGTGTCTAGACTGGCATAAACATGGCAGCGAGAATCAGCTCAAACCCACTATAAAAAGGATTTTCAAAAAAAACCAAAAAAACTGGGAAATTCTTTGCAATTCCTTCGGGGTCTCTGATGAAACCTGGAATGACCCTATCTACAACGACAGCTGGATGTGGCATAAGGCTGGACACTTGGGACTGAGAGGATTGGTGAGATTGGGTGTGCAAATTAAGACCCTTTAAAGCACAAATGCCTGGCACCCATTCCATGGGTCCCAACTCTCCAGGTTGAAGGGAATATTACTACAGATATAACATGTACGGGAAACCTAGAGAACGGACACACTGTGAATACGAAAGGTTTCTAAATCTCAACGAATAGTCCCTCTCCTGGTGCTCTGGTTTGACTTTCCATCTGCCTTACAATCAACCTCCCAACTTGGAGAGACAGCCCCTTTAACCTCCTGGTTCGCACAGGTTGTCAATTTGGCAGAGGATGAAAGGGAAGAGGGAGAAACTATGAGAGAGTAGCTGTTAGGCATTTGGACGGGCACATATCACTGTAATTTCCCGGCAGGAAGAAGAATTAACCAAAGTCTCAGCCACACACCGGGAACCAGTATAGGTCCGGAACCAAAATTTTGGACTTGCGGTCAGCTCACCAAAAACGAGTTGAAAAATGGAGCTCAGGGGCACAGCAATTCACAAACGGGCCGAGTAATAAAGGACAACTATCGTCCAAAAATCTGTTGAGGGAAGGCAACGAGGCATACTTGAAAGCGAGGCAGAATGGCAGGAAACAGAATTCAAGAGGTACGTTGGAATCGCCTTTAAAGCACAGGAAGAGGGGCACAACTTCGACAATGATGCACTTGGCCAAAAAGGGCGTATGCGTTTTCTCCTGAATATATTCAGGAGAAAACGCATACGCCCTTTTTGGCCAAGCAAGCAAGCGGGCAATGCAAATCTGCACTACAAAGAAGTATCACTTCCCACCGGTCTAAAGGGACATCCACAAAATGTGTGAAAACCAGAAAGGCAAGACAGGCCCTGGAGAACAGGGAGCCTTGTTATGCTGATGGGCGGGATGTAAATTGCCAACTGCCTCTCTGGAGGAGTGCATTGTGTTCCCTAAAAGAAGTAAACAACAGAGCTACAGAGCCAAGGGCACTTCCAGTCTAGGGAATATACCTTGGGAAAACTGAAAATCAATAAGACAGAGCAACCCCAATATTTAGGGCTGCACTGCTTACAAGGACCTCAACTTGGGTACACCTTAAATATCCCAGGAAATATAAAAATGGTTCAAAAAATTGTGGTACTTACGTACGACGGAATATCCCTCAGCCATGAAATCAATGTCATAAGACCAGTAGCAGCAAAATGGGTGGATTCAGGTACGATGATTCTAAGTGAAATAAGTCACACAGAAAAAGAAACTTATCATAAGATATCACTTATGAAGATCCTGTAAACATGGCTACACTTGAATTGAGTTAGGAAAGAGAACAGTGTCTCACATTTAGAAAACACTCTTATGCCTGCTTAAGGGGGAAGGAGAGATGGGGCGATGCATAAAACCAGAGTTTGATAGAAGCACAGGTACCGTTCCAAAAACCAACTATGGAATAGACGAGACCTACACCTTCCTCAGTGAAAGGGACTCAAAACCCCATATTTCCCGCAGAGGAATATTTCTGAGTAGTAAGAATCTTAAAACCTATGTATTGATATGTCTCCGTAAGGGAATCAAGTGTGTCTAGACTGGCATAAACATGGCAGCGAGAATCAGCTCAAACCCACTATAAAAAGGATTTTCAAAAAAAAACAAAAAAACTGGGAAATTCTTTGCAATTCCTTCGGGGTCTCTGATGAAACCTGGAATGACCCTATCTACAACGACAGCTGGATGTGGCATAAGGCTGGACACTTGGGACTGAGAGGATTGGTGAGATTGGGTGTGCAAATTAAGACCCTTTAAAGCACAAATGCCTGGCACCCATTCCATGGGTCCCAACTCTCCAGGTTGAAGGGAATATTACTACAGATATAACATGTACGGGAAACCTAGAGAACGGACACACTGTGAATACGAAAGGTTTCTAAATCTCAACGAATAGTCCCTCTCCTGGTGCTCTGGTTTGACTTTCCATCTGCCTTACAATCAACCTCCCAACTTGGAGAGACAGCCCCTTTAACCTCCTGGTTCGCACAGGTTGTCAATTTGGCAGAGGATGAAAGGGAAGAGGGAGAAACTATGAGAGAGTAGCTGTTAGGCATTTGGACGGGCACATATCACTGTAATTTCCCGGCAGGCAGAAGAATTAACCAAAGTCTCAGCCACACACCGGGAACCAGTATAGGTCCAGAACCATAATTTTGGACTTGCGGTCAGCTCACCAAAAACGAGTTGAAAAATGGAGCTCAGGGGCACAGCAATTCACAAACGGGCCGAGTAATAAAGGACAACTATCGTCCAAAAATCTGTTGAGGGAAGGCAACGAGGCATACTTGAAAGCGAGGCAGAATAGCAGGAAACAGAATTCAAGAGGTACGTTGGAATCGCCTTTAAAGCACAGGAAGAGGGGCACAACTTCAACAATGATGCATTTGGCCAAAAAGGGCGTATGTGTTTTCTCCTGAATATATTCAGGAGAAAACGCATACGCCCTCTTTTCCCAAGCAAGCAAGTGGGCAATGCAAATCTGCACTACAAAGAAGTATCACTTCCCACCGGTCAAAAGGGACATCCACAAAAATGTGTAAAAACCAGAAAGGCAAGACAGGCCCTGGAGAACAGGGAGCCTTGTTATGCTGATGGGCGGGATGTAAATTGCCACCTGCCTCTCCGGTGGAGTACATTGTGTGCCCTGAAACAAGTAAAGAACAGAGCTACAGAGGCAAGGGCACTTGCAGTCTAGGGAATATACCTTGGGAAAACTGAAAATCAATAAGACAGAGCCACCCCAAAATTTAGGGCTGCACTGCTTACAAGGACCTCAACTTGGGTACACCTTAAATATCCCAGGAAATGTAAAAATGGTTAAAAAAATTGTGGTACTTACGTACGATGGAATATCCCTCAGCCATGAAATCAATGTCATAAGACCAGTAGGAGAAAAATGGGTGGATTCAGGTACAATGATTCTAAGTGAAATAAGTCACAGAGAAAAATAAACTTATCATAAGATATCACTTATGAAGATCCTGTAATCATGGCTACACTTGAAATGAGTTAGGAAAGAGAGCAGTGTCTCACATTTAGAAAACACTCTTATGCCTGCTTAAGGGGGAAGGAGAGGTGGGGTGATGCATAAAACCAGAGTTTGATATAAGCACAGGTACCGTTCCAAAAACCAACTATGGAATAGACAAGACCTACACCTTCCTCAGTGAAAGGGACTCAAAACCCCATATTTCCCACAGAGGAATATATCTGACTAGTAAGAATCTTAAAACCTATGTATTGATATGTCTCCGTAAGGGAATCAAGTGTGTCTAGACTGGCATAAACATGGCAGCGAGAATCAGCTCAAACCCACTATAAAAAGGAATTTCAAAAACAAAACAAAAAAACTGGGAAATTCTTTCAATTCCTTCAGGGTCTCTGATGAAACCTGGAATGACCCTATCTACAACGACAGATGGATGTGACATAAGGCTGGACACTTGGGACTGAGAGGATTGGTGAGATTGGGTGAGAAAATGAAAACCCTTTAAAGCACAAATTCCTGGCCCCCATTCCATGGGTCCCAACTCTCCAGGTTGAAGGGAATATTACTACAGCTATAACATGTACGGGAAACCTAGAGAACGGACACACTGTGAATAGGAAAGGTTTCTAAAACTCAACGAATAGTCCCTCTCCTGTTGCTCCGGTTTGACTTTCCATCTGCTTTACTATCAACCTCCCAACTTGGAGAGACAGCCCCTTTAACCTCCTGGTTCGCACAGGTTGCCAATTTGGCAGAGGATGAAAGGACAGAGTGAGAACCAATGAGAGAGTAGCTGTTAGGCATTTGGACGGGCACATATCACTGTAATTTCCCGGCAGGAAGAAGAATTAACCAAAGTCTCAGCCCACCACTGGGAAACAGCATAGGTCCGGAACCAAAATGTTGGACTTGCGGTCAGATCACAAAAAACGAGTTGAAAAATGGAGCTCAGGGGCACAGCAATTCACACACTGGCCGAGTAATAAAGGACAACGATCGTCCAAAAATCTGTTGAGGGAAGGCAACAAGGCGGACTTGAAAGCGAGGCCGAATAGCAGGAAACAGGTTTCAAGAGGTACTTTGGAATTGCATTTAAAGCACAGGAAGAGGGGCACAACTTCGACAATGATGCACTTGGCCAAAAAGTGCGTATGCGTTTTCTCCTGAATATATTCAGGAGAAAACGCATACGCACTTTTTGGCCAAGAAAGCAAGCGGGCAATTGAAATCTGCACTACAAAGATGTATCACTTCCCACCGGTCAAAAGGGACATCCACAAAATGTGTAACAACCAGAAAGGCAAGACAGGCCCTGGAGAACAGGGAGCCTTGTTATGCTGATGGGCGGGATGTAAATTGACAACTGCCTTTCTGGAGGAGTGCCTTGTGTTCCCTAAAACAAGTAAAGAACAGAGCTACAGAGCCAAGGGCACTTCCAGTCTAGGGAATATACCTTGGAAAAACTGAAAATCAATAAGACAGAGCCACCCCAAAATTTAGGGCTGCACTGCCTACAAGGACCTCAACTTGGGTACACCTTAAATATCCCAGGAAATATAAAAGTGGTTCAAAAAATTGTGGTACTTACGTACGATGGAATATCCCTCAGCCATGAAATCAATGTCATAAGACCAGTAGCAGCAAAATAGGTGGATTCAGGTACGATGATTCTAAGTGAAATAAGTCACAGAGAAAAAGAAACTTATCATAAGATATCACTTATGAAGATCCTGTAAACATGGCTACACTTGAACTGAGTTAGGAAAGAGAACAGTGTCTCACATTTAGAAAACACTCTTATGCCTGCTTAAGGGGGAAGGAGAGGTGGGGTGATGCATAAAACCAGAGTTTGATATAAGCAGAGGTACCGTTCCAAAAACCAACTATGGAATAGACAAGACCTACACCTTCCTCAGTGAAAGGGACTCAAAACCCCATATTTCCCGCAGAGGAATATATCTGACTAGTAAGAATCTTAAAACCTATTTATTGATATGTCTCCGTAAGGGAATCAAGTGTGTCTAGACTGGCATAAACATGGCAGCGAGAATCAGCTCAAACCCACTATAAAAAGGAATTTCAAAAACAAAACAAAAAAAACTGGGAAATTCTTTACAATTCCTTCAGGGTCTCTGATGAAACCTGGAATGACCCTATCTACAAGGACAGGTGGATGTGGCATAAGGCTGGACACTTGGGACTGAGAGGATTGGTGAGATTGGGTGAGCAAATGCAGACCCTTTAAAGCAATAATGCATGTCAACCATTCCATGGGTCCCAACTCTCCAGGTTGAAGGGAATATTACTACAGCTATAACATGTACGAGAAACCTAGAGAACGGACACACAGTGAATAAGAAAGGTTTCTAAAACTCAATGAATAGTCCCTCTCCTGGTGCTCCTGTTTCACTTTACACCTGCTTTACTATCATCCTCCCAACTTGGAGAGACAGCCCCTTTAACCTCCTGGTTCGCACAGGTTGCCAATTGGGCAGAGGATGAAAGGGAAGAGGGAGAACCAATGAGAGAGTAGCTGTTAGGCATTTGAACGGGCACATATCACTGTAATTTCCCGGCAGGAAGAAGAATTAACCAAAGTCTCAGCCTCCCACCGGAACCAGTATAGGTCCTGAACCAAAATTTTGGACTTGCGGTCAGCTCACCAAAAACGAGTTGAAAAATGGAGCTCAGGGGCACAGCAATTCACAAACTGGCCGAGTAATAAAGGACAACTATCGTCCAAAAATCTGTTGAGGGAAGGTAACGGGGCGGACTTGAAAGCGAGGCAGAAGAGCAGGAAACAGATTTCAAGAGGTACGTTGGAATCGCCTTTAAAGCACAGGAAGAGGGGCACAACTTCGACAATGATGCACTTGGCCAAAAAGGGCGTATGCGTTTTCTCTTGAATATATTCAGGAGAAAACGCATACGCCCTTTTTGGCCAAGCAAGCAAGCGGGCAATGCAAATCTGCACTACAAAGAAGTATCACTTCCCACCGGTCAAAAGGGACATCCACAAAATGTGTAAAAACCTGAAAGGCAAGACAGGCCCTGGAGAACAGGGAGCCTTGTTATGCTGATGGGCGGGATGTAAATTGCCACCTGCCTCTCTGGAGAAGTGCATTGTGTTCCCTAAAACAAATAAAGAACAGAGCTACAGAGCCAAGGGCACTTCCAGTCTAGGGAATATACCTTGGAAAAACTGAAAATCAATAAGACACAGCCACCCCAAAATTTAGGGCTGCACTGCTTACAAGGACCTCAACTTGGGTACACCTTAAATATCCCAGGAAATATAAAAATGGTTCAAAAAATTGTGGTACTTACGTACGATGGAATATCCCTCAGCCATGAAATCAATGTCATAAGACCAGTAGCAGCAAAATGCGTGGATTCAGGTACGATGATTCTAAGTGAAATAAGTCACAGAGAAAAAGAAACTTATCATAAGATATCACTTATGAAGATCCTGTAAACATGGCTACACTTGAACTGAGTTAGGAAAGAGAACAGTGTCTCACATTTAGAAAACACTCTTATGCCTGCTTAAGGGGGAAGGAGAGGTGGGGTGATGCATAAAACCAGAGTTTGATATAAGCACAGGTACCGTTCCAAAAACCAACTATGGAATAGACAAGACCTACACCTTCCTCAGTGAAAGGGACTCAAAACCCCATATTTCCCACAGAGGAATATATCTGACTAGTAAGAATCTTAAAACCTATGTATTGATATGTCTCCGTAAGGGAATCAAGTGTGTCTAGACTGGCATAAACATGGCAGCGAGAATCAGCTCAAACCCACTATAAAAAGGAATTTCAAAAACAAAAAAAAAACTGGGAAATTCTTTATAATTCCTTCAGGGTCTCTGATGAAACCTGGAATGACCCTATCTACAACGACAGCTGGATGTGGCATAAGGCTGGACACTTGGGACTGACAGGATTGGTGAGATTGTGTGAGCAAATGCAGACCCTTTAAAGCAATAATGCATGGCACCCATCCCATGGGTCCCAACTCTCCAGGTTGAAGGGAATATTACTACAGATATAACATGTACGGGAAACCTAGAGAACGGACACACTGTGAATACGAAAGGTTTCTAAAACTCAACGAATAGTCCCTCTCCTGGTGCTCCTGTTTGCCTTCACCTGCTTTACTATCAATCTCCCAACTTGGAGAGACAGCCCCTTTAACCTCCTGGTTGGCACAGGTTTCCAATTTGGCAGAGGATGAAAGGGAAGAGGGAGAACCAATGAGAGAGTAGCTGTTAGGCATTTGGAAGGGCACATATCACTGTAACTTCACGCCAGGAAGAAGAAGTAACCAAAGTCTCAGCCCCCCACCGGGAACCAGCATAGGTCCTGAACCAAAATTTTGGACTTGCGGTCAGCTCACCAAAAACGAGTTGAAAAATGGAGCTCAGGGGCACAGCAATTCACAAACTGGCAGAGTAAAAAAGGACAACTATCGTCCAAAAATCTGTGAAGGGTAGGCAGCGAGGCGGACTTGAAAGTGAGGCAGAATAGCAGGAAACAGATTTCAAGAGGTACGTTGGAATCGCCTGGAAAGCAGAGGAAGAGAGGCACAACTTCGACAATGATGCACTTGGCCAAAAAGGGCGTATGCGTTTTCTCCTGAATATATTCAGGAGAAAACGCATACGCCCTTTTTGGCCAAGCAAGCAAGCGGGCAATGCAAATCTGCACTACAAAGAAGTATCACTTCCCACCGGTCAAAAGGGACATCCACAAAATGTGTAAAAACCAGAAAGGCAAGACAGGCCCTGGAGAACAGGGAGCCTTGTTATGCTGATGGGCGGGATGAAAATTGACAACTGCCTCTCTGGAGGAGTACATTGTGTTCCCTCAAACAAGTAAGCAACAGAGCTACAGAGCCAAGGGCACTTCCAGTCTAGGGAATATACCTTGGGAAAACTGAAACTCAATAAGAGAGAGCCACCCCAAAATTTAGGGCTGCACTGCTTACAAGGACCTCAACTTGGGTACACCTTAAATATCCCAGGAAATATAAAAATGGTTCAAAAAATTGTGGTACTTACGTACGATGGAATATCCCTCAGCCATGAAATCAATGTCATAAGACCAGTAGCAGCAAAATGGGTGGATTCAGGTACGATGATTCTAAGTGAAATAAGTCACACAGAAAAAGAATCTTATCATAAGATATCACTTATGAAGATCCTGTAAACATGGCTACACTTGAACTGAGTTACGAAAGAGAACAGTGTCTCATATTTAGAAAACACTCTTATGCCTGCTTAAGGGGGAAGGAGAGGTGGGGTGATGCATAAAACCAGAGTTTGATATAAGCACAGGTACCGTTCCAAAAACCAACTATGGAATAGACGAGACCTACACCTTCCTCAGTGAAAGGGACTCAAAACACCATATTTCCCGCAGAGGAATATATCTGACTAGTAAGAATCTTAAAACCTATGTATTGATATGTCTCCGTAAGGGAATCAAGTGTGTCTAGACTGGCATAAACATGGCAGCGAGAATCAGCTCAAACCCACTATAAAAAGGAATTGCAAAAACAAAACAAAAAAACTGGGAAATTATTTACAATTCCTTCAGGGTCTCTGATGAAACCTGGAATGACCCTATCTACAACGACAGCTGGATATGGCATAAGGCTGGACACTTGGGACTTACATGATTGGTGAGATTATGTGAGCAAATGCAGACACTTTAAAGCACAAATGCCTGGCACCCATTCTATGGGTCCCAACTCTCCAGGTTGAAGGGAATATTACTACAGCTATAACATGTACGGGAAACCTAGACAACGGACACACTGTGAATATGAAAGGTTTCTAAAACTCAACGAATAGTCCGTCTCCTGGTGCTCCGGTTTGACTTGCCATCTGTTTTACTATCAACCTCCCAACTTGGAGAGACAGCCCCTTTAACCTCCTGGTTCGCACAGGTTTCCAATTTGGCAGAGGATGAAAGGGAAGAGGGAGAACCAATGAGAGAGTAGCTGTTAGGCATTTGGACGGGCACATATCACTGTAATTTCCCGGCAGGAAGAAGTATTAACCAAAGTCTCAGCCACCCACCGGGAACCAGTATAGGTCCTGAACCAAAATTTTGGACTTGCGGTCAGCTCACCAAAAACGAGTTGAAAAATGGAGCTCAGGGGCACAGCAATTCACAAACTGGCCGAGTAATAAAGGACAACTATCGTCCAAAAATCTGTTGAGGGAAGGCAACGAGGCGGACTTGAAAGCGAGGCAGAATAGCAGGAAACAGATTTCAAGAGGTACGTTGGAATCGCCTTTAAAGCACAGGAAGAGGGGCACAACTTCGACAATGATGCACTTGGCCAAAAAGGGCGTATGCGTTTTCTCCTGAATATATTCAGGAGAAAACGCATACGCCCTTTTTGGCCAAGCAAGCAAGCGGACAATGCAAATCTGCACTACAAAGAAGTATCACTTCCCACCGGTCAAAAGGGACATCCACAAAATGTGTAAAAACCAGAAAGGCAAAACAGGCCCTGGAGAACAGGGAGCCTTGTTATGCTGATGGGCGGGATGTAAATTGCCAACTGCCTCTCTGCAGGAGTGCATTCTGTTCCCTAAAACAAGTAAAGAGCAGAGCTACAGAGCCAAGGGCACTTCCAGTCTAGGGAATATACCTCGGGAAAACTGAAAATCAATAAGACAGAGCCACCCCAAAATTTAGGGCTGCACTGCTTACAAGGACCTCAACTTGGGTACACCTTAAATATCCCAGGAAATATAAAAATGGTTCAAAAAATTGTGGTACTTACGTACGATGGAATATCCCTCAGCCATGAAATCAATGTCATAAGACCAGTAGCAGCAAAATGGGTGGATACAGGTACGATGATTCTAAGTGAAATAAGTCACACAGAAAAAGAAACTTATCATAAGATATCACTTATGAAGATCCTGTAAACATGGCTACACTTGAACTGAGTTAGGAAAGAGAACAGTGTCTCACATTTAGAAAACACTCTTATGCCTGCTTAAGGGGGAAGGAGAGGTGGGGTGATGCATAAAACCAGAGTTTGATATAAGCACAGGTACCGTTCCAAAAACCAACTAGGGAATAGAAAAGACCTACACCTTCCTCAGTGAAAGGGACTCAAAACCCCATATTTCCCGCAGAGGAATATATCTGAGTAGTAAGAATCTTAAAACCTATGGATTGATATGTCTCCGTAAGGGAATCAAGTGTGTCTAGATTGGCATAAACATGGCAGCGAGAATCAGCTCAAACCCACTATAAAAAGGAATTTCAAAAACAAAACAAAAAAACTGGGAAATTCTTTACAATTCCTTCAGGGTCTCTGATGAAACCTGGAATGACCCTATCTACAACGACAGCTGGATGTGGCATAAGGCTGGACACTTGGGACTGAGAGGAATGGTGAGATTGGGTGAGTAAATGCAGACCCTTTAAAGCACAAATGCCTGGCACACATTCCATGTGTCCCAACTCTCCAGGTTGAAGGGAATATTACTAAGCTATAACATGTACGGGAAACCTAGAGAACGGACCCACTGTGAATACGAAAGGTTTCTAAAAATCAACGAATAGTCCCTCTCCTGGTGCTCCGGTTTGAATTTCCATCTGCTTTACTATCAACCTCCCAAATTGGAGAGACAGCCCCTTTAACCTCCTGGTTCACACAGGTTGCCAATTTGGCAGAGGATGAAAGGGAAGAGGGAGCACCAATGAGAGAGTAGCTGTTAGGCATTTGGACGGGCACATATCACTCTAATTTCCCGGCAGGAAGATGAATTAACCAACGTCTCAGCCACCCACCGGGAACCAGCATAGGTCCTGAACCAAAATTTTGGACATGCGGTCAGCTCACAAAAAACGAGTTGAAAAATGGAGCTCAGGGGCACAGCAATTCACAAACCGGCCAAGTATTAAAGACAACCTTCGTCCAAAAATCTGTTGAGGGAAGGCAACGAGGCAGACTTGAAAGTGAGGCAGAATAGCAGGAAACAGATTTCAAGAGGTACATTGGAATCACCTTTAAAGCACAGGAAGAGGGGCACAACTTCGACAATGATGCACTTGGCCAAAAAGGGCGTATGCGTTTTCTCCTGAATATTTTCAGGAGAAAATGCATACGCCCTTTTTGGCCAAGCAAGCAAGCGGGCAATGCAAATCTGCACTACAAAGAAGTATCACTTCCCACCGGTCAAAAGGGACATCCACAAAATGTGTAAAAACCAGAAAGGCAAGACAGGCCCTGGAGAACAGGGAGCCTTGTTATGCTGATGGGCGGGATGAAAATTGCCAACTGCCTCTCTGGAGGAGTACATTGTGTTCCCACAAACAAGTAAACAACAGAGCTACAGAGCCAAGGGCACTTCCAGTCTAGGGAATATACCTTGGGAAAACTGAAACTCAATAAGAGAGAGCCACCCCAAAATTTAGGGCTGCACTGCTTACAAGGACCTCAACTTGGGTACACCTTAAATATCCCAGGAAATATAAAAATGGTTCAAAAAATTGTGGTACTTACGTACGATGGAATATCCCTCAGCCATGAAATCAATGTCATAAGACCAGTAGCAGCAAAATGGGTGGATTCAGGTACGATGATTCTAAGTGAAATAAGTCACACAGAAAAAGAATCTTATCATAAGATATCACTTATGAAGATCCTGTAAACATGGATACACTTGAACTGAGTTAGGAAAGAGAACAGTGTCTCACATTTAGAAAACACTCTTATGCCTGCTTAAGGGGGAAGGAGAGGTGGGGTGATGCATAAAACCAGAGTTTGATATAAGCACAGGTACCGTTCCAAAAACCAACTATGGAATAGACAAGACCTACACCTTCCTCAGTGAAAGGGACTCAAAACACCATATTTCCCGCAGAGGAATATATCTGACTAGTAAGAATCTTAAAACCTATGTATTGATATGTCTCCGTAAGGGAATCAAGTGTGTCTAGACTGGCATAAACATGGCAGCGAGAATCAGCTCAAACCCACTATAAAAAGGAATTGCAAAAACAAAACAAAAAAACTGGGAAATTATTTACAATTCCTTCAGGGTCTCTGATGAAACCTGGAATGACCCTATCTGCAACGACAGCTGGATATGGCATAAGGCTGGACACTTGGGACTTACATGATTGGTGAGATTATGTGAGCAAATGCAGACACTTTAAAGCACAAATGCCTGGCACCCATTCTATGGGTCCCAACTCTCCAGGTTGAAGGGAATATTACTACAGCTATAACATGTACGGGAAACCTAGACAACGGACACACTGTGAATATGAAAGGTTTCTAAAACTCAACGAATAGTCCCTCTCCTGGTGCTCCGGTTTGACTTGCCATCTGCTTTACTATCAACCTCCCAACTTGGAGAGACAGCCCCTTTAACCTCCTGGTTCGCACAGGTTTCCAATTTGGCAGAGGATGAAAGGGAAGAGGGAGAACCAATGAGAGAGTAGCTGTTAGGCATTTGGACGGGCACATATCACTGTAATTTCCCGGCAGGAAGAAGTATTAACCAAAGTCTCAGCCACCCACCGGGAACCAGTATAGGTCCTGAACCAAAATTTTGGACTTGCGGTCAGCTCACCAAAAACGAGTTGAAAAATGGAGCTCAGGGGCACAGCAATTCACAAACTGGCCGAGTAATAAAGGACAACTATCGTCCAAAAATCTGTTGAGGGAAGGCAACGAGGCGGACTTGAAAGCGAGGCAGAATAGCAGGAAACAGATTTCAAGAGGTACGTTGGAATCGCCTTTAAAGCACAGGAAGAGGGGCACAACTTCGACAATGATGCACTTGGCCAAAAAGGGCGTATGCGTTTTCTCCTGAATATATTCAGGAGAAAACGCATACGCCCTTTTTGGCCAAGCAAGCAAGCGGACAATGCAAATCTGCACTACAAAGAAGTATCACTTCCCACCGGTCAAAAGGGACATCCACAAAATGTGTAAAAACCAGAAAGGCAAAACAGGCCCTGGAGAACAGGGAGCCTTGTTATGCTGATGTGCGGGATGTAAATTGCCAACTGCCTCTCTGGAGGAGTGCATTGTGTTCCCTAAAACAAGTAAAGAACAGAGCTACAGAGCCAAGGGCACTTCCAGTCTAGGGAATATACCTCGGGAAAACTGAAAATCAATAAGACAGAGCCACCCCAAAATTTAGGGCTGCACTGCTTACAAGGACCTCAACTTGGGTACACCTTAAATATCCCAGGAAATATAAAAATGGTTCAAAAAATTGTGGTACTTACGTACGATGGAATATCCCTCAGCCATGAAATCAATGTCATAAGACCAGTAGCAGCAAAATGGGTGGATACAGGTACGATGATTCTAAGTGAAATAAGTCACACAGAAAAAGAAACTTATCATAAGATATCACTTATGAAGATCCTGTAAACATGGCTACACTTGAACTGAGTTAGGAAAGAGAACAGTGTCTCACATTTAGAAAACACTCTTATGCCTGCTTAAGGGGGAAGGAGAGGTGGGGTGATGCATAAAACCAGAGTTTGATATAAGCACAGGTACCGTTCCAAAAACCAACTAGGTAATAGAAAAGACCTACACCTTCCTCAGTGAAAGGGACTCAAAACCCCATATTTCCCGCAGAGGAATATATCTGAGTAGTAAGAATCTTAAAACCTATGGATTGATATGTCTCCGTAAGGGAATCAAGTGTGTCTAGATTGGCATAAACATGGCAGCGAGAATCAGCTCAAACCCACTATAAAAAGGAATTTCAAAAACAAAACAAAAAAACTGGGAAATTCTTTACAATTCCTTCAGGGTCTCTGATGAAACCTGGAATGACCCTATCTACAACGACAGCTGGATGTGGCATAAGGCTGGACACTTGGGACTGAGAGGAATGGTGAGATTGGGTGAGTAAATGCAGACCCTTTAAAGCACAAATGCCTGGCACACATTCCATGTGTCCCAACTCTCCAGGTTGAAGGGAATATTACTACAGCTATAACATGTACGGGAAACCTAGAGAACGGACCCACTGTGAATACGAAAGGTTTCTAAAAATCAACGAATAGTCCCTCTCCTGGTGCTCCGGTTTGAATTTCCATCTGCTTTACTATCAACCTCCCAAATTGGAGAGACAGCCCCTTTAACCTCCTGGTTCACACAGGTTGCCAATTTGGCAGAGGATGAAAGGGAAGAGGGAGCACCAATGAGAGAGTAGCTGTTAGGCATTTGGACGGGCACATATCACTCTAATTTCCCGGCAGGAAGATGAATTAACCAACGTCTCAGCCACCCACTGGGAACCAGCATAGGTCCTGAACCAAAATTTTGGACATGCGGTCAGCTCACAAAAAACGAGTTGAAAAATGGAGCTCAGGGGCACAGCAATTCACAAACCGGCCAAGTATTAAAGACAACCTTCGTCCAAAAATCTGTTGAGGGAAGGCAACGAGGCAGACTTGAAAGTGAGGCAGAATAGCAGGAAACAGATTTCAAGAGGTACATTGGAATCACCTTTAAAGCACAGGAAGAGGGGCACAACTTCGACAATGATGCACTTGGCCAAAAAGGGCGTATGCGTTTTCTCCTGAATATTTTCAGGAGAAAATGCATACGCCCTTTTTGGCCAAGCAAGCAAGCGGGCAATGCAAATCTGCACTACAAAGAAGTATCACTTCCCACCGGTCAAAAGGGACATCCACAAAATGTGTAAAAACCAGAAAGGCAAGACAGGCCCTGGAGAACAGGGAGCCTTGTTATGCTGATGGGCGGGATGAAAATTGCCAACTGCCTCTCTGGAGGAGTACATTGTGTTCCCACAAACAAGTAAACAACAGAGCTACAGAGCCAAGGGCACTTCCAGTCTAGGGAATATACCTTGGGAAAACTGAAACTCAATAAGAGAGAGCCACCCCAAAATTTAGGGCTGCACTGCTTACAAGGACCTCAACTTGGGTACACCTTAAATATCCCAGGAAATATAAAAATGGTTCAAAAAATTGTGGTACTTACGTACGATGGAATATCCCTCAGCCATGAAATCAATGTCATAAGACCAGTAGCAGCAAAATGGGTGGATTCAGGTACGATGATTCTAAGTGAAATAAGTCACACAGAAAAAGAATCTTATCATAAGATATCACTTATGAAGATCCTGTAAACATGGCTACACTTGAACTGAGTTAGGAAAGAGAACAGTGTCTCACATTTAGAAAACACTCTTATGCCTGCTTAAGGGGGAAGGAGAGGTGGGGTGATGCATAAAACCAGAGTTTGATATAAGCACAGGTACCGTTCCAAAAACCAACTATGGAATAGACAAGACCTACACCTTCCTCAGTGAAAGGGACTCAAAACACCATATTTCCCGCAGAGGAATATATCTGACTAGTAAGAATCTTAAAACCTATGTATTGATATGTCTCCGTAAGGGAATCAAGTGTGTCTAGACTGGCATAAACATGGCAGCGAGAATCAGCTCAAACCCACTATAAAAAGGAATTGCAAAAACAAAACAAAAAAACTGGGAAATTATTTACAATTCCTTCAGGGTCTCTGATGAAACCTGGAATGACCCTATCTACAACGACAGCTGGATATGGCATAAGGCTGGACACTTGGGACTTACATGATTGGTGAGATTATGTGAGCAAATGCAGACACTTTAAAGCACAAATGCCTGGCACCCATTCTATGGGTCCCAACTCTCCAGGTTGAAGGGAATATTACTACAGCTATAACATGTACGGGAAACCTAGACAACGGACACACTGTGAATATGAAAGGTTTCTAAAACTCAACGAATAGTCCCTCTCCTGGTGCTCCGGTTTGACTTGCCATCTGCTTTACTATCAACCTCCCAACTTGGAGAGACAGCCCCTTTAACCTCCTGGTTGGCACTGGTTTCCAATTTGGCAGAGGATGAAAGGGAAGAGGGAGAACCAATGAGAGAGTAGCTGTTAGGCATTTGGACGGGCATATATCACTGTAATTTCCCGGCAGGAAGAAGTATTAACCAAAGTCTCAGCCACACACCGGGAACCAGTATAGGTCCTGAACCAAAATTTTGGACTTGCGGTCAGCTCACCAAAAACGAGTTGAAAAATGGAGCTCAGGGGCACAGCAATTCACAAACTGGCCGAGTAATAAAGGACAACTATCGTCCAAAAATCTGTTGAGGGAAGGCAACGAGGCGGACTTGAAAGCGAGGCAGAATAGCAGGAAACAGATTTCAAGAGGTACGTTGGAATCGCCTTTAAAGCACAGGAAGAGGGGCACAACTTCGACAATGATGCACTTGGCCAAAAAGGGCGTATGCGTTTTCTCCTGAATATATTCAGGAGAAAACGCATACGCCCTTTTTGGCCAAGCAAGCAAGCGGACAATGCAAATCTGCACTACAAAGAAGTATCACTTCCCACCGGTCAAAAGGGACATCCACAAAATGTGTAAAAACCAGAAAGGCAAAACAGGCCCTGGAGAACAGGGAGCCTTGTTATGCTGATGTGCGGGATGTAAATTGCCAACTGCCTCTCTGGAGGAGTGCATTGTGTTCCCTAAAACAAGTAAAGAACAGAGCTACAGAGCCAAGGGCACTTCCAGTCTAGGGAATATACCTCGGGAAAACTGAAAATCAATAAGACAGAGCCACCCCAAAATTTAGGGCTGCACTGCTTACAAGGACCTCAACTTGGGTACACCTTAAATATCCCAGGAAATATAAAAATGGTTCAAAAAATTGTGGTACTTACGTACGATGGAATATCCCTCAGCCATGAAATCAATGTCATAAGACCAGTAGCAGCAAAATGGGTGGATACAGGTACGATGATTCTAAGTGAAATAAGTCACACAGAAAAAGAAACTTATCATAAGATATCACTTATGAAGATCCTGTAAACATGGCTACACTTGAACTGAGTTAGGAAAGAGAACAGTGTCTCACATTTAGAAAACACTCTTATGCCTGCTTAAGGGGGAAGGAGAGGTGGGGTGATGCATAAAACCAGAGTTTGATATAAGCACAGGTACCGTTCCAAAAACCAACTAGGTAATAGAAAAGACCTACACCTTCCTCAGTGAAAGGGACTCAAAACCCCATATTTCCCGCAGAGGAATATATCTGAGTAGTAAGAATCTTAAAACCTATGGATTGATATGTCTCCGTAAGGGAATCAAGTGTGTCTAGACTGGCATAAACATGGCAGCGAGAATCAGCTCAAACCCACTATAAAAAGGAATTTCAAAAACAAAACAAAAAAACTGGGAAATTCTTTACAATTCCTTCAGGGTCTCTGATGAAACCTGGAATGACCCTATCTACAACGACAGCTGGATGTGGCATAAGGCTGGACACTTGGGACTGAGAGGAATGGTGAGATTGGGTGAGTAAATGCAGACCCTTTAAAGCACAAATGCCTGGCACACATTCCATGTGTCCCAACTCTCCAGGTTGAAGGGAATATTACTACAGCTATAACATGTACGGGAAACCTAGAGAACGGACCCACTGTGAATACGAAAGGTTTCTAAAAATCAACGAATAGTCCCTCTCCTGGTGCTCCGGTTTGAATTTCCATCTGCTTTACTATCAACCTCCCAAATTGGAGAGACAGCCCCTTTAACCTCCTGGTTCACACAGGTTGCCAATTTGGCAGAGGATGAAAGGGAAGAGGGAGCACCAATGAGAGAGTAGCTGTTAGGCATTTGGACGGGCACATATCACTCTAATTTCCCGGCAGGAAGATGAATTAACCAACGTCTCAGCCACCCACTGGGAACCAGCATAGGTCCTGAACCAAAATTTTGGACATGCGGTCAGCTCACAAAAAACGAGTTTAAAAATGGAGCTCAGGGGCACAGCAATTCACAAACCGGCCAAGTATTAAAGACAACCTTCGTCCAAAAATCTGTTGAGGGAAGGCAACGAGGCAGACTTGAAAGTGAGGCAGAATAGCAGGAAACAGATTTCAAGAGGTACATTGGAATCACCTTTAAAGCACAGGAAGAGGGGCACAACTTCGACAATGATGCACTTGGCCAAAAAGGGCGTATGCGTTTTCTCCTGAATATTTTCAGGAGAAAATGCATACGCCCTTTTTGGCCAAGCAAGCAAGCGGGCAATGCAAATCTGCACTACAAAGAAGTATCACTTCCCACCGGTCAAAAGGGACATCCACAAAATGTGTAAAAACCAGAAAGGCAAGACAGGCCCTGGAGAACAGGGAGCCTTGTTATGCTGATGGGCGGGATGAAAATTGCCAACTGCCTCTCTGGAGGAGTACATTGTGTTCCCACAAACAAGTAAACAACAGAGCTACAGAGCCAAGGGCACTTCCAGTCTAGGGAATATACCTTGGGAAAACTGAAACTCAATAAGAGAGAGCCACCCCAAAATTTAGGGCTGCACTGCTTACAAGGACCTCAACTTGGGTACACCTTAAATATCCCAGGAAATATAAAAATGGTTCAAAAAATTGTGGTACTTACGTACGATGGAATATCCCTCAGCCATGAAATCAATGTCATAAGACCAGTAGCAGCAAAATGGGTGGATTCAGGTACGATGATTCTAAGTGAAATAAGTCACACAGAAAAAGAATCTTATCATAAGATATCACTTATGAAGATCCTGTAAACATGGCTACACTTGAACTGAGTTAGGAAAGAGAACAGTGTCTCACATTTAGAAAACACTCTTATGCCTGCTTAAGGGGGAAGGAGAGGTGGGGTGATGCATAAAACCAGAGTTTGATATAAGCACAGGTACCGTTCCAAAAACCAACTATGGAATAGACAAGACCTACACCTTCCTCAGTGAAAGGGACTCAAAACACCATATTTCCCGCAGAGGAATATATCTGACTAGTAAGAATCTTAAAACCTATGTATTGATATGTCTCCGTAAGGGAATCAAGTGTGTCTAGACTGGCATAAACATGGCAGCGAGAATCAGCTCAAACCCACTATAAAAAGGAATTGCAAAAACAAAACAAAAAAACTGGGAAATTATTTACAATTCCTTCAGGGTCTCTGATGAAACCTGGAATGACCCTATCTACAACGACAGCTGGATATGGCATAAGGCGGGACACTTGGGACTTACATGATTGGTGAGATTATGTGAGCAAATGCAGACACTTTAAAGCACAAATGCCTGGCACCCATTCTATGGGTCCCAACTCTCCAGGTTGAAGGGAATATTACTACAGCTATAACATGTACGGGAAACCTAGACAACGGACACACTGTGAATATGAAAGGTTTCTAAAACTCAACGAATAGTCCCTCTCCTGGTGCTCCGGTTTGACTTGCCATCTGCTTTACTATCAACCTCCCAACTTGGAGAGACAGCCCCTTTAACCTCCTGGTTCGCACAGGTTTCCAATTTGGCAGAGGATGAAAGGGAAGAGGGAGAACCAATGAGAGAGTAGCTGTTAGGCATTTGGACGGGCACATATCACTGTAATTTCCCGGCAGGAAGAAGTATTAACCAAAGTCTCAGCCACCCACCGGGAACCAGTATAGGTCCTGAACCAAAATTTTGGACTTGCGGTCAGCTCACCAAAAACGAGTTGAAAAATGGAGCTCAGGGGCACAGCAATTCACAAACTGGCCGAGTAATAAAGGACAACTATCGTCCAAAAATCTGTTGAGGGAAGGCAACGAGGCGGACTTGAAAGCGAGGCAGAATAGCAGGAAACAGATTTCAAGAGGTACGTTGGAATCGCCTTTAAAGCACAGGAAGAGGGGCACAACTTCGACAATGATGCACTTGGCCAAAAAGGGCGTATGCGTTTTCTCCTGAATATATTCAGGAGAAAACGCATACGCCCTTTTTGGCCAAGCAAGCAAGCGGACAATGCAAATCTGCACTACAAAGAAGTATCACTTCCCACCGGTCAAAAGGGACATCCACAAAATGTGTAAAAACCAGAAAGGCAAAACAGGCCCTGGAGAACAGGGAGCCTTGTTATGCTGATGTGCGGGATGTAAATTGCCAACTGCCTCTCTGGAGGAGTGCATTGTGTTCCCTAAAACAAGTAAAGAACAGAGCTACAGAGCCAAGGGCACTTCCAGTCTAGGGAATATACCTCGGGAAAACTGAAAATCAATAAGACAGAGCCACCCCAAAATTTAGGGCTGCACTGCTTACAAGGACCTCAACTTGGGTACACCTTAAATATCCCAGGAAATATAAAAATGGTTCAAAAAATTGTGGTACTTACGTACGATGGAATATCCCTCAGCCATGAAATCAATGTCATAAGACCAGTAGCAGCAAAAGGGTGGATACAGGTACGATGATTCTAAGTGAATAAGTCACACAGAAAAAGAAACTTATCATAAGATATCACTTATGAAGATCCTGTAAACATGGCTACACTTGAACTGAGTTAGGAAAGAGAACAGTGTCTCACATTTAGAAAACACTCTTATGCCTGCTTAAGGGGGAAGGAGAGGTGGGGTGATGCATAAAACCAGAGTTTGATATAAGCACAGGTACCGTTCCAAAAACCAACTAGGTAATAGAAAAGACTACACCTTCCTCAGTGAAAGGGACTCAAAACCCCATATTTCCCGCAGAGGAATATATCTGAGTAGTAAGAATCTTAAAACCTATGGATTGATATGTCTCCGTAAGGGAATCAAGTGTGTCTAGACTGGCATAAACATGGCAGCGAGAATCAGCTCAAACCCACTATAAAAAGGAATTTCAAAAACAAAACAAAAAAACTGGGAAATTCTTTACAATTCCTTCAGGGTCTCTGATGAAACCTGGAATGACCCTATCTACAACGACAGCTGGATGTGGCATAAGGCTGGACACTTGGGACTGAGAGGAATGGTGAGATTGGGTGAGTAAATGCAGACCCTTTAAAGCACAAATGCCTGGCACACATTCCATGTGTCCCAACTCTCCAGGTTGAAGGGAATATTACTACAGCTATAACATGTACGGGAAACCTAGAGAACGGACCCACTGTGAATACGAAAGGTTTCTAAAAATCAACGAATAGTCCCTCTCCTGGTGCTCCGGTTTGAATTTCCATCTGCTTTACTATCAACCTCCCAAATTGGAGAGACAGCCCCTTTAACCTCCTGGTTCACACAGGTTGCCAATTTGGCAGAGGATGAAAGGGAAGAGGGAGCACCAATGAGAGAGTAGCTGTTAGGCATTTGGACGGGCACATATCACTCTAATTTCCCGGCAGGAAGATGAATTAACCAACGTCTCAGCCACCCACTGGGAACCAGCATAGGTCCTGAACCAAAATTTTGGACATGCGGTCAGCTCACAAAAAACGAGTTGAAAAATGGAGCTCAGGGGCACAGCAATTCACAAACCGGCCAAGTATTAAAGACAACCTTCGTCCAAAAATCTGTTGAGGGAAGGCAACGAGGCAGACTTGAAAGTGAGGCAGAATAGCAGGAAACAGATTTCAAGAGGTACATTGGAATCACCTTTAAAGCACAGGAAGAGGGGCACAACTTCGACAATGATGCACTTGGCCAAAAAGGGCGTATGCGTTTTCTCCTGAATATTTTCAGGAGAAAATGCATACGCCCTTTTTGGCCAAGCAAGCAAGCGGGCAATGCAAATCTGCACTACAAAGAAGTATCACTTCCCACCGGTCAAAAGGGACATCCACAAAATGTGTAAAAACCAGAAAGGCAAGACAGGCCCTGGAGAACAGGGAGCCTTGTTATGCTGATGGGCGGGATGAAAATTGCCAACTGCCTCTCTGGAGGAGTACATTGTGTTCCCACAAACAAGTAAACAACAGAGCTACAGAGCCAAGGGCACTTCCAGTCTAGGGAATATACCTTGGGAAAACTGAAACTCAATAAGAGAGAGCCACCCCAAAATTTAGGGCTGCACTGCTTACAAGGACCTCAACTTGGGTACACCTTAAATATCCCAGGAAATATAAAAATGGTTCAAAAAATTGTGGTACTTACGTACGATGGAATATCCCTCAGCCATGAAATCAATGTCATAAGACCAGTAGCAGCAAAATGGGTGGATTCAGGTACGATGATTCTAAGTGAAATAAGTCACACAGAAAAAGAATCTTATCATAAGATATCACTTATGAAGATCCTGTAAACATGGCTACACTTGAACTGAGTTAGGAAAGAGAACAGTGTCTCACATTTAGAAAACACTCTTATGCCTGCTTAAGGGGGAAGGAGAGGTGGGGTGATGCATAAAACCAGAGTTTGATATAAGCACAGGTACCGTTCCAAAAACCAACTATGGAATAGACAAGACCTACACCTTCCTCAGTGAAAGGGACTCAAAACACCATATTTCCCGCAGAGGAATATATCTGACTAGTAAGAATCTTAAAACCTATGTATTGATATGTCTCCGTAAGGGAATCAAGTGTGTCTAGACTGGCATAAACATGGCAGCGAGAATCAGCTCAAACCCACTATAAAAAGGAATTGCAAAAACAAAACAAAAAAACTGGGAAATTATTTACAATTCCTTCAGGGTCTCTGATGAAACCTGGAATGACCCTATCTACAACGACAGCTGGATATGGCATAAGGCTGGACACTTGGGACTTACATGATTGGTGAGATTATGTGAGCAAATGCAGACACTTTAAAGCACAAATGCCTGGCCCCCATTCTATGGGTCCCAACTCTCCAGGTTGAAGGGAATATTACTACAGCTATAACATGTACGGGAAACCTAGACAACGGACACACTGTGAATATGAAAGGTTTCTAAAACTCAACGAATAGTCCCTCTCCTGGTGCTCCGGTTTGACTTGCCATCTGCTTTACTATCAACCTCCCAACTTGGAGAGACAGCCCCTTTAACCTCCTGGTTCGCACAGGTTTCCAATTTGGCAGAGGATGAAAGGGAAGAGGGAGAACCAATGAGAGAGTAGCTGTTAGGCATTTGGACGGGCACATATCACTGTAATTTCCCGGCAGGAAGAAGTATTAACCAAAGTCTCAGCCACACACCGGGAACCAGTATAGGTCCTGAACCAAAATTTTGGACTTGCGGTCAGCTCACCAAAAACGAGTTGAAAAATGGAGCTCAGGGGCACAGCAATTGACAAACTGGCCGAGTAATAAAGGACAACTATCGTCCAAAAATCTGTTGAGGGAAGGCAACGAGGCGGACTTGAAAGCGAGGCAGAATAGCAGGAAACAGATTTCAAGAGGTACGTTGGAATCGCCTTTAAAGCACAGGAAGAGGGGCACAACTTCGACAATGATGCACTTGGCCAAAAAGGGCGTATGCGTTTTCTCCTGAATATATTCAGGAGAAAACGCATACGCCCTTTTTGGCCAAGCAAGCAAGCGGACAATGCAAATCTGCACTACAAAGAAGTATCACTTCCCACTGGTCAAAAGGGACATCCACAAAATGTGTAAAAACCAGAAAGGCAAAACAGGCCCTGGAGAACAGGGAGCCTTGTTATGCTGATGGGCGGGATGTAAATTGCCAACTGCCTCTCTGGAGGAGTGCATTGTGTTCCCTAAAACAAGTAAAGAACAGAGCTACAGAGCCAAGGGCACTTCCAGTCTAGGGAATATACCTCGGGAAAACTGAAAATCAATAAGACAGAGCCACCCCAAAATTTAGGGCTGCACTGCTTACAAGGACCTCAACTTGGGTACACCTTAAATATCCCAGGAAATATAAAAATGGTTCAAAAAACTGTGGTACTTACGTACGATGGAATATCCCTCAGCCATGAAATCAATGTCATAAGAACAGTAGCAGCAAAATGGGTGGATACAGGTACGATGATTCTAAGTGAAATAAGTCACACAGAAAAAGAAACTTATCATAAGATATCACTTATGAAGATCCTGTAAACATGGCTACACTTGAACTGAGTTAGGAAAGAGAACAGTGTCTCACATTTAGAAAACACTCTTATGCCTGCTTAAGGGGGAAGGAGAGGTGGGGTGATGCATAAAACCAGAGTTTGATATAAGCACAGGTACCGTTCCAAAAACCAACTAGGGAATAGAAAAGACCTACACCTTCCTCAGTGAAAGGGACTCAAAACCCCATATTTCCCGCAGAGGAATATATCTGAGTAGTAAGAATCTTAAAACCTATGGATTGATATGTCTGCGTAAGGGAATCAAGTGTGTCTAGACTGGCATAAACATGGCAGCGAGAATCAGCTCAAACCCACTATAAAAAGGAATTTCAAAAACAAAACAAAAAAACTGGGAAATTCTTTACAATTCCTTCAGGGTCTCTGATGAAACCTGGAATGACCCTATCTACAACGACAGCTGGATGTGGCATAAGGCTGGACACTTGGGACTGAGAGGAATGGTGAGATTGGGTGAGTAAATGCAGACCCTTTAAAGCACAAATGCCTGGCACACATTCCATGGGTCCCAACTCTCCAGGTTGAAGGGAATATTACTACAGCTATAACATGTACGGGAAACCTAGAGAACGGACCCACTGTGAATACGAAAGGTTTCTAAAAATCAACGAATAGTCCCTCTCCTGGTGCTCCGGTTTGAATTTCCATCTGCTTTACTATCAACCTCCCAAATTGGAGAGACAGCCCCTTTAACCTCCTGGTTCACACAGGTTGCCAATTTGGCAGAGGATGAAAGGGAAGAGGGAGCACCAATGAGAGAGTAGCTGTTAGGCATTTGGACGGGCACATATCACTCTAATTTCCCGGCAGGAAGATGAATTAACCAACGTCTCAGCCACCCACCGGGAACCAGCATAGGTCCTGAACCAAAATTTTGGACATGCGGTCAGCTCACAAAAAACGAGTTGAAAAATGGAGCTCAGGGGCACAGCAATTCACAAACCGGCCAAGTATTAAAGACAACCTTCGTCCAAAAATCTGTTGAGGGAAGGCAACGAGGCAGACTTGAAAGTGAGGCAGAATAGCAGGAAACAGATTTCAAGAGGTACATTGGAATCACCTTTAAAGCACAGGAAGAGGGGCACAACTTCGACAATGATGCACTTGGCCAAAAAGGGCGTATGTGTTTTCTCCTGAATATTTTCAGGAGAAAATGCATATGCCCTTTTTGGCCAAGCAAGCAAGCGGGCAATGCAAATCTGCACTACAAAGAAGTACCACTTCCCACCGGTCAAAAGGGACATCCACAAAATGTGTAAAAACCAGAAAGGCAAGACAGGCCCTGGAGAACAGGGAGCCTTGTTATGCTGATGGGCGGGATGAAAATTGCCAACTGCCTCTCTGGAGGAGTACATTGTGTTCCCACAAACAAGTAAACAACAGAGCTACAGAGCCAAGGGCACTTCCAGTCTAGGGAATATACCTTGGGAAAACTGAAACTCAATAAGAGAGAGCCACCCCAAAATTTAGGGCTGCACTGCTTACAAGGACCTCAACTTGGGTACACCTTAAATATCCCAGGAAATATAAAAATGGTTCAAAAAATTGTGGTACTTACGTACGATGGAATATCCCTCAGCCATGAAATCAATGTCATAAGACCAGTAGCAGCAAAATGGGTGGATTCAGGTACGATGATTCTAAGTGAAATAAGTCACACAGAAAAAGAATCTTATCATAAGATATCACTTATGAAGATCCTGTAAACATGGCTACACTTGAACTGAGTTACGAAAGAGAACAGTGTCTCATATTTAGAAAACACTCTTATGCCTGCTTAAGGGGGAAGGAGAGGTGGGGTGATGCATAAAACCAGAGTTTGATATAAGCACAGGTACCGTTCCAAAAACCAACTATGGAATAGACAAGACCTACACCTTCCTCAGTGAAAGGGACTCAACACACCATATTTCCCGCAGAGGAATATATCTGACTAGTAAGAATCTTAAAACCTATGTATTGATATGTCTCCGTAAGGGAATCAAGTGTGTCTAGACTGGCATAAACATGGCAGCGAGAATCAGCTCAAACCCACTATAAAAAGGAATTGCAAAAACAAAACAAAAAAACTGGGAAATTATTTTCAATTCCTTCAGGGTCTCTGATGAAACCTGGAATGACCCTATCTACAACGACAGCTGGATATGGCATAAGGCTGGACACTTGGGACTTACATGATTGGTGAGATTATGTGAGCAAATGCAGACACTTTAAAGCACAAATGCCTGGCACCCATTCCATGGGTCCCAACTCTCCAGGTTGAAGGGAATATTACTACAGGTATAACATGTACGGGAAACCTAGAGAACGGACACACTGTGAATACGAAAGGTTTCTAAAACTCAACGAATAGTCCCTCTCCTGGTGCTCCGGTTTGACTTTCCATCTGCTTTACTATCAACCTCCCAACTTGGAGAGACAGCCCCTTTAACCTCCTGGTTCGCACAGGTTGCCAATTTGGCAGAGGATGAAAGGGAAGAGGGAGAACCAATGAGAGACTAGCTGTTAGGCATTTGGACGGGCACATGTCACTCTAATTTCCCGGCAGGAAGAAGAATTAACCAAAGCCTCAGCCACCCACAGGGAACCAATATAGCCACCCCTGGAACCAGTATAGGTCCTGAAGCAAAATTGTGGATTTGCGGCCAGCTCACAAAGATGGGATTTGAAAATTGGAGCTCAGGGGCACAGCAATTCACAAACCTGCAGACTTATAAAGGACTACTCTCTTCCAAAAATCTGTTGAGGGAAGGCAGTGAAGCGGCCTTGAAAATGAGCCAGAATTGCACAAAACATATTTCAAGAGGTAAATTGGAATCGCCTTTAAAGCACAGGAAAAGCATCCCAACTTGGACAGAGATGCACTTGGCCAAAAAGGGCGTATGATTTTCTCCTGAATATATTCAGAAGAAAACGCATACACCCTTTTTGGCCAATCAAGCAAGCGCGCAATACAAATCCACACTACAAAGAATTGTCACTTACCACTGGTCAAAAGGGACATCCGAATATCTGTAAAAACCAGAAAGGCAAGAGAGAGATGGCAAGGGCATGAAGCAATGTGATCCCAATGGTCATGGAGGATTGTGATGACAAGCGCATGGAGAATTGTGATGACAAGATTATGTACCATTTTGTTGACAAAGGCAAGGAGCATTATGATGACAAGTTTCATGGAGCACTGTGATGACAAGCATCACGGAGCATAGTGATTACAGGGGTCATGGAGCATTGGGATGACAAGCGCATGTATCATTGTGATGACAATGGTCATGGAGCATTTTAATGACAAGAGTCCCGGATCATTGTGTTGTCAGGGTTCATGGAGCGTTGTGATGACAGTGGTCATGGAGCATTGTGATGACAGGGGTCATGGCGTATTGTGATGAGAAGTTCATGGAGCATTGGGCTGAAAATGTCCATGGAGTACTGTGATGACAGGGGTCATTGTGCATTGTGATTACAAGGTACTGGAGCACTGCGATGAGAAGACCATGGAGCCTTGTGATGACAAGTCTCATGGAGCATTCTGATGAAAAGTGCCATGGAGCATTGTGATTACAGGGGTCTTGGAGCATTGTGATGACAAGGGCATGGAGCATTGGGATGAGAAGGCCATGGAGCGTTCTGATGACATGCATCATGGAGCTTTGTGATGAAAAGGGCATGGATCATTGTGATGAAAAATGCATGGAGCCTTGTCATGACAGGGTTCAAGGAGCAAACTGACAACAAGTGTCAGGGAGCATTGTGATGACAAGGGTATTGAGTATTGTGATGACACAGGTCATGGAGCATTGTGATGAGAAGACCATGGATAATTGTGATGACGAGCGTCATGGGGCGTTGTGAGGATAAGTGTTATGGAACATATTGATCACAAGGATTTGGAGCATTTTGACGACAGAGGTCATGGAGCATTTTGGTTTCATTGTGATGACAATAGCCTGAAGCATTATGATGATGGGCATGGTGCATTGTGATGACAGGGTTCATGGAGCATTGAGATGAAAAGCGGCATGGAGCATTGCGATTACAGGAGTCTTGGAGCACTGTGAGGACAAAGGCATGGAACATCGTGAATGAGAAGGCCATGGAGCATTCTGTTGACATGCGTCATGGAGCTTTGTGATGACAAGGGCATGGAGCATTGTGATTACAGGGGTCTTGGAGCATTGTGATGACAAGGGTCATGGAGCCTTGTGATGACAAGGCTGTGGAACATTGTGATGGCAGGGGTCATGGAGCATTTTTATGACAGGGGTAATGGAGCATTGTGATGACAAGGGCATGGAGCATTGGTCTGAAAAGTTTCATGGATTATTGTGATGAGAGGGGGCAAGGAGCATTGTGATGACAAGGGCATGGAACACTGTGATACATGGGTCATGGAGGATTGTAATGACAAGCGCATGGAGCATTGTGATAAGAATGGCATCGAGCATTGTGATGAAAAGCATCATGGAGCCTGTGATGACAAGGGCATGGAACAATGTGATGAGAGGGTTCATGGAGCATTGTGATGACAATGGCATGCAGCATTGGGATGACAAGGGTCATTGAGCTTTTTGATTACAAAGGTCATGGAGCATTTGGATGACAAGGGTGTGGTGCATTCTGTTGTGAAGTGCAGGGAGCATTGTGATGACAGGGGTTATGGAACATTGTGATGTCAGGGGAATGGAGCATTGTGATGATAAAGGCATTTAGCATTGTTGTGACAAGGGTCATGGAATATTGTGATGAGAGGGGTGAGGGAGTATTGTGTTGACTAGTGATGGAACATTGTGATATCCGTGGTGAGAGAGCATTTTGATGAGAAGTGCATGGAGCAGTGTGATGACAAGGTTTATGGAGCATTGTGATGACAAAGATGTGGAGCATTGTGATGACAAGTGCATGGCACATTGTGATGCCATGGGTCATGGAGTATTGTGCTAACAAAAGCATGGAGCATTGGGAGGACAAGGGTCACCGAGCATTGTGATGAAATGTTCATGGAGCGCTGTGGTGACAAAGGTCACAGAGCCTTGTGATGACGACGGCATGGACCATTGTGATGACAAAGGTCATGAAGCATTGTGATGACTGGAGACACGGAGCATTGTGATGACAGGGGTCATAGAGCATTGTGATGAAAGGGCATGGAGCATTGTGATGACAGGGGCATGTTGCATTGGTTTGACAAGTTTCAGGGATTATTGTGATGACAGTGGGCATGGCGCATTGTGATGACAAGGTCATGGAGCATTGTGATGAGAAGGTCATGGAGTATTGTGAAGAAGGGTGTCAGGGAGCATTGTGATGACATATGTCGTGGTCCATTGCGATGACAATGGAATGGAGCATTGTGATGCCAAGTGTCATGGAGGATTGTGATGACAAAGGTAATGGAGCATTTTGATGACAAGCGCTTGGGGCATTGTGATGACAAGGGTCATGGAGCATTGTGATAACAAGGGCCATTGAGAATTTTGATGTCATGTTCATGAAGCATTGTGATGACAATCACATGGAGCTTGCTGTGACAGGGATCATGGAGCATTGCGATGAAAAGTGCATAGAGAATTGTGATGACAAAGCATGTAACACTGTGATGAAAAGCATCATGGAGCACAGTGATGCCAAGAACGTGGAGAATTGTGATGACAGGGGACATGGAGCATTGTGATGACCAGGGCATGGAGTATTGTGATGGCAAGAGCGTGGAGCATTGTGATGAGAAGACCATGGATAATTGTGATGATGAGCGTCATGGAGCACTGTAATGACAAGGGGTATGGAGCATTGTGATGACAGGGGTCATGGAGCATTGTGATGACAAGGTTCATGGAGCATTCTGATGACAAGCTTGTGGAGTATTTTGATGACAATGACATGGAGCATTTTGATGAAAATGGCATGGGGCATTGTGATGAAAAAGACATGGAGCCTTTTCATGACAGTTTTCAGGGAGCATTCTCACGACAAGTGTCAGGGAGCATTGTGATGATAAAGGTCATGGAGAATTGTGACGACAAGGGCATGGAGTATTGTGATGACAAGCACATGGAGCTTGCTATGACGGGGTCATGGAGCATTGCGATGACAAGTGCATAGAGAATTGTGATGACAAAGCATGTAACACTGTGATGAGAAGTGTCATGGAGCATAGTGATGCCAAGATCGTGGAGAATTGTGATGACAGGGTTCATGGAGCATTGTGATGACCAGGGCATGGAGCATTGCGATGGCAAGATCGTGGAGCATTGTGATGAGAAGACCATGGATAATTGTGATGACGAGGGTCATGGAGCACTGTAATGACAAGGGGTATAGAGCATTGTGATGACAGTGGTCATGAAGCATTGTGATGACCTGGGACATGGAGCATTGTGATGCCCAAGTCATGGAGCACTGTAATGGCAAGACCGTGGAGCATTGTGATGAGAAGACCATGGATAATTGTGATGAGGAGCATCATGGAGCACTGTAATGACAAGTGGTATGAAGCCTTGTGATGACAGGGGTCATGGAGCATTGTTATGACAGTGGTCATGGAGCATTGTGATGACAAGTGTCATGGAGCATTTTGATGACAAGGGCGTGGAGCATTGTGATGAGAAGACCATGGACAATTGTGATTACGAGTGTCATGGAGCACTGTAATGACAAGCAGTATGGAGCATTGTGATGACAGGGGTCGTGGAGCATTGTGATGACTGGGGACATGGAGCATTGTGATGACCAGGGCATGGAGCATTGTGATGGCAAGACCGTGGAGCACTGTGATGAGAAGACCATGGATAATTGTGATGACGAACATCATGGAGCACTGTAATGACAAGGGGCATGGAGCATTGTGATGACAGGTGTCATGGAGCATTGTGATGACAGGGGTCATGGATCATTGAGATGACAAAGGTCACGGAGCAGTCTGATGACAAGCTTGTGGAGTATTGTGATGACAATGGCATGAAGCATTGTGATGAAAAGGGCATGTATCATTGTGATGAAAAAGGCATGGAGACTTGTCATGACAGGGTTCAATGAGCATACTGATGACAAGTATCAGGGAGCATTGTGATGACAAGTGTATTGAGAATTGTGATGACAAAGGTCATGGAGCATTGTGATGAGAAGTCCATGGATAATTGTGATGACCAGCGTCATGGGGCGTTGTGATGACAAGTGTTATGGAACATTGTGATCACAAGGGTTTGGAGGATTGTGATGAGAGAGGTCATGGAGAATTTTGATTTCATTGTGATGACAATAGCATGAAGCACTATGATGATGGGCATGGTGCATTGTGATGACAGGGTTCATGGAGCATTGAGATGAAAAGAGGCATGGATCATTGTAATAACAAGGGTCTTGGAGCATTGTGATGACAAGGGCATGGAGTATTTTGATGAGAAGGCCATGGAGCATTCTGAAGACATGCGTCAGGGAGCTTTGTGATGACATGGGCATGGAGCATTGTGATTACAGGGGTCTTGGAGCATTGTGATGACAAGGGTCATGGAGTCTTGTGATGACAAGGCCGTAGAACATTGTGATGGCAGGGGTCATGGAGCATTGTTATGACAGGAGTAATGGAGCATTGTGATGACAAGGGCATGGAGCATTGGTCTGAAAAGTTTCATGGATTATTGTGATGAGAGTGAGCATGGAGCATTGTGATGACAAGGGCACGGAACACAGTGATACATGTGTCATGGAGGATTGCAATGACAAGGGCATGGAGCACTGTGATGACAAGCGTCATGGAGCTTTGTGATGACAACGGCATGGAGCAATGTGATGAGAGGTTTCATGGAGCTTTGTGATGACAATGGCATGGAGCATTGTGATTCCAAGGGTCATGGAGCTTTGTGATGACATAGGCCATGGAGCATTTTGATGACAAGGGCGTGGTGCATTGTGATGAGAAGGGCAGGGAGCATTGTGATGACAGGGTCATGGAGCAATTGGATGAAAAGGGTCATGGAACATTTTGATGACAGTGTTTATGGAACATTGTGATGTTAGGGGTCATGGAGCATTGTGATGAAAAGGGTCATGGAGCACTGTGATGACAGGGGTTATGGAATATTGTGATGTCAGGGGTCATGGAGCATTGTGATGATAAGAGCATGTAGCATTGTTGTGACAAGGGTCATGGAACATTGGGATGACAGGGTGGAGGGAGTATTGTGTTGACTAGTGATGGAACATTGTGATATCAGTGGTGAGAGAGCATTTTGATGAGAGGTGCATGGAGCATTGTGATGACAAGGCTGTGGAACATTGTGATGAGAAACGCAGGGCACATTGTGATGACATGGGTCATGGAACATTGTGCTGACAAACGCATGGAGCATTGTGATGACAGGGTTTATGGAGCATTGTGATGACAACGATGTGGAGCATTGTGATGACAAGCGCATGGCACATTTGATGCCATGCGTCATGGAGTAATGTGCTGACAAAGGCATGGAACATTGTGATGACAAGGGTCACCGAGCATTGTGATGAAATGTTCATGGAGTGTTGTGGTCACAAAGGTTACAGAGCCTTGTGATGACGAGGGCATGGACCATTGTGATGACAAAGGTCATGAAGCATTGTGATGACTGGAGTCACGGAGCATTGTGATGACAGGGGTCATAGAGCATTGTGATGAAAAGGCATGGAGCATTGTGATGACAGGGGCATGTTGCATTGGTTTGACAAGTTTCAGGGATTATTGTGATGACAGTGGGCATGGCGCATTGTGATGACAAAGGCATGGAGCATTGAGATGAGAAGGTCATGGAGTATTGTGAAGAAGGGTGTCAGGGAGCATTGTGATGACATATGTCATGGTCTATTGCAATGACAATGGAATGTAGCATTGTGATGCCAAGTGTCATGGAGGATTGTGATGACAAAGGTAATGGAGCATTTTGATGACAAGGGCTTGGAGCATTGTGATGACAAGGGTCATGGCGCATTGTGATAACAAGGGCCATTGAGAATTTTGATGACATATTCATGAAGCATTGTGATGACAATCACATGGAGCTTGCAATGACAGGGGTCATGGAGCATTACAATGACAAGTGCATAGAGAATTGTGGTGACAAAACATGTAACACTGTGATGAGAAGTATCATGGAGCATAGTGATGCCAAGAACGTGGAGAATTGTGATGACAGGGGACATGGAGCATTGTGATGACCAGGGCATAGAGCATTGTGATGGCAAGACCGTGGAGCATTGTGATGAGAAGACCATGGATAATTGTGATGACGAGCGTCATGGAGCACTGTAATGACAAGGGGTATGGAGCATTGTGATGACAGGGGTCATGGAGCATTGTGATGACTGAGGACATGGAGCATCGTGATGACCAAGGCATGGAGCATTGTCATTTGAAGACCATGGATTATTGTGATGACGAGCGTCATGGAGCACTGTAATGACAAGGGGTATGGAGCATTGTGATGACAGGGGTCATGGAGCATTGTGATGACTGAGGACATGGAGCATCGTGATGACCAAGGCATGGAGCATTGTGATGGCAAGACCGTGGAGCATTGTGATGAGAAGACCATGGATAATTGTGATGACGAGCGTCATGGAACACTGTAATGACAAGGGGTATGGAGCATTTTGATGACAGGGTCATGGAGCATTCTGAAGACAATGATCAGGGAACATTCTGATGACAAGCTTGTGGAGTATTGTGATGACAATGACATGGAGCGTTGTGATGAAAAGGGCATGGAGCATTCTTATGAAAAAGGCATGGAGCATTTTCATGACAGTGTTCAAGGAGAATTCTGAGGACAAGTGTCAGGGAGCATTGTGATGACAAGTGTATTGAGAATTGTGATGACAAAGGTCATGGAGCATTGTGACGACAGGTGCATGGAGTATTGTCATGACAGTCATCATGGAGTGTTGTGATGACAAGTGTTATGGAACATTGTGATCACAAGGGGTTGGAGCATTGTGATGACAGAGGTCATGGACCATTTTGATTTCAAGGAGCATGGAGCATTGTGATGACAAGGGCATGGAGCAATGTGATCCCAAGGTTCATGGAGGATTGTGATGAAAATGGTAATGGAGTATTGTTATGACAAGCTCATGGAGCATTGTGATGACAAGGTCATGTAGGATTTTGATGACACAGGCATGGAGAATTGTGATGATAAGGGTCATGGAGCACTGTGAGGATAAGCGTCACAGAGCATTGTGATTACAGGGGTCATGGAGCATTGGGATGACAAGGGCATGGATCATTGTGATGACAAGTGTCATGGAGCATTGGGCTGAAAATGTTCATGGAGCATTGTGATGACATGGGAATGGAGCATTGTGATGACAAGAGTCCCGGATCATTGTGTTGTCAGGGGTCATGGAGTGTTGTGATGACAGTGGTCATGGAGGATTGTGATGATATGGGTCATGGAGCATTGTGATGAGAAGGTCATGAAGCATTGGGCTGAAAATTTTCATGGAGTATTGTGATGACAGGGGTCATGGAGCATTGTAATGAGAAGGGAATTGAGCACTGTGATGACAAGGTCCTGGAGCATTGTGATGGGAAGTCCATGGAGCCTTGTGATGACAATTCTCATGGAACATTCTGATGAAAAGGGGCATGGAGCATTGTGATTACAGGGGTCTTGGAGCATTGTGATGACAAGGGCATGGAGTATTGTGATGAGAAGGCCATGGAGCATTCTGATGACATGCGTCATGGAGCTTTGTGCTGACAAGGGCATGGAGTATTGTGATGAAAATGGCATGGATCATTGTTATGAAAAAGGCATGGAGCCTTGTCATGACAGGGTTCTAGGAGCATACTGACGACAAGTGTCACGGAGCATTGTGATGACAAGTGTATTTAGCATTGTGATGACAAAGTTCATGGAGCATTGTGATGAGAAGTCCATGGATAATTTTGATGATGAGCGTCATGGGGTGTTGTGATGATAAGTTTTATGGAACATTGTGATCACAAGGGTTTGGAGCATTGTGATGAGAGAGGTCATGGAGAATTTTGATTTCATTGTGATGACAATAGCCTGAAGCATTATGGTGATGGGCATGGTGCATTGTGATGACAGCGTTCATGGAGCATTGAGATGAAAAGGGGCATGGAGCATTGTGATGGCAAGGGCAAGGAGCATTGTGATGAGAAGACCATGGAGCATTCTGATGACATGCGTCATTGAGCTTTGTGATGACAAGGGCATGGAGCATTGTGATTACAGGGGTCTTGGAGCATTGTGATGACAAGGGTCATGGAGCCTTGTGATGACAATGGTGTGGAACATTGTGATGGCAGGGGTCATGGAGCATTGTTATGACAGGGGTAATGGAGCATTGTGATGAGAAGGGCATGGAGCATTGGTCTGAAAAGTTTCATGGATTATTGTGATGAGAGTGGGCATGGAGCATTGTGATGACAAGGTCACAGAACACTGTGATCCATGGGTCATGGAGGATTGTAATGACAAGGGCATGGAGCATCGTGATGAGAAGGGCATCGAACATTGTTTTGACAAGCGTCATGGAGCTTTGTGATGACAAGGGCATGGAACAATGTGATGAGAGGGTTCATGGAACATTGTGATTCCAAGGGTTATGGAGCTTTGTGATGACAAAAGTCATGGAGCATTTTGATGTCAAGGGCGTGGTGCATTGTGATGAGAAGGGCAGGGAGCATTTTGATGACAGGGTCATGCAGCAATTTGATGAAAAGTGTAATGGAACATTTTGATGACAGGGGTTATAGAACATTGTGATGTCAGGGGTCATGGAGCTTTGGGATGAAAAGGGTCATGGAGCATTTTGATGACAGGGGTTATGGAACATTGTGATGTCAGGGGTCATGGAACATTGTGATGATAAGGGGATGTAACATTGTGATGACAGGGGTCATGGAACATTGTGATTACAGGGGTGAGGGAGTATTGTGATGACTAGTGATGGAACATTGTGATATCTCTGTTGAGAGAGCATTTTGATGAGAAGTGCATGGAGCATTGTGATTACAAGGTTTATGGAGCATTACGATGACAAGGTTGTGGACCGTTGTGATGAAAATCACGTGGCACATTGTGATGACAAGGGTCATGGAGCATTGTTCTGACAAAGGCATGGAGCATTGTGATGACAAGGGTCACGGAGCATTGTGATGAAAAGTTCATGGAGTATTGTGGTTACAAAGGTCACAGAACCTTGTGATGATGTGGGCATGGACAACTGTGATGACAAATGTTATGAAGCATTGTGATGACTGGAGTCACAGAGCATTTTGATGACAAGGGTCATGGAGCATTGTGATGACAAGGGCATGGAGCATTGTGATGACAGGGGCATGGAGCATTGGTCTGACAAGTTTAATAGATTATTGTGATGACAGTGGGCATGGGGAATTGTGATGACAAGGGCATGGGGCATTGTGATGAGAAGGTCATGGAGTATTGTGAAGACTGGTGTCAGGGAGCATTGGGATGACATATGTCATGGTCCATTGCGATGACAATGGCATGGAGCATTGTGATGCCAAATGTAATGGAGGATTGTGATGACAAATATAATGGAGCATTGTGATGACTAGGGCTTGGAGCATTATGATGACAAGGGCCATTGAAAATTTTCATGACAAGGTCGTGAAGCATTGTGATGACAAGGTGCTGGAGCATTATGATGAGAAAACCATGGAGCCTTGTGAGACAAGTCTCATGGAGCATACTGATGAAAAGGGGCATGGAGCATTGTGATTAGAGTGTCTTGGAAAATTGTGATGACAAGGGCATGGAGCATTGTGATGAGAAGGCCAAGGAGCAGTCTGATGACATGCGTCATTGAGCTTTGTGATGACAAGGGCATGGAGCATTGTAATTACAGGCGTCTTGGAACATTGTGATGAAAAAGGCATGGATCATTGTGATGAAAAAGGCATGGAGCCTTGTCATGACAGGGTTCAAGGAGCATACAGAGAACAAGTGTCAGGGAGCATTTTGATGACAAGTGTATTGAGCATTGTGATGACAAAGGTCATGGAGCATTGTGAAGAGAAGACCATAGATAATTGTGATGACGAGCGTCATGGGGCATTGTGATGACAAGTGTTATGGAATATTGTGATCACAAGGGTTTGGAGCAGTGTTATGACAGAGGTCATGGAGCATTTTGATTTCATTGTGATGACAATAGCCTGAAGCATTATGATGATGGGCATGGTGCATTGTGATGACAGGGTTCATGGATCATTGAGATAAAAAGGGACATGGAGCATTGTGATTACAGGTGTCTTGGAGCATTGTGATGAGAAGGGTCATGGAACCTTGTGATGACAAGGCCATGGAACATCGTGATGGCAGGGGTCATGGAGCATTGTTATCACAGGGGTAATGGAGCATTGTGATGGCAAGGGCATGGAGCATTCTGATGACATGCATCATGGCGCTTTGTGATGACAAGGGCATGGAGCACTGTGATTACAGGGGTCTTGGAGCATTGTGATGACAAGGGTCATGGAGCCTTGTGATGACAAGGCCGTGGAACGTTGTGATGGCAGGGGTCATGGAGCATTGTTATGACAGGGGTAATGGAGCATTGTGATGACAAGGGCATGGAACATTTGTCTGAAAAGTTTCATGGATTATTGTGAAGAGAGTGGGCATGGAGCATTGTGATGACAAGGGCACGGAACACAGTGATACATGGGTCATGGAGGATTGTAATGACAAGGGCATGGAGCATTGTGATGAGAAGGGCATCGAGCAGTGTGATGACAAGCACCATGGAGCTTTTTGATGACAATTGCATGGAACAATGTGATGAGAGGTTTCATGGAGTATTGTGATGACAATGGCATGGAGCATTGTGATGCCAAGGGTCATGGAGCTTTGTGATGACAAAGGTCATGGAGCATTTTGATGACAAGGGCGTGGTGCATTGTGATGAGAAGGGTAGGGAGCCTTGTGATGACATTGTCATGGACCAATTTGATGAAAAGGGTCATGGAACATTTTGATGAGAGGCGTTATGTAACATTGTGATGTTAGGGGTCATGGAGCATTTTGATGAAAAGGGTCATGGAGCATTTTGATGACAGGGGTTATGGAACATTGTGATGTCAGGGATCATCAAACATTGTGATGATAAGTGCATGTAGCATTGTGATGACAGGAGTCATGGAACATTGTGATGACAGGGTTGAGGAAGTATTGTGATGAATAGTGATGTAACATTGTGATATCAGTGGTGAGAGAGCATTTTGATTTGAAGTGCATGGAGCATTGTGATGACAAGGTTTATGGAGCATTGTGATGACAAGATTGTGGAGCACTGTGATGACAAGCGCATGGTGCATTGTGATGACATGGGTCATGGAGCATTGTGCTGACAAGCGCATGGAGCATTGTGATGACAAGGGTCATGGAGCATTGTGCTGAGAAAGGCATAGAGCATTGTGATGACAAGGGTCAAAGGGCATTGTGATGAAAAGTTCATGAAGCATTGTGGTTAAAAAGGTCACAGAGACTGTTGATGACAAGGGCATGGACCACTGTGATGACAAAGGTCATGAAGCCTTGTGATGACTGGAGTCACGGAGCATTGTGATGACAGGGGTCATGGAGCATTGTGATAACAAGAGCATGGGGCATTGTGATGACAAGGGCATGGAGCATTGGTCTAATAAGTTTCATGGCTTATTGCGATGACAGTTGGAATGGCGCATTGTGATGACAAGGGCATGGAGCATTGTGATGACCAGGTCATTCATTATTGTGAAGACAGGTGTCAGGGAGCATTGTGATGACATATGTAATGGCCCATTGTGATGACAATGCCATGGAGCATTGTGATGCCAAGTGTCAAGGAGGATTCTGATGACAAAGGTAATGGAGCATTGTGATGACAATGGCTTGGAGCATTGTGATAACAAGGGTCAGGGAGCATTGTGCTGACAAGTGCATGGAAAATTGTGATGACAGGGGACATGGAGCATTCTGATGACAAGCTTGTGGAGTATTTTGATGACAATGGCATGGAGCATTGTGTTGAAAATGGCATGGTGCATTTTGATGAAAAAGGCATGGAGCCTTTTTGTGACAGGGTTCAAGGAGCATTCTGACGACAAGTGTCAGGGAGCATTGTGATGACAAGTGTATTGAGAATTGTGATGACAAAGGTCATGGAGCATTGTGATGAAAAGGGCATGGAGTATTGTGATGACAGGCATCATGGAGCATTGTGATGACAAGTGTTATGGAACATTGTGATCACAAGGGTTTGGAGCATTGTGATGACAGAGGTCATGGATCATTTTGATTTCAAGGAGCATGGAGCATTGTGATGACAAGGGCATGGAGCAATGTGATCCCAAGGTTCATGGAGGATTGTGATGGCAATGGTAATGGAGTATTGTGATGACAAGTGCATTGAACATTGTAATGACAAGGTCATGTAGCATTTTGCTGACAAAGGCATGGAGCATTGTGATGACAGGTGTCATGGAGCACTGTGATGACAAGCGTCACGGAGCATTGTGATTACAGGGTTCATGGAGCATTGGGATGACAAGGGCATGCATCATTGTGATGACAAGTGTCATGGAGCATTGGGCTGAAAATGTTCATTGAGTATTGTGATGACAGGGGTCATGGAGCATTGTGATGACTAGGGAATGGAGCATTGTGATGACAAGAGTCCCGGATCATTGTGTTGTCAGGTGATATTGAGCGTTGTGATGACTGTGGTCATGGAGAATTGTGATGATATTGGTCATGGAGCATTGTGATGAGAAGGTCATGGAGCATTGGGCTGAAAATGTTCATGGAGTATTGTGGTGACAGGGGTCATGGAGCATTGTGATGATAAGAGAATGGGGCATTTTGATGACAATGTCCTGAAGCATTGTGATGAGAAGACCATGGAGCCTTGTGATGACAAGTCTCATGGAACATTCTGATGAAAAGGGGCATGGACCATTGTGATTACAGGGGTCTTGGAGCATTGTGATGACAAGGGCATGGAGCATTGTGATGAGAAGGCCATGGAGCATTCTGATGACATGCATCATGGAGCTTTGTGATGACAAGGGCATGGAGCATTGTGATTACAGGGGTCTTGGAGCATTGTGATGAAAATGGCATGGATCATTGTGATGAAAAAGGCATGGAGCCTTGTCATGAAAGGGTTCAGGGAGCATACTGATGGCAAGAGTCAGGGAGCATTGTGATGACATGTGTATTGCGCATTGTGATGACAAATGTCATGGGGCATTGTGATGACAAGTCCATGGATATTTGTGATGACTAGCGTCATGGGGTATTGTGATGACAAGTGTTATGGAACATTGTGATCACAAGGGTTTGGAGCATTGTGATGACAGAGGTCATGGAGCATTTTGATTTCATTGTGATGACAAGAGCATGAAGCATTATGATGATGGGCATGGTGCATTGTGATGACAGGGTTCATGGAGCATTGTGATGAAAGGTGGCATGGAGCTTTGGTCTGACAAGTTTCATGGATTATTTTGATGACAGTGGGCATGGCACATTGTGATGACAAGGGCATGGAGCATTGTGATGAAAAGGGCATGGAGTATTGTGGAGACAGGTGTCAGGGAGCATTGTGATGACATATGTCATGTTCCATTGTGATGACAATAGCACGGAGCATTGTGATGCCAAGTGTCATGGAGGATTGTTGTGACAAAGGTAAAGGAGCATTGTGATGATAAGCGCATGGAGCATTGAGATGACAAGGGCCATTGATAATTTTAATGTCCATGTCGTGAAACATTGTGATGACAAGCGCATGGAGCTTCCTATGACAGGGGTCATGGAGCATTGCGATGACAAGTGCATGGTGTATTGTTATGACAAGAGTATATAACATTGTGATGAGAAGTGCCATGGAGCATTGTGATGACAAGGACGTGGAGAATTGTGAGGACAACGGACATTGAGCTTTGAGATGACCAGGGCATGGAGCATTGTGATGGCAAAACCGTGGAGCATTGTGATGAGAAGACCTTTGGTAATTGTGATGACGAGCATCATGGAGCACTGTAATGACAAGGGGCATGAAGCATTGTGATGACAGGTGTCAGGGAGCATTGTGATGACAGGGGTCATGGAGCATTGTGATGACAAGGACATGGAGCATTGTGATGACAAGGGTACGGAACATTGTGATGAAAAGTGCCATTGGGAATTTTGATGATAAAGTCGTGAAGCATTGTGATGACAAACACTTGGAGCTTGCTATGACAGGGGTCATGGAACATTGCAATGACAAGTGCATGGAGAATTGTGATGAAACGAGCATGTAACTTTGTGATGAGAAGTGTCATGTAGCACTGTGATGACAAGTACGTGGTGAATTGTTATGACAAGGGACATGGAGCATTGTGATAACCAGGGAATGGAGCATTGTGATGACAGGGGTCATGGAGCATTATTATGACAAGGGCCATGGTGCATTCTGATATAAGATATCACTTATGAAGGGATTGTAAACCTGGCTACATATGAACTGAATTAGGAAAGAGAACAGAGTCTCAGATTTAGAAAACACTCTTATGCTTGCTTAAGGGGGAAGGAGAGGTGGGTAGACTCACAAAACCAGAGTTTGATATTAACACAGGTACCGTTCCATAATCCAAATACAGAAGAGACAAGCCCGACTCCTTCCTCAGTGAATGGGACTCAACACCCCTATTCCCCACAGAGAAATATATCTGACTAGTAAGGATCTTAAAACCTATGTATTGATATGTCTCCATAAGGGAACCAAGTGTGTCTAGAATGACATAAACACGGCAGTGAGAATCAGCTCAAACCCACTATAAAAAGGAATTTCAAAACAAAACAAAGAAACAGTGAAATTCTTACACAATACCTTCAGGGGTTCTGATGAAACTTGGAATGACCCTATCTACAACAACAGCTGGATGTGGCATAAGGCTGTTCACTTGGGACTGAGAGGATTGGTGAGATTGGGTGAGAAAATGCAGACGCTTTAAAGCAATAATGCCTGCCACTGATTCCATGGTTCCCAACTCTCCAGGTAGAAGGGAATATCACTACAGTTATAACATGTATGGGAAACCTAGAGAATGGACACCCTCTGATGGTGAAAGGTTTCTAAAACTCTACTAATTTTTTTCTCTCCATGTGCTGCAGCTTGACATTCCAACTGCTTTAATATCAATCTCCCAACTTGGAGAGTCAGCCCCTATAACCTCCTGGTTCGCACAGTTCGCACATTGTGCAGAGGATATAAGGGAAGAGGGAGAACCAATGAGAGAGTAGCTGTAGGCATTTGGACGGCCACATGTCACAATAATTTCCCGTCAGGAAGAAGAATTAACCAAACTCTCAGCCTGCCCCACCCCCATAACTAGTATAGGTCCTGAAGCAAAATTGTGGGTTTGCGGTCAGCTCACAAAAACACAAGTTGAAAAATGGAGCTCAGGGGCACAGCAATTCACTAACTTGCAGAGTTATACAGGACTACTCTCTTCCAAAAATCTGTTGAGGAAAAGCCATGAGGCGGACTTGAAAATGAGGGAGATTTGCATGAAACAGATTTCCAGAAGTACATTGGAATCGACTTTAAACACAGGAAAAGCATCACAACTTCGACAATTATGGAATTGTCCATAAAGGGCGCATGAGTTTTCTCCTGAATATATTCAGGAGAAAACGCATACACCCATTTTGGCCAACCAAGCAACCGCACAATGCAAATCTGCACTACAAAGAAGTATCACTTCCCACCATTCAAAAGGGATATCCGTAAAATGTGTAAAAACCAGAAAGGCAAGAGGGGCTCTGGAGAACAGGGAGCCTTGTTATGCTGATGGGTGGGATGTAGATTGCCAACAGCCACTCTGGAGGAGTGCATTGTGTTCCCTAAAAGAATTAAACAACAGAGCTTCACAACCTAAGGCACTTCCAGTCATGGGAATATACCTTGGGAAAATTGAAAATCAATAAGACACAGCCAACCCAAAATATAGGGCAGCACTGCTTACAAGAACCTCGACTTCGGGACACCTTAAATATCCTAGGAAAGACAAAAATAGTAAAGAAATTGTGGTACATACGTATGATGGAATATCCCTCAGCCATGAAATCAATGTCATAAGGCCAGTAGCAGCATAATGAGTGGATTCATGTACGATGATTCTAACTGAAATAAGTCACACAGAAAAAGAAACTTATCATAAGATATCACTTATGAAGGTCTTGTAAACATGGCTACACATGAACTGAATTAGGAAAGAGAAGAGTCTCACATTTAGAAAACACTCTTATGCCTGCTCAAGAGGAAAAGAGAGGTGGGGTGATGCATAAAACCAGAGTTTGATATTAGCACATGTACGGTTGCATAATCCAAATACAGAATAGACAAGACCAACTCTTTCCTCACTGAATGGGGCTCAACACCCCTATTCCCCGCAGAGTAGTATATCTGACTAGTAAGAATCTTAAAACCTATGTATTGATATGTCTCCATAAGGTAACCAAGTGTGTCTAGAACGACAAAAACACGGCAGTGAGAATCAGCTCAAACCCACTATAAAAAGGAATTTCAAAACAAAACAAATAAACAGTGAAATTCTTACACAATACCTTCAGGGGTTCTGATGAAACTTAGAATGACCCTATCTACAACGACAGCTGGATGTGGCATAAGGCTGGTCACTTGGGACTGAGAGGATTGGTGAGATTGGGTGAGAAAATGCAGACCGTTTAAAGCAATAATACCTGGCACCCATTCCATGGTTCCCAACTCTCCAGGTAGAAGGGAATATCACTACAGTTATAACATGTATGGGAAACCTAGAGAATGGACACCATCTGATGGTGAAAGGTTTCTAAAACTCTACTAATTTTTTTCTCTCCTTGTGCACCAGTTTGACATTCCAACTGCTTTAGTATCAATCTCCCAAATTGGAGAGTCAGCACCTTTAACCTCCTGGTTCGCACAGTTGGCACGTTTTGCAGAGGATATAAGGGAAGAGGGAGAAACAATTAGAGAGTAGCTGTAGGCATTTGGATGGCCACATGTCACTCTAAATTCCCGTCACGAAGAAGAATTAACAAACTCTGAGCCAGCCTCCTCAATGCAACCAGTATAGGTCCTGAAGCAAAATTGTGGATTGGCAGTCAGCCCACAAAAACGCGAGTTGAAAAATGGAGCTCAGGGGCACAGCAATTCACTAACTTGCAGAGTTATAAAGGACTACTCTCTTCCAAAAATCTGTTGAGTGAAAGCCATTAGGCGGACTTGAAAATGAGGCAGAAGTGCACGAAACAGATTTCCAGAAGTACATTGGAATCACCTTTAAACACAGGAAAAGCATCAAAACTTCGACAATTATGGAATTGGCCATAAAGGGCGCATGCGTTTTCTCCTGAATATATTCAGGAGAAAACGCATGCGCCCATTTTGGCCAACCAAGCAACCGCACAATGCAAATCTGCACTACAAAGAAGTATCACTTCCAACCGGTCAAAAGGGACATCCGTAAAATGTGTAAAAACAAGAAAGGCAAGACAGGATCTGGAGAAGAGGGAGCCTTGTTATGCGGATGGGTGGGATGTAAATTGCCAACAGCCACTCTGGAGGAGTGCACTGTGTTCCCAAAAAGAAGTAAACAGCAGTGCTTCACAACCTAAGGCACTACCAGTCACAGGAATATACCTTGGGAAAATTGAAAATCAATAAGACACAGCCACCCCAAAATTTATGGAAGCACTGCTTACAAGAACCCCGACTTCGGGACACCTTATATATCCCAGGAAAGACAAAAATGGTAAAGAAATTGTGGTACATACGTATGATGGAATATCCCTCAGCCATGAAGTCAATGTCATAAGGCCAGTAGCAGCATAATGACGGGATTCATGTATGATGATTCTAACTCAAAAAATCACACAGAAAAAGAAACTTATCATAAGATATCACTTATGAAGGGTATATAAACATGGCTAAACATGGAATGAATTAGGAAAGGGAACAGAGTATCATATATAGAATACACTCTTATGCATGCTTAAGGGGAAAGCAGAGGTGGGGTGATGAATAAAACCAGAGTTTGATATTAGCACAGGTACGGTTCCATAATCCAAATACAGAATAGACAAGACTTACTACTTCCTCTGTGAACGGGACTCAAAACCCCATATTTCCCGCAGAGGAATATATCTTACTAGTAAGAATCTTAAAACCTATGTATTGATATGTCTCCGTAAGGGAATCAAGTGTCTCTAGACTGGCATAAACATGGCAGCGAGAATCAGCTCAAACCCTCTAGAAAAGGAAATTCAAAAACAAAACAAAAAACAGGGAAATTCTTTACAATTCCTTCAGGGTCTCTGATGAAACCTGGAATGACCCTATCAACAACGACAGCTGGATGTGGCATAAGGCTGGACACTTGGGACTGAGAGGATTGTTGAGATTGGGTGAGCAAATGCAGACACTTTAAAACAATAATATGTGGCACCCATTCCATGGGTCCCAACTCTCCAGGTTGAAGGAAATATTACTACAGCTATAACATGTACGGGAAACCTAGAGAACGGACACACTGTGAATACAAAAGGTTTCTGAAACTCAAAGAATATATCCTCTCCTGGTGCACCGGTTTGACTTTCCAACTGCTTTATTATCAGTCTCCCAACTTGAAGAGACAGCCCCTTTAACCTCCTTGTTCACACAGGTTGCCAATTTGGCAGAGGATGAAAGGGAAGAAGGAGAACCAATGAGAGAGTAGCTGTTAGGCATTTGGACGGGCACATATCACTGTAATTTCCCGGCAGGAAGAAGATTTAACCAAAGTCTCAGCCTCCCACCGGGAACCAGTATAGGTCCTGAACCAAAATTTTGGACTTGCGGTCAGCTCACCAAAAACGAGTTGAAAAATGGAGCTCAGGGGCACAGCAATTCACAAACTGGTCGAGTAATAAAGGACAACTATCGTCCAAAAATCTGTTGAGGCAAGGCAACGAGGCTGACTTGAAAGCGAGGCAGAATAGCAGGAAACAGATTTCAAGAGGTACGTTGGAATTGCCTTTAAAGCACAGGAAGAGTATCACAACTTCGACAATGATGCACTTGGCCAAAAAGGGCGTATGCGTTTTCTCCTGAATATATTCAGGAGAAAACGCATACGCCCTTTTTGGCCAAGCAAGCAAGCGGGCAATGCAAATCTGCAATACAGAGAAGTATCACTTCCCACCGGTCAAAAGGGACATCCACAAAATGTGTAAAAACCAGAAAGGCAAGACAGGCCATGGAGAACAGGGAGTCTTGTTATGCTGATGAGCGGGATGTAAATTGCCATCTGCCTCTCTGGAGGAGTACATTGTGTTCCCTAAAACAAGTAAAGAACAGAGCTACAGAGCCATGGCACTTCCAGTCTAGGGAATATACCTTGGGAAAACTGAAAATCAATAAGACAGAGCCACCCCAAAATTTAGGGCTGCACTGCTTACAAGGACCTCAACTTGGGTACACCTTAAATATCCCAGGAAATATAAAAATGGTTCAAAAAAATTGTGGTACTTACGTACGATGGAATATCCCTCAGCCATGAAATCAATGTCATAAGACCAGTAGCAGCAAAATGGGTGGATTCAGGTACGATGGTTCTAAGTGAAATAAATCACACAGAAAAGAAACTTATCAAAAGATATGACTTATGAAGATCCTGTAAACATGGCTACACTTGAACTGAGTTAGGAAAGAGAACAGTGTCTCACATATAGAAAACACTCTTATGCCTGCTTAAGGGGGAAGGAGAGGTGGGGTGATGCATAACACCAGAGTTTGATATAAGCACAGGTACCGTTCCAAAAACCAACTATGGATTAGACAAGACCTACACCTTCCTCAGTGAAAGGGACTCAAAACCCCATATTTCCCGCAGAGGAATATATCTGACTAGTAAGAATCTTAAAACCTATGTACTGATGTGTCTTCATAAGGGAATCAAGTGTGTCTAGACTGGCATAAACATAGCAGCGAGAATCAGCTCAAACCCACTATAAAAAGGAATTTCAAAAACAAAACAAAAAAACTGGGAAATTCTTTACAATTCCTTCAGGGTCTCTGATGAAACCTGGAATGACCCTATCTACAACGACAGCTGGATGTGGCATAAGGAGGGACACTTGGGACTGAGACGATTGGTGAGATTGGGTGAGCAAATGCAGACCCTTTAAAGCAATAAGGCATGGAAACCATTCCATGTGTCCCAATTCTCCAGGTTGAAGGGAATATTACTACAGTTATAACATGTATGGGAAACCTAGGGAACGGACACACTGTGAATATGAAAGGTTTCTAAAACTCAACGAATAGTCCCTCTCCTGGTGCTCCGGTTTGACTTTCCATCTGCTTTACTATCAATCTCCCAACTTGGAGAGACAGCCCCTTTAACTTCCTGGTTCGCACAGGTTTCCAATTTGGCAGAGGATGAAAGGGAAGAGGGAGAACCAATGAGAGAGTAGCTGTTAGGCATTTGGACGGGCACTTATCACTCTAACTTCGGGCAGGAAGAAGAATTAACCAAAGTTTCAGTCCCCCACCGAGAACCAGCATAGGTCCTGAAACAAAATTTGGACTTGCGGTCAGCTCACCAAAAACGAGTTGAAAAATGGAGCTCAGGGCCACAGCAATTCACAAACTGGCCGAGTAATAAAGGACAACTATCGTCCAAAAATCTGTTGAGGGAAGGCAACGAGGCACAATAGCAGGAAACAGATTTCAAGAGGTACGTTGGAATCGCCTTTAAAGCACAGGAAGAGGGTCTCAACTTCGACAATGATGCACTTGGCCAAAAAGGGCGTATGCGTTTTCTCCTGAATATATTCAGGAGAAAACGCATACGCCCTTTTTGGCCAAGCAAGCAAGCGGGCAATGGAAATCTGCACTACAGAGAAGTATCACTTCCCACCGGTCAAAAGTGACATCCACAAAATGTGTAAAAACCAGAAAGTCAAACAAGCCCTGGAGAACAGGGAGTCTTGTTATGCTGATGGGCGGGATGTAAATTGCCAACTGCCTCTCTGGAGGAGTGCATTGTGTTCCCTAAAACAAGTAAAGAACAGAGCTACAGAGACAAGGGCACTTCAAGTCTAGGGAATATACCTTGGGAAAACTGAAAATCAATAAGACAGAGCCACCCCAAAATTTAGGGCTGCACTGCTTACAAGGACCTCAACTTGGGTACAACTTAAATATCCCAGGAAATAAAAAAATGGTTCAAAAAATTGTGGTCCTTATGTACGATGGAATATCCCTCAGCCATTAAATAAATGTCATAAGACCATTAGCGGTAAAATGAGTGGATTCAGGTACGATGATTCTAAGTGAAATAAGTCACGCAGAAAAAGAAACTTATCATAAGATATCACTCATGAAGATCCTCTAAACATGGCTACACTTGAACTGAGTTAGGAAAGAGAACAGAGTCTCACATTTCGAAAACACTCTTATGCCTGCTTAAGGGGGAAGGAGAGGTGGGGTGATGCATAAACCCAGAGTTTGATATAAGCACAGGTACCGTTCCAAAAACCAACTATGGAATAGACAAGACCTACACTTTCTTCAGTGAAAGGGTCTCAAAACCACTTATTTCCTGCACAGGAATATACCGGACTAGTAAGAATCTTAAAACCTATGTATTGATATGTCTCCGTAAGGGAATCAAGTGTGTCTAGACTGGCATAAACATGGCAGCGAGAATCAGCTCAAAACCAGTATAAAAAGGAATTTCAAAAACAAAACAAAAAAACTGGGAAATTATTTACAAATCCTTCAGGGTCTCTGATGAAACCTGGAATGACCCTATGTACAATGACAGCTGGATGTGGCATAAGGCTGGACACTTGGGACTGAGACGATTGGTGAGATTGGGTGAGCAAATGCAGACCCTTTAAAGCAATAAGGCATGGAACCCATTCTATGGGTCCCAACTCTCCAGGTTGAAGAGAATATTACTACAGCTATGACATGTAAGGGAAACCTAGAGAATGGACACACTGTGAATACGAAAAGTTTCTAAAACTCAACGAATATTCCCTCTCCTGGTGCTCCGGTTTGACTTTCCATCTGCTTTACTATCAATCTCCCAACTTGGAGAGACAGCCCCTTTAACCTCCTGGTTCGCACAGGTTGCCAATTTGGCAGAGGATGAAAGGGAAGAGGGAGAACCAATGAGAGAGTAGCTGTTAGGCATTTGGACGGGCACATGTCACTCTCATTTCCCTGCAGGAAGAAGAATTAACCAAAGTCTCAGCCACCCACCGGGAACCAGTACAGGTTCTGAGCCAAAATTTTGGACTTGCGGGCCGCTCACCAAAAACGAGTTGAAAAATGGAGCTCAGCGGCACAGCAATTCACAAACTGGCCGAGTAATAAAGGAAAACTATCGTCCAAAAATCTGTTGATGGAAGGCAGCGAGGCGGACTTGAAAGCGAGGCAGAATAGCAGGAAACAGATTTCAAGAGGTACGTTGGAATCGCCTTTAAAGCACAGGAAGAGGGGCACAACTTCGACAATGATGCACTTGGCCAAAAAGGGCGTATGCGTTCTTTCCTGAATATAATCAGGTGAAAACGCATACGCCCTTTTTGGCCAAACAAGCAAGCGGGCATGCAAATCTGCACTACAAAGAAGTATCACTTCCCACCGGTCAAAAGGGACATCCACAAAATGTGTAAAAACCAGAAAGGCAAGACAGGCCCTGGAGAACAGGGAGCCTTGTTATGCTGATGGGCGGGATGTAAATTGCCAACTGACTCTCTGGAGGAGTGCATTGTGTTCCCTAAAACAAGTAAAGAACCGAGCTACAGAACGAAGGGCACTTCCAATCTAGGGAATATACCTTGGGAAAACTGAAAATCAATAAGACAGAGCCACCCAAATATTTAGGGCTGCACTGCTTACAAGGACCTCAACTTGGGTACACCTTAAATATCCCAGGAAATATAAAAATGGTTCAAAAAATTGTGGTACTTACGTACGATGGAATATCCCTCAGCCATGAAATCAATGTCATAAGACCAGTAGCAGCAAAATGGGTGGATTCAGGTACGATGATTCTAAGTGAAATAAGTCACACAGAAAAAGAAACTTATCATAAGATATCACTTATGAAGATCCTGTAAACATGGCTACACTTGAACTGAGTTAGGAAAGAGAACAGTGTCTCACATTTAGAAAACACTCTTATGCCTGCTTAAGTGGGAAGGAGAGGTGGGGTGATGCATAAAACCAGAGTTTGATATAAGCACAGGTACCGTTCCAAAAACCAACTATGGAATAGACAAGACCTACACCTTCCTCAGTGAAAGGGACTCAAAACCCCATATTTCCCGCAGAGGAGTTTATCTGACTAGTAAGAATCTTAAAACCTATGTATTGATATGTCTCCGTAAGGGAATCAAGTGTGTCTAGACTGGCATAAACATGGCAGCGAGAATCAGCTCAAACCCACTATAAAAAGGAATTTCAAAAACAAAACAAAAAAACTTGGAAATTCTTTACAATTCCTTCAGGGTCTCTGATGAAACCTGGAATGACCCTATCTACAATGACAGCTGGATGTGGCATAAGGAGGGACACTTGGGACTGAGACGATTGGTGAGATTGGGTGAGCAAATGCAGACCCTTTAAAGCACAAATGCCTGGCACCCATTCCATGGGTCCCAACTCTCCAGGTTGAAGGGAATATTACTACAGCTATAACATGTACGGGAAACCTAGAGAACGGACACACTGTGAATACGAAAGGTTTCTAAAACTCAATGAATAGTCCCTCTCCTGGTGCTCTGGTTTGACTTTCCATCTGCTTTACTATCAACCTCCCAACTTGGAGAGACAGACCCTTTAACCTCCTGGTTCGCACAGGATGCCAATTTGGCAGAGGATGAAAGGGAAGAGGGAGAACCAATGAGAGAGTAGCTGTTAGGCATTTGGACGGGCACATATCACTCTAAATTCCCGGCAGGAAGAAGAATTAACCAAAGTCTCAGCCCCCCACCGTGAACCAGCATAGGTCCTGAACCAAAATGTTGGACTTGCGGTCAGCTCACAAAAAACGAGTTGAAAAATGGAGCTCAGGGGCACAGCAATTCACAAACTGGCCGAGTAATAAAGGACAACTATCTTCCAAAAATCTGTTGAGGGAAGGCAACGAGGCGGACTTGAAAGCGAGGCAGAATAGCAGGAAACAGATTTCAAGAGGTACGTTGGAATCGCCTTTAAAGCACAGGAAGAGGGGCACAACTTCGACAATGATGCACTTGGCCAAAAAGGGCGTATGCGTTTTCTCCTGAATATATTCAGGAGAAAACGCATACGCCCTTTTTGGCCAAGCAAGCAAGCGGGCAATGCAAATCTGCACTACAAAGAAGTATCACTTCCCACCGGTCAAAAGGGACATCCACAAAATGTGTAAAAACCAGAAACCAAGACAGGCCCTGGAGAACAGGAAGCCTTGTTATGCTGATGGGTGGGATGTAAATTGCCAACTGCCCCTCTGGAGGAGTACATTGTGTTCCCTAAAACAAGTAAAGAACAGAGCTACAGAGCCAAGGGCACTTCCAGTCTAGGGAATATACCTTGGGAAAACTGAAAATCAATAAGAGAGAGCCACCCCAAAATTTAGGGCTGCACTGCTTACAAGGACCTCAACTTGGATACACCTTAAATATCCCAGGAAAAATAAAAATGGTTCAAAATTTGTGGTACTTACGTACGATGGAATATCTCTCAGCCATGAAATCAATGTAATAAGACCAGTAGCAGCAAAATGGGTGGATTCAGGTACGATGATTCTAAGTGAAATAAGTCACACAGAAAAAGAAACTTATCATAAGATATCACTTATGAAGATCCTGTAAACATGGCTACACTTGAACTGAGTTAGGAAAGAGAACAGAGTCTCACATTTAGAAAACACTCTTATGCCTGCTTAAGGGGGAAGGGGAGGTGGGGTGATGCATAAAACCAGAGTTTGATATAAGCACATGTACCGTTCCAAAAACCAACTATGGAATAGACAAGACCTACACCTTCCTCAGTGAAATGGACTCAAAACCCCATATTTCTCGCAGAGGAATATATCTGACTAGTAAGAATCTTAAAACCTATGTATTGATATGTCTCCGTAAGGGAATCAAGTGTGTCTAGACTGGCATAAAAATGGCAGCGAGAATCAGCTCAAACACACTATAAAAAGGAATTTCAAAAACAAAACAAAAAAACTGGGAAATTCTTTACAATTGCTTCAGGGTCTCTGATGAAACCTGGAATGACCCTATCTACAATTACAGCTGGATGTGGCATAAGGAGGGACACTTGGGACTGAGAGGATTGGTGAGATTGGGTGAGCAAATGCAGATGCTTTAAAGCAATAATGCCTGGCACCCATTCCATGGATCCCAACTCTCTAGGTTGAAGGGAATATTACTACAGATATAACATGTACGGGAAACCTAGGGAACGGACACACTGTGAATACGAAAGGTTTCTAAAACTCAACGAATAGACCTTCCCCTGGTGCTCCGGTTTGACTTTCCATCTGCTTTACTATCTATCTCCCAACTTGGAGAGACAGCCCCTTTAACCTCCTGGTTCATACAAGTTTCCAAATTGGCAGAGGATGAAAGGGAAGAGGGAAAACCAATGAGAGCGTAGCTGTTAGGCATTTGGACGGGCACATATCACTCTAACTTCCCCGCAGGAAGAAGAATTAACCAAAGTCTCAGCCACCCACCGGGAACAAGTATAGGTCCTGAACCAAAATTTTGGACTTGCGGTCAGCTCACCAAAAACGAGTTGAAAAATGGAGCTCAGGGGCACAGCAATTCACAAACTGGCCGAGTAATAAAGGACAACTATCGTCCAAAAATCTGTTGAGGAAAGGCAACGAGGCGGACTTGAAAGCGAGGCAGAATAGCAGGAAACAGATTTCAAGACGTACGTTGGAATCGCCTTTAAAGCACAGGAAGAGGGGCACAACATCGACAATGATGCACTTGGCCAAAAAGGGCGTATGCGTTTTCTCCTGAATATATTCAGGAGAAAACGCATACGCCCTTTTTGGCCAAGCAAGCAAGCGGGCAATGCAAATCTGCACTACAAATAAGTATCACTTCCCACCGGTCAAAAGGGACATCCACAAAATGTGTAAAAACCAGAAAGGCAAGACAGGCCCTGGAGAACAGGGAGCCTTGTTATGCTGATGGGCGGGATGTAAATTGCCAACTGCCTCTCTGGAGGAGTGCATTGTGTTCAGTAAAACAAGTAAACAACAGAGCTACAGAGCCAAGGGCACTTCCTGTCTAGGGAATATACCTTGGGAAAACTGAAAATCAATGAGACAGAGCCACCCCAAAATTTAGGGCTGCACTGCTTACAAGGACATCAACTTGGGTACACCTTAAATATCCCAGGAAATATGAAAATGGTTCAAAAAATTGTGGTACTTACGTATGATAGAATATCCCTCAGCCATGAAATCAATGTCATAAGACCAGTAGCAGCAAAATGGGTGGATTCAGGTACGATGATTCTAAGTGAAATAAGTCACACAGAAAAAGAAACTTATCATAAGATATCACTTATGAAGATCCTGTAAACATGGCTACACTTGAACTGAGTTAGGAAAGAGAACAGTGTCTCACATTTAGAAAACACTCTTATGCCTGCTTAAGGGAGAATGAGAGGTTGGGTGATGCATAAAACCAGAGTTTGATATAAGCACAGGTACCGTTCCAAAAACCAACTATGGAATAGACAAGACCTACACCTTCCTCAGTGAAAGGGACTCAAAACCCCATATTTCCCGCAGAGGAATATATCTGACAAGTAAGAATCTTAAAACCTATGTATTGATATGTCTCCGTAAGGGAATCAAGTGTGTCTAGACTGGCATAAACATGGCAGCGAGAATCAGGTCAAACCCGCTCTAAAAAGGAATTTCAAAAACAAAACAAAAAAACTGGGAAATTCTTTACAATTCCTTCAGGGTCTCTGCTGAAACCTGGAATTACCCTATCTACAACGACAGTTGGATGTGTCATAAGGCTGGACACTTGGGACTGAGAGGATTGGTGAGATTGGGTGAGCAAATGCAGACGCTTTAAAGCAATAATTCATGGCACCCATTCCATGGGCCCCAACTCTCCAGGTTGAAGGGAATATTACTACAGCTATAACATGTATGGGAAACCTAGAGAACGGACCCACTGTGAATACGAAAGGTTTCTAAAACTCAACGAATAGTCCCTCTCCTGGTGCTCCGGTTTGACTTTCCATCTGCTTTACTATCAATCTCCCAACTTGGAGAGACAGCCCCTTTAAACTTCTGGTTCGCACAGGTTTCCAATTTGGCAGAGGATGAAAGGGAAGAGGAAGAACAAATCAGAGAGTAGCTGTTAGGCATTTGGACGGGCACATATCAATCTAACTACCCAGCATGAAAAGAATTATCCAAAGTCTCAGCCCCCCACCGAGAACCAGCATAGGTCCTGAACCAAAATTTTGTACTTGCGGTCAGCTCACAAAAAACGAGTTAACAAATGGAGCTCAGGGGCACAGAAATTCACAAACTGGCAGAGTAATAAAGGACAACTATCATCCAAAAATATGTTAAGGGAAGGCAGCGAGGCGGACTTGAAAGCGAGGCAGAATAGCAGGAAAAAGATTTCAAGAGGTACTTTGGAATCGCCTTTAAAGCACAGGAAGAGGGGCACAACTTCGACAATGATGCACTTGGCCAAAAAGGTCGTATGCGTTTTCTCCTGAATATATTCAGGAGAAAACGCATACGCCCTTTTTGGCCAAGCAAGCAAGCGGGCAATGCAAATCTGCACTAAAAAGAAGTATCACTTCCCACCGGTCAAAAGGGACATCCACAAAATGTGTAAAAACCAGAAAAGCAAAACAGGCCATGGAGAACAGGGAGCCTTGTTATGCTGATGGGCGGGATGTAAATTGCCAACTGCCTCTCTGGAGGAGTGCATTGTGTTCCCTATAACAAGTAAACAACAGAGCTACAGAGCCAAGGGCACTTCCTGTCTTGGGAATATACATTGGGAAAACTGAAAATCAATAAGACAGACCGATCCCAAAATTTAGGGCTGCACTGCTTACAAGGACCTCAACTTGGGTACACCTTAAATATCCCAGGAAATATAAAAATGGTTCAAAAAATTGTGGTACTTACGTACGATGGATTATCCCTCAGCCATGAAATCAATGTCATAAGACCAGTAGCAGCAAAATGGGTGGATTCAGGTACGATGATTCTAAGTGAAATAAGTCACACAGAAAAAGAAACTTTTCATAATATATCACTTAAGAAGATTCTGTAAACATGGCTACACTTGAACTGAGTTAGGAAAGAGAACAGAGTCTCACATTTAGAAAGCACTCTTATGCCTGCTTAAGGGGGAAGGAGAGGTGGGGTGATGCATGAAACCAGAGTTTGATATAAGCACAGGTACCGTTCCAAAAACCAACTATGGAATAGACAAGACCTACACCTTCTTCAGTGAAAGGGACTCAAAACCCCATATTTCCTGGAGAGGAATATATCTGACTAGTAATAATTTTAAAACCTATGTATTGATATGTCTCTGTAAGGGAATCAAGTGTGTCTAGACTGGCATAAACATGGCAGCGAGAATCAGCTCAAACCCACTATAAAAAGGAATTTCAAAAACAAAACAAAAAAACTGGGAAATTCTTTACAATTCCTTCAGGGTCTCTGATGAAACCTGGAATGACCCTATCTACAATGACAGCTGGATGTGGCATAAGGCTGGACACTTGGGACTGAGAGGATTGGTGCGATTGGGTGAGCAAATGCAGACCCTTTAAAGCACAAATGCCTGGCACCCATTCCATGGGTCCCAACTCTCCAGGTTGAAGGGAATATTACTACAGCTATAACATGTATGGGAAACCTAGAGAACGGACCCACTGTGAATACCAAAGGTTTCTAAATTCAATGAATAGTCCCTCTCCTGGTGCTCCGGTTTCACTTTCCATCTGCTTTACTATCAATCTCCCAACTTGGAGAGACAGCCCCTTTAACCTCCTGGTTCGCACAGGTTTCCAATTTGGCAGAGGATGAAAGGGAAGAGGGAGCACCAATGAGAGAGTAGCTGTTAGGCATTTGGACGGGCACATATCACTCTAACTTCCCAGCATGAAGAAGAATTAACCAAAGTCTCAGCCCCCACCGAGAACCAGCATAGGTCCTGAACCAAAATTTTGGACTTGCGGTCAGCTCACAAAAGACGAGTTAAGAAATGGAGCTCAGGGGCACAGCAATTCACAAACTGGCAGAGTAATAGAGGACAACTATCATCCAAAAATATGTTAAGGGAAGGCAACGAGGCGGACTTGAAAGTGAGGCAGAATAGCAGGAAACAGATTTCAAGAGGTACGTTGGAATGGCCTTTAAAGCACAGGAAGAGGGGCACAACTTCGACATTGATGCACTTGGCCAAAAAGGGCGTATGCGTTTTCTCCTGAATATATTCAGGAGAAAACGCATACGCCCTTTTTGGCCAAGCAAGCAAGCGGGCAATGCAAATCTGCACTACAAAGAAGTATCATTTCCCACCGGTCATAAGGGACATCCACAAAATGTCTAAAAACCAGAAAGGCTAGACAGGCCCTGGAGAACAGGGAGCCTTGTTATGCTGATGGGCGGGATGTAAATTGCCAACTGCCTCTCTGGAGGAGTACATTGTGTTCCCTAAAACAAGTAAACAACAGAGCTACAGAGGCAAGGGCACTTCCAGTCTAGGGAATACACCTTGGGAAAACTGAAAATCAATAAGACAGAGCCACCCCAAAATTTAGGGCTGCACTGCTTAAAAGGACCTCTACTTCAGTACCCATTAAATATCCCAGGAAATATAAAAATGGTTCAAAAAATTGTGGTACTTACGTACGATGGAATATCCCTCAGCCATGAAATCAATGTCATAAGACCAGGAGCAGCAAAATGGGTGGATTCAGGTACGATGATTCTAAGTGAAATAAGTCACACAGAAAAAGAAACTTATCATAAGATATCACTTATGAAGATCCTGTAAACATGGCTACACTTGAACTGATTTAGGAAAGAGAAGAGTGTCTCACATTTAGAAAACATTCTTATGTCTGCTTAAGGGGGAAGGAGAGGTGGGGTGATGCATAAAACCAGAGTTTGATATAAGCACAGGTACCGTTCCAAAAACCATCTATGGAATAGACAAGACCTACACCTTCCTCAGTGAAAGGGACACAAAACCCCATATTTCCCGCAGAGGAATATATCTGACTACTAAGAATCTTAAAACCTATGTATTGATATATCTCTGTAAGGGAATCAAGTGTGTCTAGACTGGCATAAACATGGCAGCGAGAATCAGTCAAACCCACTATAAAAAGGAATTTCAAAAACAGAACAAAAAAAATGGGAATTTCTTTACAATTCCTTCAGGGTCTCTGATGAAACCTGGAATGACCCTATCTACAATGACAGCTGGATGTGGCATAAGGCTGGACACTTGGGACTGAGAGGATTGGTGAGATTAGGTGAGCAAATGCAGACCCTTTAAAGCACAAATGCCTGGCACCCATTCCATGGGCCCCAACTCTCCAGGTTGAAGGGAATATTACTACAGCTATAACATGTATGGGAAACCTAGAGAACGGACCCACTGTGAATACGAAAGGTTTCTAAAACTCAACGAATAGTCCCTCTCCTGGTGCTCCGGTTTGACTTTCCATCTGCTTTACTATCAATCTCCCAACTTGGAGAGACAGCCCCTTTAAACTCCTGGTTCGCACAGGTTTCCAATTTGGCAGAGGATGAAAGGGAAGAGGAAGAACAAATCAGAGAGTAGCTGTTAGGCATTTGGACGGGCACATATCACTCTAACTACCCAGCATGAAGAAGAATTATCCAAAGTCTCAGCCCCCCACCGAGAACCAGCATAGGTCGTGAACCAAAATTTTGTACTTGCGGTCAGCTCACAAAAAACGAGTTAACAAATGGAGCTCAGGGGCACAGAAATTCACAAACAGGCAGAGTAATAAAGGACAACTATCATCCAAAAATATGTTAAGGGAAGGCAGCGAGGCGGACTTGAAAGCGAGGCAGAATAGCAGGAAAAAGATTTCAAGAGGTACTTTGGAATCGCCTTTAAAGCACAGGAAGAGGGGCACAACTTCGACAATGATGGACTTGGCCAAAAAGGGCGTATGCGTTTTCTCCTGAATATATTCAGGAGAAAACGCATACGCCCTTTTTGGCCAAGCAAGCAAGCGGGCAATGCAAATCTGCACTAAAAAGAAGTATCACTTCCCACCGGTCAAAAGGGACATCCACAAAATGTGTAAAAACCAGAAAAGCAAAACAGGCCATGGAGAACAGGGAGCCTTGTTATGCTGATGGGCGGGATGTAAATTGCCAACTGCCTCTCTGGAGGAGTGCATTGTGTTCCCTATAACAAGTAAACAACAGAGCTACAGAGCCAAGGGCACTTCCAGTCTAGGGAATATACCTTGGGAAAACTGAAAATCAATAAGACAGACCGATCCCAAAATTTAGGGCTGCACTGCTTACAAGGACCTCAACTTGGGTACACCTTAAATATCCCAGGAAATATAAAAATGGTTCAAAAAATTGTGGTACTTACGTACGATGGATTATCCCTCAGCCATGAAATCAATGTCATAAGAGCAGTAGCAGCAAAATGGGTGGATTGAGGTACGATGATTCTAAGTGAAATAAGTCACACAGAAAAAGAAACTTATCATAACATATCACTTAAGAAGATCCTGTAAACATGGCTACACTTGAACTGAGTTAGGAAAGAGAACAGTGTCTCACATTTAGAAAACACTCTTATGCCTGCTTAAGGGGGAAGGAGAGGTGGGGTGATGCATGAAACCAGAGTTTCATATAAGCACAGGTACCGTTCCAAAAACCAACTATGGAATAGACAAGACCTACAACTTCTTCAGTGAAAGGGACTCAAAACCCCTTATTTCCTGGAGAGGAATATATCTGACTAGTAATAATTTTAAAACCTATGCATTGATATGTCTCTGTAAGGGAATCAAGTGTGTCTAGACTGGCATAAACATGGCAGCGAGAATCAGCTCAAACCCACTATAAAAAGGAATTTCAAAAACAAAACAAAAAAACTGGGAAATTCTTTACAATTCCTTCAGGGTCTCTGATGAAACCTGGAATGACCGTATCTACAATGACAGCTGGATGTGGCATAAGGCTGGACACTTGGGACTGAGAGGATTGGTGCGATTGGGTGAGCAAATGCAGACCCTTTAAAGCACAAATGCCTGGCACCCATTCCATGGGTCCCAACTCTCCAGGTTGAAGGGAATATTACTACAGCTATAACATGTATGGGAAACCTAGAGAACGGACCCACTGTGAATACCAAAGGTTTCTAAATTCAACGAATAGTCCCTCTCCTGGTGCTCCGGTTTCACTTTCCATCTGCTTTACTATTAATCTTCCAACTTGGAGAGACAAACCCTTTAACCTCCTGGTTCGCACAGGTTTCCAATTTGGCAGAGAATGAAAGGGAAGAGGAAGAACCAATGAGAGAGTAGCTGTTAGGCATTTGGACGGGCACATATCACTCTAACTTCCCGGCAGGAAGAAGAATTAACCAAAGTCTCAGCCACCCTCCGGGAACCAGCATAGGTCCTGAACCAAAATTTTGGACTTGCGGTCAGCTCACAAAAAACGAGTTGAAAATTGGAGCTCAGGGGCACAGCTATTCACAAACTGGCACAGTAATAAAGGACAACTATCGTCCAAAAATCTTTTGACGGAAGGCAACTAGGCAGACTTGAAAGCGAGGCAGAATAGCAGGAAACAGATTTCAAGATGTACGTTGGAATCGCCTTTAAAGCACAGGAAGAGGGGCACAACTTCGACAATGATGCACTTGGCCAAAAAGGGCGTATGCATTTTCTCCTGAATATATTCAGGAGAAAACGCATACGCCCTTTTTGGCCAAGCAAGCAAGCGGGCAATGCAAATCTGCACTACAAAGAAGTATCACTTCCCACCGGTCAAAAGGGACATCCACAAAATGTGTAAAAACCAGAAAAGCAAGACAGGCCCTGGAGAACAGGGAGCCTTGTTATGCTGATGGGCGGGATGTAAATTGCCAACTGCCTCTCTGGAGGAGTGCATTGTGTTCCCTAAAACAAGTAAACAACAGAGCTACAGAGCCAAGGCCACTTCCAGTCTAGGGAATATACCTTGGGAAAACTGAAAATCAATAAGACAGAGCCACCCCAAAATTTAGGGCTGCACTGCTTACAAGGACCTCAACTTGGGTACACCTTAAATATCCCAGGAAATATAAAAATGGTTCAAAAAATTGTGGTACTTACGTACGATGGAATATCCGTCAGCCATGAAATCAATGTCATAAGACCAGTAGCAGCAAAATGGGTGGATTCAGGTACGATGATTCTAGGTGAAATAAGTCACAGAGAAAAAGAAACTTATCATAAGATATCACTTATGAAGATCCTGTAAACATGGCTACACTTGAACTGAGTTAGGAAAGAGAACAGTGTCTCACATTTAGAAAACACTCTTATGCCTGCTTAAGGGGGAAGGAGAGGTGGGGTGATGCATAAAACCAGAGTTTGATATAAGCACAGGTACCGTTCCAAAAACCAACTATGGAATAGACAAGACCTACACCTTCCTCAGTGAAAGGGACTCAAAACCCCATATTTCCCGCAGAGGAATATATCTGACTAGTAAGAATCTTAAAACCTATGTATTGATATGTCTCTGTAAGGGAATCAAGTGTGTCTAGACTGGCATAAACATGGCAGCGAGAATCAGCTCAAACCCACTATAAAAAGGAATTTCAAAAACAAAACAAAAAAACTGGGAAATTCTTTACAATTCCTTCAGGGTCTTTGATGAAACCTGGAATGACCCTATCTACAACGACAGCTGGATGTGGCATAAGGCTGGACACTTTGGACTGAGACGATTGGTGAGATTGGGTGAGCAAATGCAGACCCTTTAAAGCACAAATGCCTGGCACCCATTCCATGGGTCCGAACACTCCAGGTTGAAGGGAATATTACTACAGCTATACCATGTATGGGAAACCTAGAGAACGGACCCACTGTGAATACGAAAGGTTTCTAAAACTCAACGAATAGTCCCTCTCCTGGTGCTCCGGTTTGACTTTCCATCTGCTTTACTATCAATCTCCCAACTTGGAGAGACAGCCCCTTTAACCTCCTGGTTCGCACAGGTTTCCAATTTGGCAGAGGATGAAAGGGAAGAGGGAGAACCAATGAGAGAGTAGCTGTTAGGCATTTGTACGGGCACATATCACTCTAACTTCCCAGCATGAAGAAGAATTAACCAAAGTCTCAGCCCCCCACCGAGAACCAGCATAGGTCCTGAACCAAAATTTTGTACTTGCGGTCAGCTCACAAAAAACGAGTTAAGAAATGGAGCTCAGGGGCACAGCAATTCACAAACTGGCAGAGTAATAGAGGACAACTATCATCCAAAAATATGCTAAGGGAAGGCAACGAGGCGGACTTGAAAGTGAGGCAGAATAGCAGGAAACAGATTTCAAGAGGTACGTTGGAATTGCCTTTAAAGCACAGGAAGAGGGGCACAACTTCGACACTGATGCACTTGGCCAAAAAGGGCGTATGTGTTTTCTCCTGAATATATTCAGGAGAAAACGCATATGCCCTTTTTGGCCAAGCAAGCAAGCGGGCAATGCAAATCTGCACTACAAAGAAGTATCACTTCCCACCGGTCATAAGGGACATCCACAAAATGTCTAAAAACCAGAAAGGCTAGACAGGCCCTGGAGAACAGGGAGCCTTGTTATGCTGATGGGCGGGATGTACGTTGCCAACTGCCTCTCTGGAGGAGTACATTGTGTTCCCTAAAACAAGTAAACAACAGAGCTACAGAGGCAAGGGCACTTCCAGTCTAGGGAATACACCTTGGGAAAACTGAAAATCAATAAGACAGAGCCACCCAAAAATTTAGGGCTGCACTGCATAAAGGACCTCTACTTCGGTACACCTTAAATATCCCAGGAAATATAAAAATGGTTCAAAAAATTGTGGTACTTACGTACGATGGAATATCCCTCAGCCATGAAATCAATGTCATAAGACCAGGAGCAGCAAAATGGGTGGATTCAGGTACGATGATTCTAAGTGAAATAAGTCACACAGAAAAAGAAACTTATCATAAGATATCACTTATGAAGATCCTGTAAACATGGCTACACTTGAACTGAGTTAGGAAAGAGAACAGTGTCTCACATTTAGAAAACACTCTTATGCCTGCTTAAGGGGGAAGGAGAGGTGGGGTGATGCATAAAACCAGAGTTTGATATAAGCACAGGTACCGTTCCAAAAACCAACAATGGAATAGACAGGACCTACACCTTCCTCAGTGAAACGGACTCAAAACCCCATATTTCCTGCAGAGGAATTTATCTGACTAGTAAGAATCTTAAAACTTATGTATTCTTATGTCTCCATAAGGGAATCAAGTGTGTCTAGACTGGCATAAACATGGCAGCGAGAATCAGCTCAAACCCACTATAAAAAGGAATTTCAAAAACAAAACAAAAAAACTGGGAAATTCTTTACAATTCCTTCAGGGTCTCTGATGAAACCTGGAATGACCCTATCTACAACGACAGCTGGATGTGGCATGAGGCTCGACACTTGGGACTGAAAGGATTGGTGAGATTGGGTGAGCAAATGCAGACCCTTTAAAGCACAAATGTGTGGCACCCATTCCAAGGGTCCCAACTCTCCTGGTTGAAGGGAATATTACTACAGCTATAACATGTATGGGAAACCTAGGGAATGGACCCACTGTGAATACGAAAGATTTCTAAAACTCAAAGAATAGCCCCAGTCCTGGTGCTCCGGTTTGACTTTCCATCTGCTTTACTATCACTCTCCCAACTTGGAGAGACAGCCCCTTTAACAACCTGGTTCGCACAGGTTTCCAAATTGTCAGAGGATGAAAGGGAAGAGGGAGAACCAATGAGAGAGTAGCTGTTAGGCATTTGGACGGGCACATATCACTCTAACTTCCCGGCAGGAAGAAGAATTAACCAAAGTCTCAGCCCCCCACCGGGAACCAGCATAGGTCCTGAACCAAAATTTTGGACTTGCGGTCAGCTCACCAAAAACGAATTGAAAAATGGAGCTCAGGGGCACAGCAATTCACAAACTGGCCGAGTAATAAAGGACAACTATCATACAAATATCTGTTGAGGGAAGGGAATGAGGCGGACTTGAAAGCGAGGCAGAATAGCAGGAAACAGATTTCAAGAGGTACGTTGGAATCGCCTTTAAAGCACAGGAAGAGGGGAACAACTTCGACAATGATGCACTTGGCCAAAAAGGGCGTATGCGTTTTCTCCTGAATATATTCAGGAGAAAACGCATACGCCCTTTTTGGCCAAGCAAGCAAGCGGGCAATGCAAATCTTCACTACAAAGAAGTATGACTTCCCACCGGTCAAAAGGGACATCCACAAAATATGTAAAAACCAGAAAGGCAAGACAGGCCCTGGAGAACAGGGAGCCTTGTTATGCTGATGGGCGGGATGTAAATTGCCAACTGCCTCTCTGGAGGAGTGCATTGTGTTCCCTAAAACAAGTAAACAACAGAGCTACAGAGCCAAGTGCACTTCCAGTCTAGGGAATGTACCTTGGGAATACTGAAAATCAATAAGACAGAGCCACCCCAAAATTTAGGGCTGCACTGCTTACAAGGACCTCAACTTGGGTACACCTTAAATATCCCAGGAAATATAAAAATGGCTCAAAAAATTGTGGTACTTATGTACGATGGAATAACCCTCAGCCATGAAATCAATGTCATAAGACCAGTAGCAGCAAAATGGGTGGATTCAGTTACGATGATTCTAAGTGAAATAAGTCACACAGAAAAAGAAACTTATCATAAGATATCACTTATGAAGATCCTGTAAACATGGCTACACTTGAACTGAGTTAGGAAAGAGAAGAGTGTCTCACATTTAGAAAACACTCTTATGTCTGCTTAAGGGGGAAGGAGAGGTGGGGTGATGCATAAAACCGGAGTTTGATATAAGCACAGGTACCGTTCCAAAAACCAACTATGGAATAGACAAGACCTACACCTTCCTCAGTGAAAGGGACACAAAACCCCATATTTCCCGCAGAGGAATATATCTGACTACTAAGAATCTTAAAAACTATGTATTGATATGTCTCCGTAAGGGAATCAAGTGTGTCTAGACTGGCATAAACATGGCAGCGAGAATCAGCTCAAACCCACTATGAAAAGGAATTTCAAAAACAAAACAAAAAAACTGGGAAATTCTTTACAATTCCTTCAGGGTCTCTGATGAAACCTGGAATGACCCTATGTACAACGACAGCTGGATGTGGCATAAGCCTGGACACTTGGGACTGAGAGGATTGGTGAGATTGGGTGAGCAAATGCAGACCCTTTAAAACACAAATGCCTGGCACCCATTCCATGGGTCCGAGCTCTCCAGGTTGAAGGGAATATTACTACAGCTATACCATGTATGGGAAACCTAGAGAACGGACCCACTGTGAATACGAAAGGTTTTTAAAACTCAACGAATAGTCCCTCTCCTGGTGCTCCGGTTTGACTTTCCATCTGCTTTACTATCAATCTCCCAACTTGGAGAGACATCCCCTTTAACCTCCTGGTTCGCACAGGTTTCCAATTTGGCAGAGGATGAAAGGGAAGAGGAAGAACCAATGAGAGAGTAGCTGTTAGGCATTTGGACGGGCACATATCACTCTAACTTCCCGGCAGGAAGAAGAATTAACCAAAGTCTCAGCCACCCTCCGGGAACCAGCATAGGTCCTGAACCAAAATTTTGGACTTGCGGTCAGCTCACAAAAAACGAGTTGAAAATTGGAGCTCAGGGGCACAGCTATTCACAAACTGGCACAGTAATAAAGGACAACTATCGTCCAAAAATCTGTCGAGGGAAGGCAACTAGGCAGACTTGAAAGCGAGGCAGAATAGCAGGAAACAGATTTCAAGAGGTACGTTGGAATCGCCTTTAAAGCACAGGAAGAGGGGCACAACTTCGACAATGATGCACTTGGCCAAAAAGGGCGTATGCGTTTTCTCCTGAATATATTCAGTCGAAAACGCATACGACATTTTTGGCCAAGCAAGCAAGCGGGCAATGCAAATCTGCACTACAAAGAAGTATCACTTCCCACCGGTCAAAAGGGACATCCAGGGCCTCCCTGGTGGCGCAGTGGTTGAGAGTCCGCCTGCCGATGCAGGGGATACGGGTTCGTGCCCCGGTCTGGGAGGATCCCATATGCCGCGGAGCGGCTGGGCCCGTGAGCCATGGCTGCTGACCCTGCGCATCCGGAGCCTGTGCTCCGCAACAGGAGAGGCCACAACAGTGAGAGGCCCGCGTAACACAAAAAAAAAAAAAAAAAAAAAAAAAGGGACATCCACAAAATGTGTAAAAACCAGAAAAGCAAGACAGGCCCTGGAGAACAGGGAGCCTTGTTATGCTGATGGGCGGGATGTAAATTGCCAACTGCCTCCCTGGAGGAGTGCATTGTGTTCCCTATAACAAGTAAACAACAGAGCTACAGAGCCAAGGGCACTTCCAGTCTAGGGAATATACCTTGGGAAAACTGAAAATCAATAAGACAGACCGATCCCAAAATTTAGGGCTGCACTGCTTACAAGGACCTCAACTTGGGTACACCTTAAATATCCCAGGAAATATAAAAATGGTTCAAAAAATTGTGGTACTTACGTACGATGGATTATCCCTCAGCCATGAAATCAATGTCATAAGACCAGTAGCAGCAAAATGGGTGGATTCAGGTACGATGATTCTAAGTGAAATAAGTCACACAGAAAAAGAAACTTATCATAACATATCACTTAAGAAGATCCTGTAAACATGGCTACACTTGAACTGAGTTAGGAAAGAGAACAGTGTCTCACATTTAGAAAACACTCTTATGCCTGCTTAAGGGGGAAGGAGAGGTGGGGTGATGCATGAAACCAGAGTTTGATATAAGCACAGGTACCGTTCCAAAAACCAACTATGGAATAGACAAGACCTACACCTTCTTCAGTGAAAGGGACTCAAAACCCCATATTTCCTGGAGAGGAATATATCTGACTAGTAAAAATTTTAAAACCTATGTATTGATATGTCTCTGTAAGGGAATCAAGTGTGTCTAGACTGGCATTAACATGGCAGCGAGAATCAGCTCAAACCCACTATAAAAAGGAATTTCAAAAACAAAACAAAAAAACTGGGAAATTCTTTACAATTCCTTCAGGGTCTCTGATGAAACCTGGAATGACCGTATCTACAATGACAGCTGGATGTGGCATAAGGCTGGACACTAGGGACTGAGAGGATTGGTGCGATTGGGTGAGCAAATGCAGACCCTTTATAGCACAAATGCCTGGCACCCATTCCATGGGTCCCAACTCTCCAGGTTGAAGGGAATATTACTACACCTATAACATGTATGGGAAACCTAGAGAACGGACCCACTGTGAATACCAAAGGTTTCTAAATTCAACGAATAGTCCCTCTCCTGGTGCTCCGGTTTCACTTTCTATCTGCTTTACTATTAATCTTCCAACTTGGAGAGACAACCCCTTTAACCTCCTGGTTTGCACAGGTTTCCAATTTGGCAGAGAATGAAAGGGAAGAGGAAGAACCAATGAGAGAGTAGCTGTTAGGCATTTGGACGGGCACATATCACTCTAACTTCCTGGCAGGAAGAAGAATTAACCAAAGTCTCAGCCACCCTCTGGGAACCAGCATAGGTCCTGAACCAAAATTTTGGACTTGCGGTCAGCTCACAAAAAACGAGTTGAAAATTGGAGCTCAGGGGCACAGCTATTCACAAACTGGCACAGTAATAAAGGACAACTATCGTCCAAAAATCTGTTGACGGAAGGCAACTAGGCAGACTTGAAAGCGAGGCAGAATAGCAGGAAACAGATTTCAAGAGGTACGTTGGAATCGCCTTTAAAGCACAGGAAGAGGGGCACAACTTCGACAATGATGCACTTGGCCAAAAAGGGCGTATGCGTTTTCTCCTGAATATATTCAGGAGAAAACGCATACGCCCTTTTTGGCCAAGCAAGCAAGCGGGCAATGCAAATCTGCACTACAAAGAAGTATCACTTCCCACCGGTCAAAAGGGACATCCACAAAATGTGTAAAAACCAGAAAAGCAAGACAGGCCCTGGAGAACAGGGAGCCTTGTTATGCTGATGGGCGGGATGTAAATTGCCAACTGCCTCTCTGGAGGAGTGCATTGTGTTCCCTAAAACAAGTAAACAACAGAGCTACAGAGCCAAGGCCACTTCCAGTCTAGGGAATATACCTTGGGAAAACTGAAAATCAATAAGACAGAGCCACCCCAAAATTTAGGGCTGCACTGCTTACAAGGACCTCAACTTGGGTACACCTTAAATATCCCAGGAAATATAAAAATGGTTCAAAAAATTGTGGTACTTACGTACGATGGAATATCCGTCAGCCATGACATCAATGTTATAAGACCAATAGCAGCAAAATGGGTGGATTCAGGTATGATGATTCTAGGTGAAATAAGTCACACAGAAAAAGAAACTTATCATAAGATATCACTTATGAAGATCCTGTAAACATGGCTACACTTGAACTGAGTTAGGAAAGAGAACAGTGTCTCACATTTAGAAAACACTCTTATGCCTGCTTAAGGGGGAAGGAGAGGTGGGGTGATGCATAAAACCAGAGTTTGATATAAGCACAGGTACCGTTCCAAAAACCAACTATGGAATAGACAAGACCTACACCTTCCTCAGTGAAACGGACTCAAAACCCCATATTTCCCGCAGAGGAATTTATCTGACTAGTAAGAATCTTAAAACTTATGTATTCATATGTCTCCATAAGGGAATCAAGTGTGTCTAGACTGGCATAAACATGGCAGCGAGAATCAGCTCAAACCCACTATAAAAAGGAATTTCAAAAACAAAACAAAAAAACTGGGAAATTCTTTACAATTCCTTCAGGGTCTCTGATGAAACCTGGAATGACCATATCTACAACGACAGCTGGATGTAGCATAAGGAGGGACACTTCGGACTGAGACGATTGGTGAGATTGGGTGAGCAAATGCAGACCCTTTAAATCACAAATGCCTGGCACCCATTCCATGGGTCCCAACTCTCCAGGTTGAAGGGAATATTACTACAGCTATAACAAGTATGGGAAACCAAGAGAACAGACCCACTGTGAATACGAAAGGTTTCTAAAACTCAACAAATAGTCCCTCTCCTGATGCTCCGGTTTCACTTTCCATCTGCTTTACTATCAATCTCCCAAATAGGAGAGACAGCCCCTTTAACCACCTGGTTCGCACATGTTTCCAATTTGGCAGAGGATGAAAGGGAAGAGGGAGAACCAATGAGAGAGTAGCTGTTAGGCATTTGGACGGGCACATATCACTCTAACTTCCCGGCAGGAAGAAGAATTAACCAAAGTCTCAGCCACCCTCCGGGAACCAGCATAGGTACTGAACCAAAATTTTGGACTTGCTGTCAGCTCACAAAAAACGAGTTGAAAATTGGAGCTCAGGGGCACATCTATTCACAAACTGGCAGAGTAATAAAGGACAACTCTTGTCCAAAAATCTGTTAAGGGAAGGCAACTAGGCAGACTTGAAAGCGAGGCAGAATAGCAGGAAACAGATTTCAAGAGGTACGTTGGAATCGCCTTTAAAGCACAGGAAGAGGGGCACAACTTCGACAATGATTCACTTGGCCAAAAAGGGCGTGTGGGTTTTCTCCTGAATATATTCAGGAGAAAACGCATACGCCCTTTTTGGCCAAGCAAGCAAGCGGGCAATGCAAATCTGCACTACAAAGAAGTATCACTTCCCACCGGTCAAAAGGGACATCCACAAAATGTGTAAAAACCAGAAAGGCAAGACAGGCCATGGAGAACAGGGAGCCTTGTTATGCTGATGGGCGGGATGTAAATTGCCAACTGCCTCTCTGGAGGAGTGCATTGTGTTCCCTAAAACAAGTAAACAACAGAGCTACAGAGCCAAGGCCACTTCCAGTCTAGGGAATATACCTTGGGAAAACTGAAAATCAATAAGACAGAGCCACCCCAAAATTTAGGGCTGCACTGCTTACAAGGACCTCAACTTGGGTACACCTTAAATATCCCAGGAAATATAAAAATGGTTCAAGAAATTGTGGTACTTACGTACGATGGAATATCCCTCAGCCATGAAATCAATGTCATAAGACCAGTAGCAGCAAAATGGGTGGATTCAGGTACGATGATTCTAAGTGAAATAAGTCACACAGAAAAAGAATCTTATCATAAGATATCACTTATGAAGATCCTGTAAACATGGCTACACTTGAACTGAGTTAGGAAAGAGAAGAGTGTCTCACATTTAGAAAACACTCTTATGCCTGCTTAAGGGGGAAGGAGAGGTGGGGTGATGCATAAAACAAGAGTTTCATATAAGCACAGGTACCGTTCCAAAAACCAACTATGGAATAGAAAAGACCTACACCTTCTTCAGTGAAAGGGACTCAAAACCCCATATTTCCCACAGAGGAATATATCTGACTAGTAAGAATTTTAAAACCTATGTATTGATATGTCTCTGTAAGGGAATCAAGTGTGTCTAGACTGGCATAAACATGGCAGTGAGAATCAGCTCAAACCCACTATAAAAAGGAATTTCAAAAACAAAACAAAAAAACTGGGAAATTCTTTACAATTCCTTCAGGGTCTCTGATGAAACCTGGAATGACCGTATCTACAATGACAGCTGGATGTGGCATAAGGCTGGACACTTGGGCCTGAGAGGATTGGTGCGACTGGGTAAGCAAATGCAGACCCTTTAAAGCACAAATGCCTGGCACCGAGTCCATAGGTCCCAACTCTCCAGGTTGAAGGGAATATTACTACAGCTATAACATGTATGGGAAACCTAGAGAACGGACACACTGTGAATACGAAAGGTTTCTAAAACTCAAAGAATAGTCCATCTCCTGGTGCTCTGGTTTGACTTTCCATCTGCTTTACTATCAACCTCCCAACTTGGAGAGACAGCCCCTTTAACCTCCTGGTTCGCACAGGTTTCCAATTTGGCAGAGGATGAAAGGTAAGAGGGAGAACCAATGAGAGAGTAGCTGTTAGGCATTTGGACGGGCACATATCACTCTAACTTCCCAGCAGGAAGAAGAATTAACCAAAGTCTCAGCACCCCACCGGGAACCAGCATAGGTCCTGAACCAAAATTTTAGACTTGCGATCAGCTCACAAAAAACGAGTTGAAAAATGGAGCTCAAGGGCACAGCAATTCACAAACTGGCAGAGTAATAAAGGACAACTATCGTCCAAAAATCTGTTAAGGGAAGGCAACGAGGCGGACTTGAATGCGAGGCAGAATAGCAGGAAACAGATTTCAAGAGGTACGTTGGAATCGCCTTTAAAGCACAGGAAGAGGGGCACAACTTCGACAATGATGCACTTGGCCAAAAAGGGCATATGCGTTTTCTCCTGAATATATTCAGGAGAAAACGCATACGCCCTTTTTGGCCAAGCAAGCAAGCTGGCAATGCAAATCTGCACTACAAAGAAGTATCACTTCCCACAGGTCAAAAGGGACATCCACAAAATGTGTAAAAACCAAAAAAGCAAGACAGGCCCTGGAGACCAGGGAGCCTTTTTATGCTGATTGGCGGGATGTAAATTGCCAACTGCCTCTCTGGAGGAGTGCATTGTATTCCCTATAACAAGTAAACAACAGAGCTACAGAGCCAAGGGCACTTCCAGTCTAGGGAATATACCTTGGGAAAACTGAAAATCAATAAGACAGAGCCACCCCAAAATTTAAGGCTGCACTGTTTACAAGGACCTCAACTTGGGTACACCTTAAATATCCCAGGAAATATAAAAATGGTTCAAAAAATTGTGGTACTTACGTACGATGGAATATCCCTCAGCCATGAATTCAATGTCATAAGACCAGTAGCAGCAAAATGGGTGGATTCAGGTACGATGATTCTAAGTGAAATAAGTCACACAGAAAAAGAAACTTATCATAAGATATCACTTATGAAGATCCTGTAAACATGGCTACACTTGAACTGAGTTAGGAAAGAGAACAGTGTCTCACATTTAGAAAACACTCTTATGCCTGCTTAAGGGGGAAGGAGAGGTGCGGTGATGCATAAAACCAGAGTTTGATATAAGCACAGGTACCGTTCCAAAAACCAACTATGGAATAGACAAGACCTACACCTTCCACATTGAAAGGGACTCAAAACCCCATATTTCCTGCAGAGGAATATATCTGACTAGTAAGAATTTTAAAACCTATGTATTGATATGTCTGTGTAAGGGAATCAAGTGTGTCTAGACTGGCATAAACATGGCAGCGAGAATCAGCTCAAACCCTCTATAAAAAGGAATTTCAAAAACAAAACAAAAAAACTGGGAAATTCTTTACAATTCCTTCAGGGTCTCTGATGAAACCTGGAATGACCCTATCTACAATGACAGCTGGATGTGGCATAAGGCTGGACACTTGGGACTGAGAGGATTAATGAGATTGGGTGAGCAAATGAAGACCCTTTAAAGCACAAATGCCTGGCATCCATTCCATGGGTCCCAACTCTCCAGGTTGAAGGGAATATTACTACAGCTATAACATGTATGGGAAACCTAGAGAACGGACCCACTGTGAATACGAAAGGTTTCTAAAACTCAACGAATAGTCCCTCTCCTGGTGCTCCGGTTTGACTTTCCATCTGCTTTACTATCTATCTCCCAACTTGGAGAGACAGCCCCTTTAACCTCCTGGTTCGCACAGGTTTCCAATTTGGCAGAGGATGAAAGGGAAGAGGAAGAACCAATGAGAGAGTAGCTGTTAGGCATTTGGACGGGAACATATCACTCTAACTTCCCGGCAGGAAGAAGAATTAACCAAAGTCTCAGCCACCCTCCGGGAACCAGCATAGGTCCTGAACCAAAATTTTGGACTTGCGGTCAGCTCACAAAAAACGAGTTGAAAATTGGAGCTCAGGGGCACAGCTATTCACAAACTGGCAGAGTAATAAAGGACAAGTATCGTCCAAAAATCTGTTGACGGAAGGCAACTAGGCAGACTTGAAAGCGAGGCAGAATAGCAGGAAACAGATTTCAAGAGGTACGTTGGAATCGCCTTTAAAGCACAGGAAGAGGGGCACAACTTCGACAATCATGCTGTTGGCCCAAAAGGGCGTATGCATTTTCTCCTGAATATATTCAGGAGAAAACGCATACGCCCTTTGTGGCCAAGCAAGCAAGCAGGCAATGCAAATCTGCACTACAAAGAAGTATCACTTCCCACCGGTCAAAAGGGACATCCACAAAATGTGTAAAAACCAGAAAAGCAAGACAGGCCCTGGAGAACTGGGAGCCTTGTTATGCTGATGGGCGGGATGTAAATTGCCAACTGCCTCTCTGGAGGAGTGCATTGTGTTCCCTAAAACAAGTAAACAACAGAGCTACAGAGCCAAGGGCACTTCCAGTCTAGGGAATATAACTTGGGGAAACTGAAAATCAATAAGACAGAGCCACCCCAAAATTTAGGGCTGCACTGCTTACAAAGACCTCAACTTGTGTACACCTTAAATATCCCAGGAAATATAAAAATGGTTCAAAAAATTGTGGTACTTATGTACGATGGAATAACCCTCAGCCATGAAATCAATGTCATAAGACCAGTAGCAGCAAAATGGGTGGATTCAGGTACGATGATTCTAAGTGAAATAAGTCACACACAAAAAGAAACTTATCATAAGATATCACTTATGAAGATCCTGTAAACATGGCTACACTTGAACTGAGTTAGGAAAGAGAAGAGTGTCTCACATTTAGAAAACAATCTTATGTCTGCTTAAGGGGCAAGGAGAGGTGGGGTGATGCATAAAACCAGAGTTTGATATAAGCACAGGTACCGTTCCAAAAACCAACTATGGAATAGACAAGACCTACACCTTCCTCAGTGAAAGGGACACAAAACCCCATATTTCCCGCAGAGGAATATATCTGACTACTAAGAATCTTAAAACCTATGTATTGATATGTCTTCGTAAGGGAATCAAGTGTGTCTAGACTGGCATAAACATGGCAGCGAGAATCAGCTCAAACCCACTATAAAAAGGAATTTCAAAAACAAAACAAAAAAACTGGGAAATTCTTTACAATTCCTTCAGGGTCTCTGATGAAACCTGGAATGACCCTATGTACAACGACAGCTGGATGTGGCATAAGGCTGGACACTTGGGACTGAGAGGATTGGTGAGATTGGGTGAGCAAATGCAGACCCTTTAAAACACAAATGCCTGGCACCCATTCCATGGGTCCGAGCTCTCCCGGTTGAAGGGAATATTACTACAGCTATACCATGTATGGGAAACCTAGAGAACAGACCCACTGTGAATACGAACAGTTTTTAAAACTCAACGAATAGTCCCTCTCCTGGTGCTCTGGTTTGACTTTCCATCTGCTTTACTATCAATCTCCCAACTTGGAGAGACAGCCCCTTTAACCTCCTGGTTCAAACAGGTTTCGAAATTTGCAGAGGATGAAAGGGAAGAGGAAGAACCAATGAGAGAGTAGCTGTTAGGCATTTGGACGGGCATATATCACTCTAACTTCCCAGCATGAAGAAGAATTAACCAAAGTCTCAGCCCCCCACCGGGAACCAGCATAGGTCCTGAACCAAAATTTTGGACTTGCGGTCACCTCACAAAAAACGAGTTGAAAAATGGAGATTAAGGGCACAGCAATTCACAAACTGGCAGAGTAATAAAGGACAACTGTCGTCCAAAAATCTGTCGAGGGAAGGCAACAAGGCGGACTTGAAATCGAGGCAGAATAGCAGGAAACAGATTTCAAGAGGTACGTTGGAATCGCCTTTAAAGCACAGGAAGAGGGGCACAACTTCGACAATGATGCACTTGGCCAAAAAGGGCGTATGCGTTTTCTCCTGAATATATTCAGGAGAAAACGCATACGCCCTTTTTGGCCAAGCAAGCAAGCGGGCAATGCAAATCTGCACTACAAAGAAGTATCACTTCCCACCGGTCAAAAGGGACATCCACAAAATGTGTAAAAACCAGAAAGGCAAGACAGGCCCTGGAGAACAGGGAGCCTTTTTATGCTGATGGGCGGGATGTAAATTGCCAACTGCCTCTCTGGAGGAGTGCATTGTGTTCCCTATAAAAAGTAAACAACAGAGCTACAGAGCCAAGGGCACTTCCAGTCTAGGGAATATACCTTGGGAAAACTGAAAATCGATAAGACAGAGCCACCCCAAAATTTAGGGCTGCACTGCTTACAAGGACCTCAACTTGGGTACACCTTAAATATCCCAGGAAATATAAAAATGGTTCAAAAAATTGTGGTACTTATGTACGATGGAATATCCCTCAGCCATGAAATCAATGTCATAAGACCAGTAGCAGCAAAATGGGTGGATTCACGTACGATGATTCTAAGTGAAATAAGTCACACAGAAAAAGAAACTTATCATAAGATATCACTTATGAAGATCCTGTAAACAAGGCTACACTTGAACTGAGTTAGGAAAGAGAACAGTGTCTCACATTTAGAAAACACTCTTATGCCTGCTTAAGGGGGAAGGAGAGGTGGGGTGATGCATAAAACCAGAGTTTGATATAAGCACAGGTACCGTTCCAAAAACCAACTATGGAATAGACAAGACCTACACCTTCCTCAGTGAAAGGGACTCAAAACCCCATATTTCCCGCAGAGGAATATATCTGACTAGTAAGAATCTTAAAACCTATGTATTGATATGTCTCCGTAAGGGAATCAAGTGTGTCTAGACTGGCATAAACATGGCAGCGAGAATCAGCTCAAACACACTATGAAAAGGAATTACAAAAACAAAAGAAAACAAAAGTGGAAATTCTTCACAATTCCTTCAAGGTCTCTGATGAAACCTGGAATGACCCTATCTACAGTGACAGCTGGATGTGGCATAAGGCTGGACACCTGGGAATGAGAAGATTGGTGACATTGGGTGAGCAAATGCAGACCCTTTAAAGCAAAAATGCGTGGCACCCATTCCATGGGTCCCAATTCTCCAGGTTGAAGGGAATATTACTACAGCTATAACATGTACGGGAAACCTAGAGAATGGACACACTGTGAATATGAAAGGTTTCTAAAACTCAACGAATAGCTCCTCTCCTGGTGCTTCCGTTTGACTCTCCAACTGCTTTACTATCAATCTCCCAACTTGGAGAGACAGCCCCTTTAACCTCCTGGTTCACACAGGATGCCAGTTTGGCATAGGATGAAAGTGAAGACGGAGAACCAATGAGAGAGTAGCTGTTAGGCATTTGGACGGGCACATGTCACTCTAATTTCCCAGCAGGAAGAAGAATTAACCAAATTCTCAGCCCTCCATCAGGAACCAGTATAGGCCCTGAACCAAAATTTTGTACTTGCGTTCAGGTCACAAAAAACGAGTAGAATTATGGAGCTCAGGGGCACAGCAATTCATAAACTGGCAGAGTAATAAAGGACAACTATCGTCCAAAAATCTGTTGAGGGAAGGCAACGAGGCAGACATGAAAGCGAGGCAGTATAGCAGGAAACAGATTTCAAGAGGTACGTTGGAATCGCGTTTAAAGCACAGGAAGAGGGGCAAAATTTCGAAAATGATGCACTTGGCCAAAAAGAGCATATGCGTTTTCTCATGAATATATTCAGGAGAAAACTCATATGCCTTTTTGGCCAAGCAAGCAGGCGGGCAATGCAAATTTGCACTACAAAGAAGTATCACTTCCCACAGGTCTAAAAGGGACATCCACAAAATATGTAAAAACCAGAAAGGCAAGACAGGCCCTGGAGAACAGGGTGTCTTGTTATTCGGATGGGCGGGATGTAAATTGCCATCTGCATCTCTGGAGGAGTGCATTGTGTTCCCTAAAACAAGTAAACAACTGAGCTACAGAGCCAAGGGCACTTACAGTCTAGGGAATATACCTTAGGAAAACTGAAAATCAATAAGAGAGAGTCACCCCAAAATTTAGGGCTGCACTGCTTACAAGAACCTCAACTTGGGTACACCTTAAATATTCCAGGAAATATGAAAATGGTTCAAAAAATTATGGTACTAATGTACGATGGAATATCCCTCAGCCATGAAGTCAATGTCATAAGACCAGTAGCAGCAAAATGAGTATATACAGGTATGATGATTCTAAGTGATATAAGTCACACAGAAAAAGAAACTTATCATAAGATATCACTTATGAAGATCCTGTAAACATGGATACACCTGAACTGAGTTAGGAAAGAGAACAGGGTCTCACATTTAGAAAGCACTCTTATGCCTGCTTAAGGGGGAAGGAGAGGTGGGGTGATGCATAAAACCGGAGTTTGATATAAGCACTGGTACTGTTCCAAAAACCAACTATGGAATAGACAAGACCTACACCTTCCTCAGTGAAAGGGACTCAAAACCCCATATTTCCCGCAGAGGAATATATCTGACTAGTAAGAATCTTAAAACCTATGTATTGATATGTCTCCGTAAGGGAATCAAGTGTGTCTAAACTTGCATAAACATGGCAGCGAGAACCAGCTCAAACCCACTTTGAAAAGGAATTTCAAAAACAAAACAAAACAAAAGTGGAAATTCTTCACAATTCCTTCAGTGTCTCTGATGAAACCTGAACTGACCCTATCTACAACGACAGCTGGATGTGGCATAAGGCTGGACACTTGGGACTGAGAGGATTGGTGAGATTCGGTGAGCAAATGCAGACCCTTTAAAGCAATAATGAATGGCACGCATTCCATGGGTCCCAACTCTCCAGCTTGAATTGAATATTAATACAGATATAACATGTAAGGGAAAAATAGAGAATGGACACACTGTGAATATGAAAGGTTTCTAAAACTCAACGAATAGTCCCTCTCCTGGTGCTCCGGTTTGTTTTTCCAAGTGGTTTTCTATCAATCTCCCAACTTGGAGAGACAGCTCCTTTAAACTCCTGGTTCTCACAGGTTGCCAATTTGGCAGAGGATGAAAGGGAAAAGGGAGAACCAATGAGAGAGTAGCTCTTAGGCATTTTGACGGGCACATGTCACTCTAATTTCCCAGCAGGAAGAAGAATTAACCAAGCTCTCAGCCACCCATCGGGAACCAGTATAGGTCCTGAACCAAAATTTTGGACTTTTGGTCAACTCACAAAAAACAAGTTGAAAAATGGAACTCAGGGGCACAGCAATTCACAAACTGGCAGAGTAGTAAAGGACAACTATTGTCCAAAAATCTGTTGAGGGAAGGCAACGAGGTGGACTTGAAAGCTAGGCAGAATAGCAAGAAACAGATTTCAAGAGGTACGTTGGAATTGCCTTTAAAGCACAGGATGAGGGGCACAACTTCAACAATGGTACACTTGGGCAAAAACGGCATATGCGTTTTCTCCTGAATATATTCAGGAGAAAACGCATACACCCTTTTTGGCCAAGCAAGCAAGCGTGAAATGCAAATCTGCACTACAAAGAAGTATAACTTCTAACCTGTCAAACGGGCATTGACAAACTGTGTAAAATCCAGAAAGGCAAGACAGGCCCTGGAGAACAGGTAGCTTGGTTATGCTGATGGGCAGGATGTAAATTGCCAACTGCCTCTCTGGAGGAGTGCATTGTGTCCCTAAAACAAGTAATCAACAGAGCTACAGAGCCAAGGGCACTTTCAGTCTAGGGAATATACCTTGGTAAAACTGAAAATCAATAAGACACAGCCACCCCAAAATTTAGGGCTGCACTGCTTACAAGGACCTCAACTTGGGTACACCTTAAATATCCCAGGAAATATAAAAATGGGTCAAAAAATTGTGGTACTTCCGTATGATGGAATATCCCTCAGCCATGAAATCAATGTCATAAGACCAGTAGCAGCAAAATGGGTGGATTCAGGTACGATGATTCTAAGTGAAATAAGTCACACAGAAAAAGAAACTTATCATAAGATATCACTTATGAAGATCCTGTAAACATGGCTACACTTGAACTCAGTTAGGAAAGAGAACAGAGTCGCACATTTAGAAAACACTCTTATGGCTGCTTAAGGGGGAAGGAGAGGTGGGGTGATGCATAAAACCAGAGTTTGATATAAGCACAGGTACCGTTCCAAAAACCAACTAAGGAATCGAAAAGACCTACACATTCCTCAGTGAAAGGGACTCAAAACCCCATATTTCCCACAAAGGAATATATCTGACTAGTAAGAATCTTAAAACCTATGTATTGATATCTCTCCGTAAGGGAATCAAGTGTGTCTAGACTGGCATAAACATGGCAGCGTAATCAGCTCAAACCCACTATAAAAAGGAATTACAAAAACTAAACAAAACTAAAAGGGAAATTCTTCACAATTCCTTCATGGTCTCTGATGAAACCTGGAATTACCCTATCTACAATGACAGCTGGATGTGGCATAAGTCTGGACACTTGGGACTGAGAGGATTGGTGAGATTGGGTGAGCAAATGCAGACCCTTTAAAGCAATAATGCGTGGCACCCATTCCATGGGTCCCAATTCTCCAGGTTGAAGGGAATATTACTACAGCTATAACATGTACGGGAAACCTAGAGCATGGACACACTGTGAATACGAAAGGTTTCTAAAACTCAACGAATAGTCCCTCTCCTGGTGCTCCCGTTTGACTTTCGAACTGCTTTACTATCAATCTCCCAACTTGGAGAGACAGCCCCTTTAACCTACTGGTTCGTACAGGATGCCAGTTTGGCTGAGGATGAAAGTGAAGCGGGAGAACCAATGAGAGAGTAGCTGTTAGGCATTTGGATGGGCAAATGTCAATCTAGTTTCCCAGCAGGAAGAAGAATTAACCAAAGTCTCAGTGCCCCATCGGAAACCAGTAGAGGTCCTGAAGCAAAACTTTGGACTTGCGGTCAGCTCACAAAAAACGAGTAGAATAATGGAGCTCAGGGGCACAGCAATTCACAAACTGGCAGAGTAATAAAGGACAACTATCGTCCAAAAATCTGGTGAGGGAAGGCAAGGAGGCGGACATGAAAGCGAGGCAGAATAGCAGGAAACAGATTTCAAGAGGTACGTTGGAATCGCGTTTGAAGCACAGAAAGAGAGGCAAAATTTCAAAAATGATGCACTTGGCCAAATAGAGCATATGTGTTTTCTCATGAATATATTCAGGAGAAAACGCATACGCCCTTTTTGGCCAAGCAAGAAGGCGGGCAATGAAAATCTGCACTACAAAGAAGTATCACTTTCCACAGGTCTAAAAGGGACATTCACAAAATGTGTAAAAACCAGAAAGGCAAAACAGGCCCTGGAGAACAGGGAGCCTTGTTATGCTGATGGGCGGGATGTAAATTGCCAACTGCCTCTCTGGAGGAGTGCATTGTGTTCCCTAAAACAAGTAAACAACAGAGCTACAGAGCCAAGGGCAATTCCAGTGTAGGGAATATACCTTGGGAAACCTGAAAATCAATAAGACAGAACCACCCCAAAATTTAGGGCTGCACTGCTTACAAAAACCTCAACTTGGGTACACCTTAAATATCCCAGGAAATATAAAAATGGTTCAAAAAATTGTGGTACTTCCGTACGATGGAATATCCCTCAGCCATGCAATCAATGGCATAAGACCAGTAGCAGCAAAATGAGTGGATTGAGGTATGATGCTTCTAAGTGAAATAAGTCACACAGAAAAAGAAACTTATATTAAGATATCACTTATGAAGATCCTGTAAACATGGCTACACTTGAACTCAGTTAGGAAAGAGAACAGAGTCTCACCTTTGGAAAACACTCTTATGACTGCTTAAGGGGGAATGAGAGGTGGGGTGATGCATTAAACCAGAGTTTGATATAAGCACAGGTACCGTTCCAAAAACCAACTATGGAATAGTCAAGACCTACACCTTCCTCAGTGAAAGGGACTCAAAACCCCATATTTCCCGCAGAGGAATATATCTGACTAGTAAGAATCTTAAAACCTATGTATTGATATGTCTCCGTAAGGGAATCAATTGTGTGTAGACTGGCATAAACATGGCAGCGAGAATCAGCTCAAACCCACTATAAAAAGGAATTTCGAAAAAAAAAACTAAAAAACTGGGAAATTCTTTACAATTCCTTCAGGGTCTCTGATGAAACCTGGAATGACCCTATGTACAACGACAGCTGGATGTGGCATAAGGCTGGACACTTGGGACTGAGAGGATTGGTGAGATTGGGTGAGCAAATGCAGACCCTTTAAAGCACAAATGCCTGGCACCCATTCCATGGATCCCAACTCTCCAGGTTAAAGGGAATATTACTACAGCTATAACATGTACGGGAAACCTAGAGAACGGACACACTGTGAATACGAAAGGATTCTAAAACTCAACGAATAGTCCCTCTCCTGGTGCTCGGGTTTGACTTTCCATCTGCTTTACTATCAACCTCCCAACTTGGAGAGACAGCCCCTTTAACCTCCTGGCTCGCACAGGTTGCAAATTTGGCAGAGGATGAAAGGGAAGAGGGAGAACCAATGAGAGAGTAGCTGTTAGGCATTTGGATGGGCACATATCACTCTAACTTCCCGGTAGGAAGAAAAATTAACCAAAGTCTCAGCCCCCCACCGGGAACCAGCATAGGTCCTGAACCAAAATTTTGGACTTGCGGTCAGCTCACAAAAAACGAGTTGAAAAATGGAGCTCAGGGGCACAGCAATTCACAAATTGGCCGAGTTATAAAGGACAACTATCATCCAAAAATCTGTTGAGGGAAGGCAACTTGGCGGACTTGAAAGCGAGGCCGAATAGCAGGAAACAGATTTCAAGAGGTACGTTGGAATCGCCTTTAAAGCACAGGAAGAGGGGCACAACTTCGACAATGATGCACTTGGCCAAAAAGGGCGTATGCGTTTTCTCCTGAATATATTTAGGAGAAAACGCATACGCTCTTTTTGGCCAAGCAAGCAAGCGGGCAACGCAAATCTGCATTACAAAGAAGTATCACTTCCGACCATTCAAAAGGGACATCCACAAAATGTGTAAAATCCAAAAGGCAAGATAGGCCCTGGACAACAGGGAGCCTTGTTATGCTGATGGGCGGGATGTAAATTGCCAACTGCCGCTCTGGAGGAGTTCATTGTGTTCCCTAAAACAAGTAAACAACAGAGCTACAGAGCCAAGGGCACTTCCAGTGTAGGGAATATACTTTGGAAAAACTGAAAATCAATAAGACACTGCCACCCCAAAATTTAGGGCTGCACTGCTTACAAGAACCTCAACTTGGGTACACCTTAAATATTCCAGGAAATATGAAAATGGTTCAAAAAATTATGGTACTAATGTACGATGGAATATCCCTCAGCCATGAAGTCAATGTCATAAGACCAGTAGCAGCAAAATGAGTATATTCAGGTACGATGATTCTAAGTGATATAAGTCACACAGAAAAAGAAACTTATCATAAGATATCACTTATGAAGATCCTGTAAACATGGATACACCTGAACTGAGTTAGGAAAGAGAACAGGGTCTCACATTTAGAAAGCACTCTTATGCCTGCTTAAGGGCGAAGGAGAGGTGGGGTGATGCATAAAACCGGAGTTTGATATAAGCACTGGTACCGTTCCAAAAACCAACTATGGAATAGACAAGACCTACACCTTCCTCAGTGAAAGGGACTCAAAACCCCATATTTCCCGCAGAGGAATATATCTGACTAGTAAGAATCTTAAAACCTATGTATTGATATGTCTCCGTAAGGGAATCAAGTGTGTCTAAACTTGCATAAACATGGCAGCGAGAACCAGCTCAAACCCACTATGAAAAGGAATTTCAAAAACAAAACAAAACAAAAGTGGAAATTCTTCACAATTCCTTCAGTGTCTCTGATGAAACCTGAACTGACCCTATCTACAATGACAGCTGGATGTGGCATAAGGCTGGACACTTGGGACTGAGAGGATTGGTGAGATTCGGTGAGCAAATGCAGACCCTTTAAAGCAATAATGAATGGCACGCATTCCATGGGTCCCAACTCTCCAGCTTGAATTGAATATTAATACAGATATAACATGTAAGGGAAAAATAGAGAATGGACACACTGTGAATATGAAAGGTTTCTAAAACTCAACGAATAGTCCCTCTCCTGGTGCTCCGGTTTGTTTTTCCAAGTGGTTTTCTATCAATCTCCCAACTTGGAGAGACAGCTCCTTTAAACTCCTGGTTCTCACAGGTTACCAATTTGGCAGAGGATGAAAGGGAAAAGGGAGAACCAATGAGAGAGTAGCTCTTAGGCATTTTGACGGGCACATGTCACTCTAATTTCCCAGCAGGAAGAAGAATTAACCAAGCTCTCAGCCACCCATCGGGAACCAGTATAGGTCCTGAACTAAAATTTTGGACTTTTGGTCAACTCACAAAAAACAAGTTGAAAAATGGAACTCAGGGGCACAGCAATTCACAAACTGGCAGAGTAGTAAAGGACAACTATTGTCCAAAAATCTGTTGAGGGAAGGCAACGAGGTGGACTTGAAAGCTAGGCAGAATAGCAAGAAACAGATTTCAAGAGGTACGTTGGAATTGCCTTTAAAGCACAGGATGAGGGGCACAACTTCAACAAAGGTACACTTGGGCAAAAACGGCGTATGCGTTTTCTCCTGAATATATTCAGGAGAAAACGCATACGCCCTTTTTGGCCAAGCAAGCAAGCGTGAAATGCAAATCTGCACTACAAAGAAGTATAACTTCTAACCTGTCAAACGGGCATCAACAAACTGTGTAAAATCCAGAAAGGCAAGACAGGCCCTGGAGAACAGGTAGCTTTGTTATGCTGATGGGCGGGATGTAAATTGCCAACTGCCTCTCTGGAGGAGTGCATTGTGTCCCTAAAACAAGTAATCAACAGAGCTACAGAGCCAAGGGCACTTTCAGTCTAGGGAATATACCTTGGTAAAACTGAAAATCAATAAGACAGAGCCACCCCAAAATTTAGGGCTGCACTGCTTACAAGGACCTCAACTTGGGTACACCTTAAATATCCCAGGAAATATAAAAATGGTTCAAAAAATTGTGGTACTTCCGTATGATGGAATATCCCTCAGCCATGAAATCAATGTCATAAGACCAGTAGCAGCAAAATGGGTGGATTCAGGTACGATGATTCTAAGTGAAATAAGTCACACAGAAAAAGAAACTTATCATAAGATATCACTTATGAAGATCCTGTAAACATGGCTACACTTGAACTCAGTTAGGAAAGAGAACAGAGTCGCACATTTAGAAAACACTCTTATGGCTGCTTAAGGGGGAAGGAGAGGTGGGGTGATGCATAAAACCAGAGTTTGATATAAGCACAGGTACCGTTCCAAAAACCAACTAAGGAATCGAAAAGACCTACACATTCCTCAGTGAAAGGGACTCAAAACCCCATATTTCCCACAAAGGAATATATCAGACTAGTAAGAATCTTAAAACCTATGTATTGATATGTCTCCGTAAGGGAATCAAGTGTGTCTAGACTGGCATAAACATGGCAGCGTAATCAGCTCAAACCCACTATAAAAAGGAATTACAAAAACTAAACAAAACTAAAAGGGAAATTCTTCACAATTCCTTCATGGTCTCTGATGAAACCTGGAATTACCCTATCTACAATGACAGCTGGATGTGGCATAAGTCTGGACACTTGGGACTGAGAGGATTGGTGAGATTGGGTGAGCAAATGCAGACCCTTTAAAGCAATAATGCGTGGCACCCATTATATGGGTCCCAATTCTCCAGGTTGAAGGGAATATTACTACAGCTATAACATGTACTGGAAACCTAGAGCATGGACACACTGTGAATACGAAAGGTTTCTAAAACTCGACGAATAGTCCCTCTCCTGGTGCTCCCGTTTGACTTTCGAAATGCTTTACTATCAATCTCCCAACTTGGAGAGACAGCCCCTTTAACCTACTGGTTCGCACAGGATGCCAGTTTGGCTGAGGATGAAAGTGAAGCGGGAGAACCAATGAGAGAGTAGCTGTTAGGCATTTGGATGGGCAAATGTCAATCTAGTTTCCCAGCAGGAAGAAGAATTAACCAAAGTCTCAGCGCCCCATCGGAAACCAGTATAGGTCCTGAAGCAAAACTTTGGACTTGCGGTCAGCTCACAAAAAACGAGTAGAATAATGGAGCTCAGGGGCACAGCAATTCACAAACTGGCAGAGTAATAAAGGACAACTATCGTCCAAAAATCTGGTGAGGGAAGGCAAGGAGGCGGACATGAAAGCGAAGCAGAATAGCAGGAAACAGATTTCAAGAGGTACGTTGGAATCGCGTTTGAAGCACAGAAAGAGGGGCAAAATTTCAAAAATGATGCACTTGGCCAAATAGAGCATATGTGTTTTCTCATGAATATATTCAGGAGAAAACGCATACGCCCTTTTTGGCCAAGCAAGCAGGCGGGCAATGAAAATCTGCACTACAAAGAAGTATCACTTTCCACAGGTCTAAAAGGGACATCCACAAAATGTGTAAAAACCAGAAAGGCAAAACAGGCCCTGGAGAACAGGGAGTCTTGTTATGCTGATGGGCGGGATGTAAATTGCTACCTGCCTCTCTGGAGGAGTGCATTGTGTTCCCTAAAACAAGTAAACAACAGAGCTACAGAGCCAAGGGCAATTCCAGTGTAGGGAATATACCTTGGGAAACCTGAAAATCAATAAGACAGAGCCACCCCAAAATTTAGGGCTGCACTGCTTACAAAAACCTCAACTTGGGTACACCTTAAATATCCCAGGAAATATAAAAATGGTTCAAAAAATTGTGGTACTTCCGTACGATGGAATATCCCTCAGCCATGCAATCAATGGCATAAGACCAGTAGCAGCAAAATGAGTGGATTGAAGTATGATGCTTCTAAGTGAAATAAGTCACACAGAAAAAGAAACTTATATTAAGATATCACTTATGAAAATCCTGTAAACATGGCTACACTTGAACTCAGTTAGGAAAGAGAACAGAGTCTCACCTTTGGAAAACACTCTTATGCCTGCTTAAGGGGGAATGAGAGGTGGGGTGATGCATTAAACCAGAGTTTGATATAAACACAGGTACCGTTCCAAAAACAAACTATGGAATAGACAAGACCTACCCCTTCCTCAGTGCAAGGGACTTGAGGCATCTGTGAGTAACCGTGAGCTGAGCCCCAGGCCAGCTGCTGCTGAACTTTTCCCACCCTTCCCAAGTAAAACACCTGAATATGTACAAGGGCTTGAAAGCCTAGAGGAAGGGCCGTGGAGCCACACCAGCGACAGCACGCAGGCCAACTTGGTGCCTGCAAGGCAGCCATGATGGTCATGGCCTTGGGCGCTCTTCTGAAAGCTTTCCATTGCCCTGCCTGAGATACCCCTCCTGTCCCGGCCCCCACTGCTTTTTTCCTTCCTCACCCTTGTCCAGAGAGATATTCCAGCGGAAGGTATGGGTGACACATCTTCCTGTTTACTGGTGGCAGCCTGGCAACTCCTGCAGAAAGTCCAGGAGAGACCCACTCACAACGGGACACCCACAAAGCCGTGGCCCCTCACTTCCTCCCACCAGCACAGCACCGAGACTGCTGATGGGGCAGAGAATATGGAGTCAGGCACAGCTTTAGTGGCTATTGCTGCCTCCAACACTGTTTATATTGACCTCATCCCAGGCACACCTGGGGAGGGCAGGCCGGCACGGTAAGGCTACACAGGTCAGCTAATCCTCAGCCCTCAGGGAATCACATTGTTGAAAATGGACCTCGCTAACGCAGAATAGAAGCCAAGGAATAAAAGGACACAATGCCATTTGCAGCACCGTAGGTGTGTCTAGAGGTAATCACGTGACTTGAAGTAAGTAAGAAAGTGAAAGACACATATGATATCTTATCTCTTATAGGTGTGACCGAAAAATGGATACCAGGACAGATATTTCCACGGAGAAGGGCAACCACAGATTCATTAAACAAACTTATGGTTCACCAATGGAAAGGTGTGAGGGTTGGTTTCATTATGATATTGGGGTTAACAGACATATACAAACACAGGTGACATATATAATCACCAAAGACCTACAGAATACCAAGAGAAGACTACTCAACATTCTGTCATAAGCTACATGGGAAAAGGATCCCACGAAGAACAGACATATGTATATGTGTAAAAGAACCACATCTTCCACACCTACAATAAGCCAAACATTGTAATCAAATTTGCTGTAAGAAAAAATAAAAAATTAAATTAAAAACACGAACAAGAAGTAGTGAGACAAACTTGAGGGGCTTTCTCCTGGCACATTGCATTCTAAATTCCAATCTAGAACAGGACTTCCATTGAGGCTCTGTTGCCCTAGTAACCAGATTTGGTAAGGGAGAACTGCTGCCACCTTGTGGCCGTTTCACACAACAGCAGCTTTAATTCCAGCGCTAATGGTCTGCTGATATTCAAAATCATTGCAGGCCTGTAAACGACACCTGCCCTGAAAACAAATTCTGGGTTCATATATCGACCAAAAAATTCAAAGGACGTCCATATTTCAAAACGACAGTTTCAAAAGGCATATTTTACACACATTAGTGTTCTGCTTCTTTTTCTTTCTTTCTTTTTTTGTTAAAAAAACGGGAATGGAATAAGTCATCCCTCAGAATGGGCGAAAATATTTGCAAACGAATCAATGGACAAAGGTTTAATCTCCAATATATATAAAGAGCTCATGCAGCGTAATATTAAAAAAACAAACAACCCAATACAAAAATGGGCAGAAGATCTAAAAGACGCTTCTTCAAAGAAGACAGAGAGATGGCCAAGACACACATGAAAAGCCTGCTCAACATCACTAATTATTAGAGAAATGCAAATCAAAACTACAATGAGGTATCACCTCACACCTGTTAGAATCGGCATCATCAGAAAATCTACAAACAACAAATTCTGGGGAGGGTGTGGACAAAAGGATCCCTCTTCCACTAGTGGTGGAAATGTAAATTGATACAGTCACGATGGAGAACAGTATGGAGTTTCCTTAAAAAAACTAGAAATAGAATTACCATATGATCCAGCAATCCCACTTCTGGGCATATACCCAGAGAAAACCATAAATCAAAAAGGCACATTCACCACAATGCTCATTTCAGCACTATTTACGATAGCCAGGTAATGGAAGCAACCTAAATACCCACAGACAGACGAATGGATAAAGATGTGGTACATATATAAAATGGAATATTACTCAGCCATAAGAAGGAATGAAACTGGGTCATTTGTAGAGACGTCGATGGATCTAGAGACTGTCATACAGAATGAAGTAAGTCAGAAAGAGAAAAACAAATATTGTATATTAATGCATATATGTGGAACCTAGAAAAATGGTACAGATGAACTGGTTTGCAGGGAAGAAATAGAGACACAGAGGTAGAGAACACACGTATGGACACCAAGTGTGGGAAGCCATGGGGAGGTGGTGTTGGGATGAGTTGGGAGATTGGGATTGACCTGCATACATGTATATGCATAAAATACATAACTAATAATAACCTGCTGTATAAAAAAATAAATAAAATTAAATTTCAAAATTTTTAAAAATAAAATTTAAAAATAAAACAGAAAAAAGTTCTTCCCTTCACACAGATGTATTTATATGAATGAATTATTTCCATGCTTATATCTATAAATACATAAAAGAGGAATCAAATCTAACTTGAACCAAAAAAGAAAAAAAAATAAACCTGAACCCACGAGTTAGACAGAGGAAAACCCTATCAGGGCACTTGCTCCAGCGGTAAATAATTCTGAAATTGGTCAGAGGTGGGGAATCATCTCCCATACAGCCAGCAGCCCACTCCTACGCAAGGAGCGTCCTCATTGCAAAGCTGGGGGCCATGCCGAGGCATCTGTGAGTAACCGTGAGCTGAGCCCCAGGCCAGCTGCTATTGAACTTTTCCCACCCTTCCCAGGTAAAACACCTGAATATGTACAAGATCTTGCAAGCTTAGAGGAAGGGCTGTGGAGCCACACCAGCGACAGCACACAGGCCGACTTGGTGCCTGCAGGCCAGTCAGGATGGTCCTGGCCCCAGATGCTCTTCTGGAAGCTTTCCATTTCCCCGCCTGAGATACCCCTCCTGCCACGGCCCCCACTGCTTTTTTACTTCCTCACCTCTGCCTGGGGAGAAATTCCAGCAGCAGGTATCGGTGACACATCCTCTTCTTTAGCAGGTGGCAGCCTGGCAACTCCTGCAGAAAGTCCAGCAGAGCCCCTCTCACACTGGGCCACCCACAAAGCCACGGCCCCTCACTCCCTCCCACCAGCACAGACCCGGCACTGCCTACGGGGCAGTGAATATGGCGTCAGTCACAGCTACAAGGGCTGTCGCTCACTGGAGATCTATTTATATTGCCCTCAACCCAGGCACACCTGTGGAGGGCTGGCAGGCAGTTTCAGGCTACCAAAATCAGCCAATCCTCACCCCTCAGGGGCTCACAGTTGCAGAAAATGAAACTTGCTAAACGGGCCAGGCCCTAGGAACAGGTGTGGGCTCTTGAGAGTCAGGATAGACAAGGGGCTGCAGCTGCGGCTTGTTTTCTTATCATTTTATCTGGTCCATGAGTGGAAAACAACTTCAAGAAGACACTATCCTAATGAGAGGAACCCAGGAGTCAGGGAGAGGAGTGATGGTGGGTGGAGACAGAGGCCTGGTGCCCTGGCTGCAGTGGAAGTGTCTGGAAGACCAGGCAGAAAGAGCCTGCAGGGAGTGATAGCCATGGTCATAGACCTGTCAGAGCTGCTGTTTGTTAGTTCAAGTCCTGCTCTGAGGTATTCTGTGTCAGCTGTGAGCGACAGGTGAGCTGGGGGTTCTCTGCAATGTGGGCTATGTGCACAGTTCCTGTATGTCCAGCCCTGCTGGGGTACCTGCCCAGGGGAGCTCCGTATCCTGGGAAGGGCCTGAGTAGGAGAGCCCCATGGGCTGCTGGGTAGCTGCAGAGGTGAGCTCCATACCCTGGGAGGGACTTTACCACGAGAGCCCCGTGGGCTGTGGGGTAGGGGTGCAGCCCAGGTGAGCTCCATATCCTGGGATTGGCCTGACCACGAGAGCCCCATGGGCTGCTGGAGACCTGGTAAAGGATATCAGGACAGTCAGTGAAGCCACCGAGGATATACATCCAGTAGCTCCTATTTCCTACTCCCTGCTGGTCATTCTACCTTCCACCAGGCCATGGCATTCTGTATTAGACTTCAATGATGCCTTCTTCTGTATTCCACTCATCTCAGAGTCACAAGAATTTTTGGCTTGTGAGTGGCAGGACACAACATGCAACAAAAGCAATAATGCTGGGCCGTCCTGCCCCAATGGTTCAAAAATCCCCACACCATCATTGGGGAAATGTCCTCTAAAGACCTAAAAGTTCAACCTCTGTAAAAGGGAACCCTCCTTCAATATGCAGATGATATTCTGATCGCCAGGCCTACTAAAGACGCCTCTGAACTACCTAGCCAAGAAAGGATAGAAGGTGTCCAAGAAAAACGCTCAAATATCCCAGGCTAAGGTGACATGCCTGGGCTTCATTCTCACAGATATTCGGAGAAAAGGATCCCAGGATAGGGAAGAAGCCATTTGCAGCCTTACCTCTTCTGAAACTAGAAGATAGCTTAGGGGTTCCTGGGGAGGCCAAGGTTTTCTGCATCTGGATCCCTAACTACAGTGTAATAGCTGGGCCTCTACATGAAACACTGACACGAAAAGATGATGATCCTTTTGAATAGAATCCAGAAGCAGCCTTTCAAGAATGGAAAGAGCAGTCAATACAGACCCTTGCCCAGGAACTCCCTAATTTAGCTAAACCCTTTGACCTTTACATACCCGGTCAAAGGTTAATCGCCCTTGGAGCCTTAGTGCAAAAACTGGGACCACTTGAAATGGAGCAACACAAGAATGCCCTTCAGGTATGATAAACTATGGTCACCAAGGGCTTTGCCCACCGACTCATCAGGCCAGGATACTGGGGTATCTAAAAAGCTGGAAATCAGCAGCCCACAAGGCCAGCTCCCTCCTAAGGGAAAAGGACCCCACCTGGTGATCCTAACCACCCATCATGCCCTGAAGTTGCAGGGGTCGCTCTGTGGACACACTGACCTCGAGTGAGGAGGCCCTCCAACTCCAACCTCCAGAGAGATAAACGGGGGCAACGGGCCCCCAAGATGACTCGTGTGACCATCACTTGACCTGGAGTTTCTCTCAGAAAACGACAAGACTGTGCCCCGAAAGAGCAGACTACTGCTTGCAGGACTTACTGCACCCAGAGGGGAGCTAATAAGCTTGGCGGGGGAAACGTATATCACGCTTTCACCATAGAAAACCCTACAGACACCGCGGTGATGGTGGCCAATATGACCGGCTGGACTGCTGGCTACTTCTAAAGGCCATTGACTCAGTGGACGTCATGGTCCTGGATCACCACTGACCCTGGACTGTCTGGGAGTTGCGCGGGCAGGGCTCTGACACATGGTGCTGTTTGTACATTAATTCAGAGACCTAATTAAAGAAAGCACAGACTACTGGTCAGAGCATCTAGTCTGGCAAAAACTGTCAGCCTAAGGTCGCCGAACATATGTGGGGTGGGGTGAAACCTGCCACCACAGCATCTCTGTGCCTCTCTTTCCTGGACCCTTAAAGGTCATTAGAATCTGTAACACTTCCAATGCTGGTGCTCAGGCGGACGAGAAGTGAGGCAGGAGGCCTTGGGACAATCAACCTCACCAGGAGGCTGGTGGCGAGACGTTTTGCCCCTCCCCCCATGTATCAGGGCTCCCACCACAGCATGAAGCAGTTACAAAAGAGGGGTCTGCACCCTCAACACCCCAAGAATAAGGAACGGAACAAAAAGCAGAGGAGGTGTTCGTATCCGGCAACGTTCATTAAAAATTCCTGGGAGATAAAAAGAGAATCTGGGCAATAAAATAAAGTCTAACCTGTTTTTCCTTTGTGCTTTGTCTACTTTCACGTGCTCCTAGGGTTCCGCATGCAGAGGTCCCACACCCGGCACTTCAGACCCGATTTCCTAGTGCAGAATGGCTGGGTCGACACCTCAGCTAGCGGGGTCCCATGCAGACTCCGCGGCATAGAGCCTGAGCTGCAGCCAACGCAGCCCTCGAGAGCTCCATCCCCTCCCTCCCACTGACGCTGCCGGGGACCCTACACAGCAGCCCAGCCCACAGCCCATGGGGGAGTGCACGCTCTCACCTCTCCATTCTGTTTTCAAAATACTGTTTCCTTTGCTTCTGAACCAAACTCGGTCTTGATCTGTTGGCTCCAATGACACTGGGCACGGGGACTCCTGTTGGGGTCCACTCTGGAGGATCAGTAACAGAAATTGAGAACATTGTAACTTCAATGAACAGATGTGTGAGCCAAACTGTAGTTAACATAGAGCAGTGTATAATGCTCGGGTAAAATAAGATGTTTCTAAGACTTACATTTGATATTTCCATCACTTTCCTATAAGCAAGTTCAGTGAAGACGTCTGTCTTATTTGTCAGGTCAACATTAGAGAAATGAAGTGATTTATTTCCATGGATGTACATCGAATACTCTTGGCTGAAGCTTCAATCTTGTTTTGAATGCTTTTCCATTGAAAATGATACCTCTCTTTCAGCTCCCCCATTTCTGAGAAGTATAAAATCTTATAATTTATTATTACCAAAGGGGAAAGGTAGGAGAAGGGATAAATTAACAGTTTGGGATTAACACATACACACTGTTATGTATAAAATAGATCATCAACAAGGAACTACTGTATAGCACAGGGAAATACACTGAATATTTTGCAATAACCTATAAGGGGAAATAATCTGAAAAAGAATAGATATTTTTATTGACATCATCTATCAATGACAGATAAAATGTAACCTAAGCAAGGCCGATGGTGAGTGCTTCTGACCCTGAAGATTTCAGTCATCTAAAGTTTGGGCTCTGCCTATTTCCCAAGGCCCTTAAAGGACATACGTGTAACCGTAGCTTAAAAATTCCCCAGTTTGGGGTTCGGGGAGGCACTGATTTGGAAAAATCCCTGGTGTTCTCCTTACATGCACGGGACGCTTCCTACAGCTAAAACATGCCTGTCACACCTAGAGGATGGTACACCGTTTGATCGGAAAGAGTTTGGCAAAGGCACCTCATCTCCTCATCGCCTGGTGCTCGGGTTCAACCCTCCAGCATCTTTCCTAACAATCTCCTCACTTGGGGATATCAGCACCGTCAACATCCTGTTGCACACAGTTTGGAATTTGTCCAGAGGATGAAGCGGAAGGATGAGAAAAATTTAGAGACAAGTCTTAGGTGTTCGGACAGGCACATGCCACTCTAATTTCCAATCCAGAAGACAAATTCATCAAAGGCTAGAATTGCCCACGGAAACAGAATAGGGCTAGAGGAAATCCCGCTGTTTTGTGTCCAGTTTCCAAAAACACAAGTTGAAAAATGGAACTCAGGGGCACTAAAATTCATGAAACTGCAGAGTTGAAAATATGTATCGTCGAAAAATGTCTTGAGGTAAGTCACAGAAAAGAACTTGTAAGCAAGGGAGAGTGGCAGGAAACAGATTTGAAGAGGTAGAAAGGACTCCCCATTAAAGCACAAGAAAAGGGGCTGAACATCGCCAATGATGCAGTTGGCCAAAAAGGGTGTATGCATTTTTTCTGAATATATTCAAGTAAAGGCCATACACACTTTTTATCCAACCAAACAGGTGGGCACTGGAAATGAATATCACAAAATGTATCACTTCACATCAGTCAGAAGGGCCATCCACATAAAGTGTAAACACCAGAAATGCAGGACAGGGCGAGGAGAAAAGGGAGCCCTGTGAGGCTGATAGTGGAAATGTAATTTGCCAACGGCCACTCTGGAGAAGTGTATTGTGTTTGCTAAAACATCTAAAAAATGAGCTACAGAGCATAGTGCACTTGCACTCATGGGCGTGTACCTTGGGAAAAACAAAAATCGACAGAAAACAGGCACCCGAACGTTTACCACCTCTCTGTTAAAAAGGGCCTCAGGGCTTCCCTGGTGGCGCAGTGGTTGAGAGTCCGCCTGCCGATGCAGGGGAGGCGGGTTTGTGTCCCGGTCTGGGAAGATCCCACATGCTGCGGAGCGGCTGGGCCTGTGAGCCATGGCCACTGAGCCTGAGCGTCCGGAGCCTGTGCTCCGCAACGGGAGAGGCCACAACAGTGAGAGGCCCACGTAATACCAAAAAAAAAAAAAAAAAAAGGGCCTCAACTTGGATATAACCTAAATGTCCCTGGAAGGATAAAATGGATAAAAGAGATGGGGTACTTATGTAGAGTGGAATATTACTCATCCAGAAATCAATGAAATAAGGCCAGTTGTAACAACTCTGGAGGAGTTACATACGATCATTCTAAGTGACATATGTCAGAAAGAAAAAGACACATATCATAAGATGTCACTTAAAGGTGGAATCAAAAATGGCTACACATGAAATAAATTACAAAACAGAAACATAATCAAATATGTAGAAAATAGACATAAGGCTGCTAAATGGGAAAGGTGGGGAATGGTGAGGTATTATCCAGGAGGTTGAAATTAGCAAAGATACCATTCCAAGTACCAAATTGAATAACTGACAAGGCCTACACGGTACCTCAAAGAACTGCACTCAGCCCACTCAAGTCACTGGAAAATAATACATATGACTGGTAAGCATCTGAAAAAGAAGGTATTGTTGTCTCACAGTACATGAATCAAGTGGATGTACAGCAGCAAAAAACAGAGCTTTGAAAATCAGCTGTAACCAATATAAAAATAAATTTAAAACTATTTATAAAAACAGTGAGACAGACCAAAATTCTTACAACTTTTGTTGAAGGGCTACGATGTAACATGGATTGAACACATGTAGACCCACAACAGGATGATTATATAAGGCTGGAAGCTATGCACGCTAAGAGATGTTAGAGAGGCTGGGTGAGGAAATGCAGACCTTTTAAAGTAATACTGCCTGGTACCCATTCCATGGGTCCCAAATCTGCAGGTTCAAGGGAATCTTCTGACAGCGAAAACATGCCCGGGAAACCGAGATGAATGTACACCGTGTGCTCAGGAAAGGTGTCTAAAATGCACCTCATTTTTGATCTCCTGGTGCTGGGGTTCGCCATTCCAGCCACATTACTAACAATCTCCCCACTTGGAGAATCAGCACCTTTAACCTCCTGTTTCACACAGTTTGCAATTTGTGCAGAGGATAAATGGGAAGAGGGGGAACCAATGAGAGATTAGCTGTAGGACTTTTGACAGGCACATGTCACTCTAATTTCCCATTAGGAAGAAGAATTAACCAAAGGCTCAGCCTGCCTCCCCAGAACCAGAATAGGGCCAGAAGTAATCCAATGGTTTGGCGGCCAGCTCACAAAAAAAGCGAGTTGCAAAATGGAGCTCAGGAGCAGACAATTCAAAGACCTGCAAAGATATAAATGATAACCAACGTCCAAAAATATATTCAGGTAAGGTAACGAAGAGGATCTGAATGAGAGGCAGAATTGCAGGAAACAGATTTCAAAAGGTAGATTGTACTCACATTTAAAGCATATGAAAAGCAGCAGAATTTCTAAAATGATGTGGTTGGGCAAAAGGGTGTATGCGTTTTTTTCGTGAATATCTTCAGGAAAAAAACACATGCAGAGTTTTTGGCCAACCAAGCAGGAGGGAAATGCAAATCCGCACAACAAAGAAGTCTCAATTTCCACTGCTCAGAAAGGCCATCCAAAAAATGTGTACAAACCAGAAATGCAGGAGAGGCCATGGAAAACAGGGAGCCTAGTCACGCTGATGGGTGGCGTATAAATATCCAAGAGCCACTCTGAAGAAGTGTATGCTGTTTTTAAAACATCTAAAATACAAAGCCCCGGAGCAAGGGGATTTCAACTCATGGACATATAACTTGGGAAGACTAAATGTCAATAAGACACAGGCACCCCAAAGTTTAGGGCTGCTCTGCATACAAGAACCTCAACTTTGGTACACCTAAAATATCCCAGGAAAAAGAGAAATGCATAAAGAACTTGTGGTAATTTTGTACAACGGAATATCACTCAGATGTGAAATCAATGTATATAAGGCCAGTAGCAGCATAAAGAGTGGATTTAGGTATGATGATTTTAAGGGAAATTAGTCACACAGAAAAAGAATCTTATCATAAGATATGACTTATAGAGGGAATGTCAATATCACAACACATGAACTGAATTAGGAAAGAGAACAGAGTATCACATTTAGCAAAAATCTCTTATGCCTGCTTCAGGGGAAAGGAGAGGTGGGGTGATGCATAAAACCAGAGTTTGATATTAGCACAGGTACCATTCCATAAACCAAATACAGAATAGACAAGACCTACACCTTCCTCAGTGAACGGGACTCAACACCCCTATGCCCCACAGAGGAATATATCTGACTACTAAGAATCTTAAAACCTATGTATTGATATGTCTCCATAAGGGAATCAATTGTGTCTAGACTGGCATAAACACGTCAGTGAAAATCAGCTCAACCCCATTATAAAAATGAATTTCAAAAAAACCCCAAAAAACAGCGAAATTCTTACACAATTCCTTCAGGGTTTCTGATGAAACCTGGAATGACCCTATCTGCAAAGACAGCTGGATGAGACATAATGCTGGACACTTGGGCCTGAGAGGACTGGTGAGATTGGGAGAGAAAATGCAGACCTTTTAAAGTAGTAATGCATGCCACCATTCCATGTGTCCCAAATCTCCAGGTAGAAGGGTATATCACTACAATTATAACATGTATGGGAAACCTAGAAAATGGACACCCTGTGATGGCGAAAGGTTTCTAAAACTCTCCTAATTTTTTTCTCTCTTTGTGCTCCACTTTGGCATTCCAACTGCTTTACTATCAATCTCCCAACTTAGGAGAGTCATCCCTTATAACCTCCTGGATCGCACAGTTTGCTAATTGTGCAGAGGATGAAAGGGAAGAGGGAGAACCAATCAGAGAGTAGATGTAGGCATTTGGACGGGCACATGTCACTCTAAGTTCCCGGCAGGAAGAAGAATTAACCAAAGCCTCAACCACCCACAGGGGACGAATATAGCGACCCCTGGAACCAGTATAGGTCCTGAAGCAAAATTGTGGATTTGCGGCCAGCTCACAAAGATGGGATTTGAAAATTGGAGCTCAGGGGCACAGCAATTCACAAACCTGCAGACTTTTAAAGGACTACTCTCTTCCAAAAATCTATTGAGGGAAGGCAATGAAGCGGACTTGAAAATGAGGCAGAATTGCACAAAACATATTTCAAGAGGTAAATTGGAATCGCCTTTAAAGCACAGGAAAAGCATCCCAACTTGGACAGAGATGCACTTGGCCAAAAAGGGCGTATGCCTTTTCTCCTGAATATATTCAGAAGAAAACGCATACGCCCTTTTTGGCCAATCAAGCAAGCGCGCAATACAAATCCACACTACAAAGAATTGTCACTTACCACCGGTCAAAAGGGACATCCGAATATCTGTAAAAACCAGAAAGGCAAGAGAGAGATGGCAAGGGCATGAAGCAATGTGATCCCAATGGTCATGGAGGATTGTGATGACAAGCGCATGGAGAATTGTGATGACAAGATTATGTACCATTTTGTTGACAAAGGCAAGGAGCATTATGATGACAAGGTTCATGGAGCACTGTGATGACAAGCATCACGGAGCATTGGGATTACAGGGGTCATGGAGCATTGGGATGACAAGCACATGGATCATTGTGATGACAATGGTCATGGAGCATTTTAATGACAAGAGTCCCGGATCATTGTGTTGTCAGGGTTCATGGAGCGTTGTGATGACAGTGGTCATGGAGCATTGTGATGACAGGGGTCATGGCACATTGTGATGAGAAGGTCATGGAGCATTGGGCTGAAAATGTCCATGGAGTACTGTGATGACAGGGGTCATGGAGCATTGTGATGACAAGGTACTGGAGCACTGTGATGAGAAGACCATGGAGCATTGTGATGACAAGTCTCATGGAGCATTCTGATGAAAAGTGCCATGGAGCATTGTGATTACAGGGGTCTTGGAGCATTGTGATGACAAGGGTCATGGAGCCTTGTGATGACAAGGCTGTGGAACATTGTGATGGCAGGGGTCATGGAGCATTGTTATGACAGGGGTAATGGAGCATTGTGATGACAAGGGCATGGAGCATTGGTCTGAAAAGTTTCATGAATTATTGTGATGAGAGGGTGCAAGGAGCATTGTGATGACAAGGGCATGGAACACTGTGATACATGGGTCATGGAGGATTGTAATGAGAAGCGCATGGAGCATTGTGATAAGAATGGCATCGAGCATTGTGATGAAAAGCATCATGGAGCCTGTGATGACAAGGGCATGGGACAATGTGATGAGAGGGTTCATGGAGCATTGTGCTGACAATGACATGCAGCATTGTGATGACAAGGGTCATTGAGCTTTGTGATGACAAAGGTCATGGAGCATTTTGATGACAAGGGTGTGGTGCATTCTGTTGTGAAGGGCAGGGAGCATTGTGATGACAGGGGTTATGGAACATTGTGATGTCAGGGGAATGGAGCATTGTGATGATAAAGGCATGTAGCATTGTTGTGACAAGGGTCATGGAATATTGTGATGACAGGGGTGAGGGAGTATTGTGTTGACTAGTGATGGAACATTGTGATATCAGTGGTGAGAGAGCATTTTGATGAGAAGTGCATGGAGCAGTGTGATGACAAGGTTTATGGAGCATTGTGATGACAAAGATGTGGAGCATTGTGATGACAAGCGCATGGCACATTGTGATGCCATGGGTCATGGAGTATTGTGCTAACAAAGGCATTGAGCATTGGGATGACAAGGGTCACCGAGCATTGTGATGAAATGTTCATGGAGCACTGTGGTGACAAAGGTCACAGAGCCTTGTGATGATGAGGGCATGAACCATTGTGATGACAAAGGTCATGAAGCATTGTGATGACTGGAGTCACGGAGCATTGTGATGACAGGGGTCATAGAGCATTGTGATGAAAGGGCATGGAGCATTGTGATGACAGGGGCATGTTGCATTGGTTTGACAAGTTTCAGGGATTATTGTGATGACAGTGGGCATGGCACATTGTGATGACAAGGGCATGGAGCATTGTGATGAGAAGGTCATGGAGTATTGTGAAGAAGGGTGTCAGGGAGCATTGTGATGACATATGTCGTGGTCCATTGTGATGACTATGGAATGGAGCATTGTGATGCCAAGTGTCATGGAGGATTGTGATGACAAAGGTAATGGAGCATTTTGATGACAAGCGCTTGGAGCATTGTGATGACAAGGGTCATGGAGCATTGTGATAACAAGGGCCATTGAGAATTTTGATGACATGTTCATGAAGCATTGTGATGACAATCACATGGAGCTTGCTGTGACAGGGATCATGGAGCATTGCGATGTCAAGTGCATAGAGAATTGTGATGACAAAGCATGTAACACTGTGATGAAAAGCATCATGGAGCACAGTGATGCCAAGAACGTGGAGAATTGTGATGACAGGGGACATGGAGCATTGTAATGACCAGGGCATGGAGTATTGTGATGGCAAGACCGTGGAGCATTGTGATGAGAAGACCATGGATAATTGTGATGATGAGCGTCATGGAGCACTGTAATGACAAGGGGTATGGAGCATTGTGATAACAGGGGTCATGGAGCATTGTGATGACAAGTTTCATGGAGCATTCTGATGACAAGCTTGTGGAGTATTTTGATGACAATGACATGGAGCATTTTGATGAAAATGGCATGGGGCATTGTGATGCAAAAGACATGGAGCCTTTTCATGAGAGTTTTCAGGGAGCATTCTGACGACAAGTGTCAGGGAGCATTGTGATGACAAAGGTCATGGAGAATTGTGATGACAAGGGCATGGAGTATTGTGATGACAAGCACATGGAGCTTGCTATGACGGGGTCATGGAGCATTGCGATGACAAGTGCATAGAGAATTGTGATGACAAAGCATGTAACACTGTGATGAGAAGTGTCATGGAGCATAGTGATGCCAAGATCGTGGAGAATTGTGATGACAGGTGACATGGAGCATTGTGATGACCAGGGCATGGAGCATTGCGATGGCAAGATCGTGGAGCATTGTGATGAGAAGACCATGGATAATTGTGATGACGAGGGTCATGGAGCACTGTAATGACAAGGGGTATAGAGCATTGTGATGACAGTGGTCATGGAGCATTGTGATGACCGGGGACATGGAGCATTGTGATGCCCAAGGCATGGAGCACTGTGATGGCAAGACCGTGGAGCATTGTGATGAGAAGACCATGGATAATTGTGATGAGGAGCATCATGGAACACTGTAATGACAAGTGGTATGGAGCCTTGTGATGACAGGGGTCATGGAACATTGTTATGACAGTGGTCATGGAGCATTGTGATGACAAGTGTCATGGAGCATTTTGATGACAAGGGCGTGGAGCATTGTGATGAGAAGACCATGGACAATTGTGATTACGAGTGTCATGGAGCACTGTAATGACAAGCAGTATGGAGCATTGTGATGACAGGGGTCATGGAGCATTGTGATGACTGGGGACATGGAGCATTGTGATGACCAGGGCATGGAGCATTGTGATGGCAAGACCGTGGAACACTGTGATGAGAAGACCATGGATAATTGTGATGACGAACATCATGGAGCACTGTAATGACAAGGGGCATCGAGCATTGTGATGACAGGTGTCATGGAGCATTGTGATGACAGGGGTCATGGATCATTGAGATGACAAGGGTCACGGAGCATTCTGATGACAAGCTTGTGGAGTATTGTGATGACAATGGCATGAAGCATTGTGATGAAAAGGGCATGGATCATTGTGATGAAAAAGGCATGGAGACTTGTCATGACCGGGTTCAATGAGCATACTGATGACAAGTGTCAGGGAGCATTGTGATGACAAGTGTATTGAGAATTGTGATGACAAAGGTCATGGAGCATTGTGAAGAGAATTCCATGGATAATTGTGATGACCAGCGTCATGGGGCGTTGTGATGACAAGTGTTATGGAACATTGTGATCACAAGGGTTTGGAGCATTGTGATGAGAGAGGTCATGGAGAATTTTGATTTCATTGTGATGACAATAGCATGAAGCATTATGATGATGGGCATGGTGCATTGTGATGACAGGGTTCATGGAGCATTGAGATGAAAAGAGGCATGGATCATTGTAATAACAAGGGTCTTGGAGCATTGTGATGACAAGGGCATGGAGTATTGTGATGAGAAGGCCATGGAGCATTCTGATGACATGCGTCAGGGAGCTTTGTGATGACATGGGCATGGAGCATTGTGATTACAGGGGTCTTGGAGCATTGTGATGACAAGGGTCATGGAGTCTTGTGATGACAAGGCCGTAGAACATTGTGATGGCATGGGTCATGGAGCATTGTTATGACAGGTGTAATGGAGCATTGTGATGACAAGGGCATGGAGCATTGGTCTGAAAAGTTTCATGGATTATTGTGATGAGAGTGAGCATGGAGCATTGTGATGACAAGGGCACGGAACACAGTGATACATGTGTCATGGAGGATTGCAATGACAAGGGCATGGAGCATTGTGATGAGAAGGTCATGGAGTATTGTGAAGAAGGGTGTCAGGGAGCATTGTGATGACATATGTCATGGTCTATTGCAATGACAATGGAATGTAGCATTGTGATGCCAAGTGTCATGGAGGATTGTGATGACAAAGGTAATGGAGCATTTTGATGACAAGGGCTTGGAGCATTGTGATGACAAGGGTCATGGCGCATTGTGATAACAAGGGCCATTGAGAATTTTGATGACATGTTCATGAAGCATTGTGATGACAATCACATGGAGCTTGCTATGACAGGGGTCATGGAGCCTTACGATGACAAGTGCATAGAGAATTGTGATGACAAAACATGTAACACTGTGATGAGAAGTATCATGGAGCATAGTGATGCCAAGAACGTGGAGAATTGTGATGACAGGGGACATGGAGCATTGTGATGACCAGGGCATGGAGCATTGTGCTGGCAAGACCGTGGAGCATTGTGATGAGAAGACCATGGATAATTGTGATGACGAGCGTCATGGAACACTGTAATGACAAGGGGTATGGAGCATTGTGATGACAGGGGTCATGGAGCATTGTGATGACTGTGGACATGGAGCATCGTGAAGACCAAGGCATGGAGCATTGTGATGGCAAGACCGTGGAGCATTGTGATGAGAAGACCATGGATAATTGTGATGACGAGCGTCATGGAACACTGTAATGACAAGGGGTATGGAGCATTGTGATGACAGGGGTCATGGAGCATTCTGAAGACAATGATCATGGAGCATTCTGATGACAAGCTTGTGGAGTATTGTGATGACAATGACCTGGAGCGTTGTGATGAAAAGGGCATGGAGCATTCTGATGAAAAAGGCATGGAGCCTTTTCATGACAGTGTTCAAGGAGTATTCTGACGACAAGTGTCAGGGAGCATTGTGATGACAAGTGTATTGAGAATTGTGATGACAAAGGTCATGGAGCATTGTGACGACAAGTGCATGGAGTATTGTCATGACAGTCATCATGGAGTGTTGTGATGACAAGTGTTATGGAACATTGTGATCACAAGGGGTTGGAGCATTGTGATGACAGAGGTCATGGACCATTTTGATTTCAAGGAGCATGGAGCATTGTGATGACAAGGGCATGGAGCAATGTGATCCCAAGGTTCATGGAGGATTGTGATGAAAATGGTAAAGGATTATTGTGATGACAAGCTCATGGAGCATTGTGATGACAAGGTCATGTAGGATTTTGATGACACAGGCATGGAGAATTGTGATGATAAGGGTCATGGAGCACTGTGATGATAAGCGTCATGGAGCATTGTGATTACAGGGGTCATGGAGCATTGGGATGACAAGGGCATGGATCATTGTGATGACAAGTGTCATGGAGCATTGGGCTGAAAATGTTCATGGAGCATTGTGATGACAAGGGAATGGAGCATTGTGATGAAAAGAGTCCCGGATCATTGTGTTGTCAGGGGTCATGGAGTGTTGTGATGACAGTGGTCATGGAGGACTGTGATGATATGGGTCATGGAGCATTGTGATGAGAAGGTCATGAAGCGTTGGGCTGAAAATGTTCATGGAGTATTGTGATGACAGGGGTCTTGGAGCATTGTAATGAGAAGGGAATTGAGCACTGTGATGACAAGGTCCTGGAGCATTGTGATGGGAAGTCCATGGAGCCTTGTGATGACAATTCTCATGGAACATTCTGATGAAAAGCGGCATGGAGCATTGTGATTACAGGGGTCTTGGAGCATTGTGATGACAAGGGTCATGGAGTCTTGTGATGACAAGGCCGTAGAACATTGTGATGGCAGGGGTCATGGAGCATTGTTATGACAGGTGTAATGGAGCATTGTGATGACAAGGGCATGGAGCATTGGTCTGAAAAGTTTCATGGATTATTGTGATGAGAGTGAGCATGGAGCATTGTGATGACAAGGGCACGGAACACAGTGATACATGTGTCATGGAGGATTGCAATGACAAGGGCATGGAGCATTGTGATGACAAGCGTCATGGAGCTTTGTGATGACAACAGCATGGAGCAATGTGATGAGAGGTTTCATGGAGCTTTGTGATGACAATGGCATGGAGCATTGTGATTTCAAGGGTCATGGAGCTTTTTGATGACATAGGCCATGGAGCATTTTGAAGACAAGTGCGTGGTGCATTGTGATGAGAAGGGCAGGGAGCATTGTGATGACAGGGTCATGGAGCAATTGGATGAAAAGGGTCATGGAACATTTTGATGACAGTGTTTATGGAACATTGTGATGTTAGGGGTCATGGAGCATTGTGATGAAAAGGGTCATGGAACATTGTGATGACAGGGGTTATGGAACATTGTGATGTCAGGGGTCATGGAGCATTGTGATGATAAGAGCATGTAGCATTGTTGTGACAAGCGTCATGGAACATTGGGATGACAGGGTGGAGGGAGTATTGTGTTGACTAGTGATGGAACATTGTGATATCAGTGGTGAGAGAGCATTTTGATGAGAGGTGCATGGAGCATTGTGATGACAAGGCTGTGGAGCATTGTGATGAGAAACGCAGGGCACATTGTGATGACATGGGTCATGGAACATTGTGCTGACAAACGCATGGAGCATTGTGATGACAGGGTTTATGGAGCATTGTGATGACAACGATGTGGAGCATTGTGATGACAAGCGCATGGCACATTTGATGCCATGTGTCATGGAGTAATGTGCTGACAAAGGCATGGAGCATTGTGATGACAAGGGTCACCGAGCATTGTGATGAAATGTTCATGGAGTGTTGTGGTCACAAAGGTCACAGAGCCTTGTGATGACGAGGTCATGGACCATTGTGATGACAAAGGTCATGAAGCATTGTGATGACTGGAGTCACGGAGCATTGTGATGACAGGGGTCATAGAGCATTGTGATGAAAGGGCATGGAGCATTGTGATGACAGGGTCATGGAGCATTTTTCTGACAAGTTTCATGGATTATTGTGATGACAGTGGGCATGGCGCATTGTGATGACAAGGGCATGGAGCATTGTGATGAGAAGGTCATGGAGTATTGTGAAGAAGGGTGTCAGGGAGCATTGTGATGACATATGTCATGGTCTACTGCAATGACAATGGAATGTAGCATTGTGATGCCAAGTGTCATGGAGGATTGTGATGACAAAGGTAATGGAGCATTTTGATGACAAGGGCTTGGAGCATTGTGATGACAAGGGTCATGGAGCATTGTGATAACAAGGGCCACTGAGAATTTTGATGACATGTTCATGAAGCATTGTGATGACAATCTCATGGAGCTTGCTATGACAGGGGTCATGGAGCATTACAATGACAAGTGCATAGAGAATTGTGATGACAAAACATGTAACACTGTGATGAGAAGTATCATGGAGCATAGTGATGCCAAGAACGTGGAGAATTGTGATGACAGGGGACATGGAGCACTGCGATGACCAGGGCATGGAGCATTGTGATGGCAAGACCGTGGGACACTGTGATGAGAAGACCATTGATAATTGTGATGACGAACGTCATGGAGCACTGTAATGACAAGGGGTATAGAGCATTGTGATGACAGTGGTCATGGAGCATTGTGATGACCGGGGACATGGAGCATTGTGATGACTGGGGACATGGAGCATTGTGATGACCAGGGCATGGAGCCTTGTGATGGCAATGTCGTGGAGCACTGTGATGAGAAGATCATGGATAATTGTGATGACGAATGTCATGGAGCACTGTAATGACAAGGGGTATAGAGCATTGTGATGACAGTGGTCATGGAGCATTGTGATGACCGGGGACATGGAGCATTGTGATGCCCAAGACATGGAGCACTGTGATGGCAAGACCGTGGAGCATTGTGATGAGAAGACCATGGATAATTGTGATGAGGAGCGTCATGGAGCACTGTAATTACAAGTGGTATGGAGCCTTGTGATGACAGGGGTCATGGAGCATTGTTATGACAGTGGTCATGGAGCATTGTGATGACAAGGGTCATGGAGCATTTTGATGACAAGGTCGTGGAGCATTGTGATGAGAAGACCATGGACAATTGTGATTACGAGTGTCATGGAGCACTGTAATGACAAGCGGTATGGAGCATTGTGATGACAGGGGTCATGGAGCATTTTGATGACTGGGGACATGGCGCATTGTGATGACCAGGGCATGGAGCATTGTGATGGCAAGACCGTGGAGCACTGTGATGAGAAGACCATGGATAATTGTGATGACGAGCATCATGGAGCACTGTAATGACAAGGGGCATCGAGCATTGTGATGACAGGTGTCATGGAGCATTGTGATGACAGGGGTCATGGATCATTGAGATGAAAAGTGTCACGGAGCATTCTGATGACATGCTTGTGGAGTATTGTGATGACAATGGCATGGAGCATTGAGATGCAAAGAGGCATGGATCATTGTAATAACAAGGGTCTTGGAGCATTGTGATGACAAGGGCATGGAGTATTGTGATGAGAGGGCCATGGAGCATTCTGATGACATGCGTCAGGGAGCTTTGTGATGACATGGGCATGGAGCATTGTGATTACAGGGGTCTTGGAGCATTGTGTTGACAAGGGCCATGGAGTCTTGTGATGACAAGGCCGTAGAACATTGTGATGGCAGGGGTCATGGAGCATTGTTATGACAGGTGTAATGGAGCATTGTGATGACAAGGGCATGGAGCATTGGTCTGAAAAGTTTCATGGATTATTGTGATGAGAGTGAGCATGGAGCATTGTGATGACAAGGGCACGGAACACAGTGATACATGTGTCATGGAAGATTGCAATGACAGGGGCATGGAGCATTGTGATGACAAGCGTCATGGAGCTTTGTGATGACAACAGCATGGAGCAATGTGATGAGAGGTTTCATGGAGCTTTGTGATGACAATGGCATGGAGCATTGTGATTCCAAGGGTCATGGAGCTTTGTGATGACATAGGCCATGGAGCATTTTGATGACAAGAGTGTGGTGCATTGTGATGAGAAGGGCAGGGAGCATTGTGATGACAGGGTCATGGAGCAATTGGATGAAAAGGGTCATGGAACATTTTGATGACAGTGTTTATGGAACATTGTGATGTTAGGGGTCATGGAGCATTGTGATGAAAAGGGTCATGGAGCATTGTGATGACAGGGGTTATGGAACATTGTGATGTCAGGGGTCATGGAGCATTGTGATGATAAGAGCATGTAGCATTGTTGTGACAAGGGTCATGGAACATTGGGATGACAGGGTGGAGGGAGTATTGTGTTGACTAGTGATGGAACATTGTGATATCAGTGGTGAGAGAGCATTTTGATGAGAGGTGCATGGAGCATTGTGATGACAAGACTGTGGAGCATTGTGATGAGAAACGCAGGGCACATTGTGATGACATGGGTCATGGATCATTGTGCTGACAAACGCATGGAGCATTGTGATGACAAGGTTTATGGAGCATTGTGATGACAACGATGTGGAGCATTGTGATGACAAGCGCATGGCACATTTGATGCCATGTGTCATGGAGTAATGTGCTGACAAAGGCATGGAGCATTGTGATGACAAGGGTCACCGAGCATTGTGATGAAATGTTCATGGAGTGTTGTGGTCACAAAGGTCACAGAGTCTTGTGATGAGGAGGGCATGGACCATTGTGATGACAAAGTTCATGAAGCACTGTGATAACTGGAGTCACGGAGCATTGTGATGACAGGGGTCATAGAGCATTGTGATGAAAGGGCATGGAGCCTTGTGATGACAGGGTCATGGAGCATTTTTCTGACAAGTTTCATGCATTATTGTGATGACAGTGGGCATGGCGCATTGTGATGACAAGGGCATGGAGCATTGTGATGAGAAGGTCATGGAGTATTGTGAAGAAGGGTGTCAGGGAGCATTGTGATGACATATGTCATGGTCTATTGCAATGACAATGGAATGTAGCATTGTGATGCCAAGTGTCATGGAGGATTGTGATGACAAAGGTAATGGAGCATTTTGATGACAAGGGCTTGGAGCATTGTGATGACAAGGGTCATGGCGCATTGTGATAACAAGGGCCATTGAGAATTTTGATGACATGTTCATGAAGCATTGTGATGACAATCACATGGAGCTTGCTATGACAGGGGTCATGGAGCCTTACGATGACAAGTGCATAGAGAATTGTGATGACAAAACATGTAACACTGTGATGAGAAGTATCATGGAGCATAGTGATGCCAAGAACGTGGAGAATTGTGATGACAGGGGACATGGAGCATTGTGATGACCAGGGCATGGAGCATTGTGATGGCAAGACCGTGGAGCATTGTGATGAGAAGACCATGGATAATTGTGATGACGAGCGTCATGGAGCACTGTAATGACAAGGGGTATGGAGCATTGTGATGACAGGGGTCATGGAGCATTGTGATGACTGTGGACATGGAGCATCGTGACGACCAAGGCATGGAGCATTGTGATGGCAAGACCGTGGAGCATTGTGATGAGAAGACCATGGATAATTGTGATGACGAGCGTCATGGAACACTGTAATGACAAGGGGTATGGAGCATTGTGATGACAGGGGTCATGGAGCATTCTGAAGACAATGATCATGGAGCATTCTGATGACAAGCTTGTGGAGTATTGTGATGACAATGACCTGGAGCGTTGTGATGAAAAGGGCATGGAGCATTCTGATGAAAAAGGCATGGAGCCTTTTCATGACAGTGTTCAAGGAGTATTCTGACGACAAGTGTCAGGGAGCATTGTGATGACAAGTGTATTGAGAATTGTGATGACAAAGGTCATGGAGCATTGTGACGACAAGTGCATGGAGTATTGTCATGACAGTCATCATGGAGTGTTGTGATGACAAGTGTTATGGAACATTGTGATCACAAGGGGTTGGAGCATTGTGATGACAGAGGTCATGGACCATTTTGATTTCAAGGAGCATGGAGCATTGTGATGACAAGGGCATGGAGCAATGTGATCCCAAGGTTCATGGAGGATTGTGATGAAAATGGTAAAGGATTATTGTGATGACAAGCTCATGGAGCATTGTGATGACAAGGTCATGTAGGATTTTGATGACACAGGCATGGAGAATTGTGATGATAAGGGTCATGGAGCACTGTGATGATAAGCGTCATGGAGCATTGTGATTACAGGGGTCATGGAGCATTGGGATGACAAGGGCATGGATCATTGTGATGACAAGTGTCATGGAGCATTGGGCTGAAAATGTTCATGGAGCATTGTGATGACAAGGGAATGGAGCATTGTGATGACAAGAGTCCCGGATCATTGTGTTGTCAGGGGTCATGGAGTGTTGTGATGACAGTGGTCATGGAGGACTGTGATGATATGGGTCATGGAGCATTGTGATGAGAAGGTCATGAAGCGTTGGGCTGAAAATGTTCATGGAGTATTGTGATGACAGGGGTCTTGGAGCATTGTAATGAGAAGGGAATTGAGCACTGTGATGACAAGGTCCTGGAGCATTGTGATGGGAAGTCCATGGAGCCTTGTGATGACAATTCTCATGGAACATTCTGATGAAAAGCGGCATGGAGCATTGTGATTACAGGGGTCTTGGAGCATTGTGATGACAAGGGCATGGAGCATTGTGATGAGAAGGCCATGGAGCATTCTGATGACATGCGTCATGGAGCTTTGTGCTGACAAGGGCATGGAACATTGTGATGAAAATGGCATGGATCATTGTTATGAAAAAGGCATGGAGCCTTGTCATGACAGGGTTCTAGGAGCATACTGACGACAAGTGTCACGGAGCATTGTGATGACAAGTGTATTGAGCATTGTGATGACAAAGTTCATGGAGCATTGTGATGAGAAGACCATGGATAATTGTGATGATGAGCGTCATGGGGTGTTGTGATGATAAGTTTTATGGAACATTGTGATCACAAGGGTTTGGAGCATTGTGATGACAGAGGTCATGGAGCATTTTGATTTCATTGTGATGACAATAGCCTGAAGCATTATGGTGATGGGCATGGTGCACTGTGATTACAGCGTTCATGGAGCATTGAGATGAAAAGGGGCATGGAGCATTGTGATTACAGGGGTCTTGGAGCATTGTGATGACAAGGGCAAGGAGCATTGTGATGAGAAGGCCATGGAGCATTTTGATGACATGCGTCATTGAGCTTTGTGATGACAAGGACATGGAGCATTGTGATTACAGGGGTCTTGGAGCATTCTGATGACAAGGGTCATGGAGCCTTGTGATGACAATGGTGTGGAACATTGTGATGGCAGGGGTCATGGAGCATTGTTATGACAGGGGTAATGGAGCTTTGTGATGACAAGGGCATGGAACAATGTGATGAGAGGGTTCATGGAACATTGTGATTCCAAGGGTTATGGAGCTTTGTGATGACAAAAGTCATGGAGCATTTTGATGTCAAGGGCATGGTGCATTGTGATGAGAAGGGCAGGGAGCATTTTGATGACAGTGTCATTCAGCAATTTGATGAAAAGTGTAATGGAACATTTTGATGACATGGGTTATAGAACATTGTGATGTCAGGGGTCATGGAGCTTTGGGATGAAAAGGGTCATGGAGCATTTTGATGACAGGGGTTATGGAACATTGTGATGTCAGGGGTCATGGAACATTGTGATGATAAGGGGATGTAGCATTGTGATGACAGGGTTCATGGAACATTGTGATTACAGGGGTGAGGGAGTATTGTGATGACTAGTGATGGAACATTGTGATATCTCTTTTGAGAGAGCATTTTGATGAGAAGTGCATGGAGCATTGTGATTACAAGGTTTATGGAGCATTACGATGACAAGGTTGTGGACCGTTGTGATGAAAATCACGTGGCACATTTTGAGGACAAGGGTCATGGAGCATTGTTCTGACAAAGGCATGGAGCATTGTGATGACAAGGGTCACGGAGCATTGTGATGAAAAGTTCATGGAGTATTGTGGTTACAAAGGTCACAGAACCTTGTGATGATGTGGGCATGGACCACTGTGATGACAAATGTTATGAAGCATTGTGATGACTGGAGTCACAGAGCATTGTGATGACAGGGGTCATGGAGCATTGTGATGACAAGGGCATGGAGCATTGTGATGACAGGGGCATGGAGCATTGGTCTGACAAGTTTAATAGATTATTGTGATGACAGTGGGCATGGGGCATTGTGATGACAAGGGCATGGGGCATTGTGATGAGAAGGTCATGGAGTATTGTGAAGACAGGTGTCAGGGAGCATTGTGATGACATATGTCATGGTCCATTGCGATGACAATGGCATGGAGCATTGTGATGCCAAATGTAATGGAGGATTGTGATGACAAATATAATGGAGCATTTTGATGACTAGGGCTTGGAGCATTATGATGACAAGGGCCATTGAAAATTTTCATGACAAGGTCGTGAAGCATTGTGATGACAAGGTGCTGGAGCATTGTGATGAGAAAACCATGGAGCCTTGTGAGACAAGTCTCATGGAGCATACTGATGAAAAGGGGCATGGAGCATTGTGATTAGAGTGTCTTGGAAAATTGTGATGACAAGGGCATGGAGCATTGTGATGAGAAGGCCAAGGAGCAGTCTGATGACATGCGTCATTGAGCTTTGTGATGACAAGGGCATGGAGCATTGTAATTACAGGTGTCTTGGAGCATTGTGATGAAAAAGGCATGGATCATTGTGATGAAAAAGGCATGGAGCCTGGTCAGGACAGGGTTCAAGGAGCATACAGAGAACAAGTGTCTGGGTGCATTTTGATGACAAGTGTATTGAGCATTGTGATGACAAAGGTCATGGAGCATTGTGATGAGAAGACCATAGATAATTGTGATGACGAGCGTCATGGGGCATTGTGATGACAAGTGTTATGGAATATTGTGATCACAAGGGTTTGGAGCAGTGTTATGACAGAGGTCATGGAGCATTTTGATTTCATTGTCATGACAATAGCCTGAAGCATTATGATGATGGGCATGGTGCATTGTGATGACAGGGTTCATGGATCATTGAGATAAAAAGGGACATGGAGCATTGTGATTACAGGGGTCTTGGAGCATTGTGATGAGAAGGGTCATGGAGCCTTGTGATGACAAGGCCATGGAACATCGTGATGGCAGGGGTCATGGAGCATTGTTAACACAGGGGTAATGGAGCATTGTGATGGCAAGGGCATGGAGCATTCTGATGACATGCATCATGGAGCTTTGTGATGACAAGGGCATGGAGCACTGTGATTACAGGGGTCTTGGAGCATTGTGATGACAAGGGTCATGGAGCCTTGTGATGACAAGGCCGTGGAACGTTGTGATGGCAGGGGTCATGGAGCATTGTTATGACAGGGGTAATGGAGCATTGTGATGACAAGGGCATGGAACATTTGTCTGAAAAGTTTCATGGATTATTGTGATGAGAGTGAGCATGGAGCATTGTGATGACAAGGGCACGGAACACAGTGATACATGGGTCATGGAGGATTGTAATGACAAGGGCATGCAGCATTGTGATGAGAAGGGCATCGAGCAGTGTGATGACAAGCACCATGGAGCTTTTTGATGACAATTGCATGGAACAATGTGATGAGAGGTTTCATGGAGTATTGTGATGACAATGGCATGGAGCATTGTGATGCCAAGGGTCATGGAGCATTTTGATGACAAGGGCGTGGTGCATTGTGATGAGAAGGGCAGGGAGCATTGTGATGACATTGTCATGGACCAATTTGATGAAAAGAGTCATGGAACATTTGGATGAGAGGCGTTATGTAACATTGTGATGTCACGGGTCATGGAGCATTGTGATGAAAAGGGTCATGGAGCATTTTGATGACAGGGGTTATGGAACATTGTGATGTCAGGGATCATCGAACATTGTGATGATAAGTGCATGTAGCATTGTGATGACAGGAGTCATGGAACATCGTGATGACAGGTTTGAGGGAGTATTGTGATGAATAGTGATGTAACATTGTGATATCAGTGGTGAGAGAACATTTTGATTTGAAGTGCATGGAGCATTGTGATGACAAGGTTTATGGAGCATTGTGATGACAAGATTGTGGAGCACTGTGACGACAAGCGCATGGTGCATTGTGATGACATGGGTCATGGAGCATTGTGCTGACAAGCGCATGGAGCATTGTGATGACAAGGGTCATGGAGCATTGTGCTGAGAAAGGCATAGAGCATTGTGATGACAAGGGTCAAAGAGCATTGTGATGAAAAGTTCATGAAGCATTGTGGTTAAAAAGGTCACAGAGACTGTTGATGACAAGGGCATGGACCATTGTGATGACAAAGTCATGAAGCCTTGTGATGACTGGAGTCACGGAGCATTGTGATGACAGGGGTCATGGAGCATTGTGATAACAAGGGCATGGGGCATTGTGATGACAAGGGCATGGAGCATTGGTCTAATAAGTTTCATGGCTTATTGCGATGACAGTTGGAATGGCGCATTGTGATGACAAGGGCATGGAGCATTGTGATGACCAGGTCATTCATTATTGTGAAGACAGGTGTCAGGGAGCATTGTGATGACATATGTAATGGCCCATTGTGATGACAATGCCATGGAGCATTGTGATGCCAAGGGTCATGGAGGATTCTGATGACAAAGGTAATGGAGCATTGTGATGACAATGGCTTGGAGCATTGTGATGACAAGGGTCAGGGAGCATTGTGCTGACAAGTGCATGGAAAATTGTGATGACAAGGGACATGGAGCATTCTGATGACAAGCTTGTGGAGTATTTTGATGACAATGGCATGGAGCATTGTGATGAAAACGGCATGGTGCATTTTGATGAAAAAGGCATGGAGCCTTTTTGTGACAGGGTTCAAGGAGCATTCTGACGACAAGTGTCAGGGAGCATTGTGATGACGAGTGTATCGAGAATTGTGATGACAAAGGTCATGGAGCATTTTGATGAAAAGGGCATGGAGTAATGTGATGACAGGCATCATGGAGCATTGTGATGACAAGTGTTATGGAACATTGTGATCACAAGGGTTTGGAGCATTGTGATGACAGAGGTCATGGATCATTTTGATTTCAAGGAGCATGGAGCATTGTGATGACAAGGGCATGGAGCAATGTGATCCCAAGGTTCATGGAGGATTGTGATGGCAATGGTAATGGAGTATTGTGATGACAAGTGCATAGAACATTGTAATGACAAGGTCATGTAGCATTTTGCTGACAAAGGCATGGAACATTGTGATGACAGGTGTCATGGAGCACTCTGATGACAAGCGTCAAGGATCATTGTGATTACAGGGGTCATGGAGCATTGGGATGACAAGGGCATGCATCATTGTGATGACAAGTGTCATGGAGCATTGGGCTGAAAATGTTCATGGAGTATTGTGATGACAGGCGTCATGGAGCATTGTGATGACTAGGGAATGGAGCATTGTGATGACAAGAGTCCCGGATCATTGTGTTGTCAGGTGATATTGAGCGTTGTGATGACTGTGGTCATGGAGCATTGTGATGATATTGGTCATGGAGCATTGTGATGAGAAAGTCATGGATCATTGGGCTGAAAATGTTCATGGAGTATTGTGATGACAGGGGTCATGGAGCATTGTGATGATAAGGGAATGGAGCATTTTGATGACAATGTCCTGGAGCATTGTGATGAGAAGACCATGGAGCCTTGTGATGACAAGTCTCATGGAGCATTCTGATGAAAAGGGGCATGGATCATTGTGATTACAGGGGTCTTGGAGCATTGTGATGACAAGGGCATGGAGCATTGTGATGAGAAGGCCATGGAGCATTCTGATGATATGCATCATGGAGCTTTGTGATGAAAAGGACATGGAGCATTGTGATTACAGGGGTCTTGGAGCATTGTGATGAAAATGGCATGGATCATTGTGATGAAAAAGGCATGGAGCCTTGTCATGAAAGGGTTCAGGGAGCATACTGATGGCAAGAGTCAGGGAGCATTGTGATGACATGTGTATTGCGCATTGTGATGACAAATGTCATGGGGCATTGTGATGAGAAGTCCATGGATAATTTTGATGACTAGCGTCATGGGGTATTGTGATGACAAGTGTTATGGAACATTGTGATCACAAGGGTTTGGAGCATTGTGATGACAGAGGTCATGGAGCATTTTGATTTCATTGTGATGACAAGAGCATGAAGCATTATGATGATGGGCATGGTGCATTGTGATGACAGGGTTCATGGAGCATTGTGATGAAAGGTGGCATGGAGCTTTGGTCTGACAAGTTTCATGGATTATTTTGATGACAGTGGGCATGACACATTGTGATGACAAGGGCATGGAGCATTGTGATGACAAGGTCATGGAGTATTGTGAAGACAGGTGTCAGGGAGCATTGTGATGACATATGTCATGTTCCATTGTGATGACAATAGCACGGAGCATTGTGATGCCAAGTGTCATGGAGGATTGTTGTGACAAAGGTAAAGGAGCATTGTGATGACAAGCTCATGGAGCATTGAGATGACAAGGGCCATTGATAATTTTAATGTCCATGTCGTGAAACATTGTGAGGACAAGCACATGGAGCATTAAGATGACAAGGGCCATTGATAATTTTAATGTCCATGTCGTGAAACATTGTGATGACAAGCGCATGGAGCTTCCTATGACAGGGGTCATGGAGCATTGCGATGACAAGTGCATGGAGTATTGTTATGACAAGAGCATATAACATTGTGATGAGAAGTGCCATGGAGCATTGTGATGACAAGGACGTGGAGAATTGTGAGGACAAGGGACATTGAACTTTGATATGACCAGGGCATGGAGCATTGTGATGGCAATACCGTGGAGCATTGTGATGAGAAGACCTTGGGTAATTGTGATGACGAGCATCATGGAGCACTGTAATGACAAGGGGCATGAAGCATTGTAATGACAGGTGTCAGGGAGCATTGTGATGACAGGGGTCATGGAGCATTGTGATGAGAGGTGTCAGGGAGCATTGTGATGACAGGGGTCATGGAGCATTGTGATGACAAGGGCATGGAGCATTGTGATGACAAGGGTACGGAACATTGTGATGAAAAGTGCCATTGAGAATTTTGATGATAAAGTCGTGAAGCATTGTGATGACAAACACTTGGAGCTTGCTATGACAGGGGTCATGGAACATTGCAATGACAAGTGCATGGAGAATTGTGATGAAACGAGCATGTAACTTTGTGATGAGAAGTGTCATGTAGCATTGTGATGACAAGTACATGGAGAATTGTTATGACAAGGGACATGGAGCATTGAGATAACCAGGGAATGGAGCATTGTGATGACAGGGGTCATGGAGCATTATTATGACAAGGGCCATGGTGCATTCTGATATAAGATATCACTTATGAAGGGAATGTAAACCTGGCTACATATGAACTGAATTAGGAAAGAGAACAGAGTCTCAGATTTAGAAAACACTCTTATGCTTGCTTAAGGGGGAAGGAGAGGTGGGGAGACACACAAAACCAGAGTTTGATATTAACACAGGTACCGTTCCATAATCCAAATACAGAAGAGACAAGCCCGACTCCTTCCTCAGTGAATGGGACACAACACCCCTATTCCACACAGAGAAATATATCTGACTAGTAAGGATCTTAAAACCTATGTATTGATATGTCTCCATAAGGGAACCAAGTGTGTCTAGAATGACATAAACACGGCAGTGAGAATCAGCTCAAACCCACTATAAAAAGGAATTTCAAAACAAACAAAAAAAACAGTGAAATTCTTACACAATACCTTCAGGGGTTCTGATGAAACTTGGAATGACCCTATCTACAACAACAGCTGGATGTGGCATAAGGCTGTTCACTTGGGACTGAGAGGATTGGTGAGATTGGGTGAGAAAATGCAGATGCTTTAAAGCAATAATGCCTGCAACTGATTCCATGGTTCCCAACTCTCCAGGTAGAAGGGAATATCACTACAGTTATAACTTGTATGGGAAACCTAGAGAATGGACACCCTCTGATGGTGAAAGGTTTCTAAAACTCTACGAATTTTTTTCTCTCCATGTGCTCCAGATTGACATTCCAACTGCTTTAATATCAATCTCCCAACTTGGAGAGTCAGCCCCTATAACCTCCTGGTTAGCACAGTTGGCCCATTGTGCAGAGGATATAAGGGAAGAGGGAGAACCAAGGAGAGAGTAGCTGTAGGCATTTGAACGGCCAAATGTAACTCTAATTTCCCGTCAAGAATAAGAATTAACCAAACTCTCAGCCTGCCACACCCCCATAACTAGTATAGGTCCTGAAGCAAAATTGTGGGTTTGCAGTCAGCTCACAAAAACACAAGTTGAAAAATGGAGCTCAGGGGCACAGCAATTCACAAACTTGCAGAGTTATACAGGTCTACCCTCTTCCAAAAATCTGTTGAGGAAAAGCCATGAGGCGGACTTGAAAATGAGGGAGATTTGCACGAAACAGATTTCCAGAAGTACATTGGAATCGCCTTTAAACACAGGAAAAGCATCACAACTTCGACAATTATGGAATTGTCCATAAAGGGCGCATGCGTTTTCTCCTGAATATATTCAGGAGAAAACGCATACACCCATTTTGGCCAACCAAGCAACCGCACAATGCAAATCTGCACTACAAAGAAGTATCAATTCAAACCAGTCAAAAGAGATATCCGTAAAATGTGTAAAAACCAGAAAGGCAAGAGGGGCTCTGGAGAACAGGGAGCCTTGTTATGCTGATGGGTGGGATGCAGATTGCCAACAGCCACTCTGGAGGAGTGCATTGTGTTCCCTAAAATAATTAAACAACAGAGCTTCACAACCTAAGGCACTTCCAGTCATGGGAATATACCTTGGGGAAATTGAAAATCAATAAGACACAGCCAACGCAAAATAGAGGGCAGCACTGCTTACAAGAACCTCGACTTCGGGACACCTTAAATATCCCAGGAAAGACAAAAATAGTAAAGAAATTGTGGTACATACGTACGATGGAATATCCCTCAGCCATGAAATCAATGTCATAAGGCCAGTAGCAGCATAATGAGTGGATTCATGTACGATGATTCTAACTGAAATAAGTCACACAGAAAAAGAAACTTATCATAAGATATCACTTATGAAGGTCTTGTAAACATAGCTACACATGAACTGAATTAGGAAAGAGAAGAGTCTCACATTTAGAAAACACTCTTATGCCTGCTCAAGAGGAAAGGAGAGGTGGGGTGATGCATAAAGCCAGAGTTTGATATTAGTACAGGTACGGTTGCATAATCCAAATACAAAATAGACAAGACCTACTCTTTCCTCACTGAACGGGGCTCAACACCCCCATTCCCCGCAGAGTAGTATATCTGACTAGTAAGAATCTTAAAACCTATGTATTGATATGTCTCCGTAAGGGAATCAAGTGTGTCTAGACTGGCATAAACATGGCAGCGAGAATCAGCTCAAACCCACTATAAAAAGGAATTTCAAAAACAAAAAAAAAAACTGGGAAATTCTTTACAATTCCTTCAGGGCCTCTGATGAAACCTGGAATGACCCTATCTACTACGACAGCTGGATGTGGCATAAGGCTGGACACTTGGGACTGAGAGGATTGGTGAGATTGGGTGAGCAAATGCAGACCCTTTAAAGCTATAATACATGGCACCCATTCCATGGGTCCCAACTCTCCAGGTTGAAGGGAATATTACTACAGTTATAACATGTACGGGAAACCTAGAGAACGGACACACTGTGAATACGAAAGTTTTCTAAAACTCAACGAATAGTCCCTCTCCTGGTGCGCCGGTTTGACTTTCCATCTGCTTTACTATCAACCTCCCAACGTGGAGAGACAGCCCCTTTAACCTCCTGGTTCGCACAGGTTGCCAATTTGGCAGAGGATGAAAGGGAAGAGGGAAACCAATGAGAGAGTAGCTGTTAGGCAATTGGACAGGCACATATCACTCTAATTTCCAGGCAGGAAGAAGAATTAACCAATGTCTCAGCCCCCAACCGGGAACCAGCATAGGTCCTGAACCAAAATGTTGGACTTGCGGTCAGCTCACCAAAAACGAGTTGAAAAATGGAGCTCAGGGGCACAGCAATTCACAAACTGGCCGAGTAATAAAGGACAACTATCGTCCAAAAATCTGTTGAGGGAAGGCAACGAGGCGGACTTGAAAGCGAGGCAGAATAGCAGGAAACAGATTTCAAGAGGTACATTGGAATCGCCTTTAAAGCACAGGAAGAGGGGCACAACTTGGACAATGATGCACTTGGCCAAAAAGGGCGTATGCGTTTTCACCTGAATATATTCAGGAGAAAACGCATACGCCCT